>NW_020954591.1:3951363-4413526 GCF_900497805.2 Vombatus ursinus
AGAGAGAGAGAGAGAGAGAGAGAGAGAGAGAGAGAGAGAGAGAGAGAGGTATCAGAGCAGAAGCTAAGAGTTTTCCGCTACACAATCAGGAGGAAGGTCAGATGCAGTGCCAGCTCTAGCTCTGTCCCCACCTTAGCACCAGATGGATGCACATAGCAGAACTGCTAAGTAGAGCAACTATGCTTTGCTGGCTCACACATTTAAGTTACAGAGGGTGGCCTTTTGCAGGTTACTCAAGTCTTTTAATTATCTCTCAACTATACAATGAAGACAATGAGTATTAATCCATAAAATAACCTAGTAAAAAGCACATGCAAAGACTCTTCTTTTGGGAATATTTCTATATAAAGTAGTTATAAAATATAGTAAATCTTTCTTATTATATACTTACAACAAACAATAATCAAAACATGTGCATTAGTCCACTGAACTTATTTCACAGGTTATGATAAGGTCAACTTTTTAAAATCATATTTTCCTCTAAAAGAAGATATCAACTGCTAATTATATTCTCAGGTTATTAATAAATTGGAATTTGTTACAAAGCTAGGTAAAATAAGAAAAAGACACAACATTCTCTATGGGTTGAATATTAGAAATATGGTTTGTTGCCAAAAAGTTCAAATAAGTTAATACTTGGAGAAAAATCATCCAAATCAAAAATATTTAATTCAATTAACTATAAAGTTGTAATGTGCTAAAAGATAAGTAATTAACACCTGAATAAAGTGATTAAAAATGCAATGCAGAATAGTAAAGGTTTCAGTGTCATTTAGGTACACATGGAGCACCTAGTAGTAATGGTCTCTGTATGTAGATGATAAGGTTATGTGTAAGCCTGCAAAGATGGAATACTCTTCTAATTCAGAAATATTTAAGATAACTGTGAAGACAAACATCAAAAATAATGAAGTATAATGTTTTCCTTTAGAATAACAGTGTGTGCAATGAGATGTACCTGCATACACATTACTGAAAACACTGAGCTATCACTGTTACTAGTTAAGGAAAAGTGTGTTTGGCTTGGTTTTTAGTTCTCCTGATGATTTAAATCTCATTCCTTTATTATCTTTATGTGCACAGAAAATCCATGTATGGGAAGGACATAAAATTCAGTCATTGTTCCTCAATTAAGCATCAAGTCTGGCAATTTATTGAGTACACACTGAGCCTTGAAGTCTGATAACTTGACTCACCTATAAGCTAAGCACACAGGAATTTTTTAAAGTGGCTGCAATAGTTAAAAGTTGATTCTATAGCGAGAATAAACAGGTCTTTCAGAATTAAAAGGAAATTTTAGTCTCCAAAGGTTTCTAAGGTTTAGACAAAATACTTCTGTTATTATTATGAGATCAAAAAGATTGTGATTAGTATAGCTTACTGAATTGCATTAGTACATTAAACACGTTTCTGAATAACTGATAAAACTAAAATACATGAAAAAGTTAATGGGAAGTTGACAGATAAAATTACATAATATCATAATTTAAAACTACACTAATTACATTCACAATAATATATAACAGGAGAAAAGGGTCAAAAAGGTTTTCTATTCTGTAAGAAAAATAGCTACTCCTATGAAAGACAAATATGCATAGAAAAATGAAGAGTCAAAATTGATCAAAGAACCTTTTTCTTAACTATATACATCTTAGTCCAGTCAAGAAAATACCCTAATGCAATTTAATCTTAATCAATCCCCTATTCTAATCTCCAAGTAGCTTTTGAGCACCGCTGTTGCTCTTATGCCTACATGGATGTAGAGGCCAAAAATACTGCACACAGCTAATGCATTTCCAAATCCTATAATACAGATAATTTTTAAGGGCATGACTACTAATGGTAGCTGCTATAAAGAATAAAAACTTCCATTGGTTTTATACTGTAGCTGTAGAACATTTAAGAGGTAATAAGCATTGTGTATTTTTACAAACAGGGAGGTGACTAAAAAGTGCCCTGTCAGTTTTCTGCTCCTTCTTGCCAGCTACATTAAAATGCAGCTTTGAGCATTTTTTTTTGTCTGGAATTTCAGGAGCAAAGAGTACAAAAGAGCTGATGAGCAATGAATGCTTCACCCTTCCTCAATTAATCTTGTCTCTCTACCTTTGCTTTTGCTTTCCCTCTACATGAAGGTAATAATGACACCCTCATCCATTATCCTTTTATCCCTGTTATTCTCGTGAAATTGCTTAATAATATGTTACAGATTCGTCTTCACTCACATAATTCTTCCTGTCATTTGCAGTATATCATCCTGCAAACATACAGCCCACTTTCACTGGCCGTTCTTTGAAGATTATTGTCAGTGACATCTTCAGGATGCGTTTGGAATCTGGAGCATCATTTCTGTTGCGATGGGGAATTACACTGACTTATCTGTCATTGCCAAAAGCACAACAAGCAATTCAGTGTTAATGCAAAGGTAACATGGGTTTTCATCATGCCGCCAGAACAAGAGCGCTTGTAAATTTATGCTAATATGGCCCTTTTATAGTTTAATAACCTCCTCCCCTACTGGAAAAGGACATACATATACTCAGGCACTCACACAAACACACCCAAATATATGTTCACACATCCTGGTATTTTGCTAATCTGTTTCACAGTGTGGTAGGTAATTTGTAGCTGATCCTCTTGTAATTATTTATTTTAAATCTTTTCATGAATGCTAATCTCACGTAGAATAGCATATCCTCCAGTATATTAGCTATAGGAAATATTAGGAAGCAAGACTTTATTCTTGTAACCAATATATTAAATTATTTTTTATGGATTTCTTTAACTTAAATAATTTATAAAAGTGTTTCAGGGTTGCTGAATAACTTTGCTTTCCTCAACAAGAGTTCAGGACCACTACAAATGAGCAGTTTTCCCTGATTCAGGGTGGCATTCCAGAGGGACCCAGGCTATCCAACGTGTATGCCAAATCTGACAACACATGACAAGCTGGTCGGCGTGCAGTAATTTGACTAATTATACCGGATTAGAGCATATTAATGCAAGCTGTTTTCTCCAGAGTTAATGACCTGCTGACTGGGTTCTGTAAGGCCCCACTAGGTCTACTGGCAGCTAAAAAACAAAACCCTGTTTTCTAAGCCCACGTCATTTCACATCAACAAATGAGTATATCAAACTACTGAGCAGCAAAATGCAAGCGACATTTTGTGGCTACAAACCCACGCGGCCTTTCCTAACCTTCCACCTCAAGGGCTTCCTTTATATAAAAATAAAATCAGTTTCTTTTTTTTTTTCCTAGGGGAGGAGCCTAAGAAACAAAGTCTAAGAGGAGAAGAAATATTTTCAGGAGGTACTGGAGCATTATTTTTGGGACTGAGACTTAGATGAAAGTAAATTAAGAACAGTAAAACTAAGTTTGTTTTATTGTGCATTTATGATTTTACATTTACCACCTATAATTTAGAGGATCACTAAGGTATAACAAGATTATGTTAATGGAGCAATTATAATGAAGAATTTACGAAGAATAAAAAGAACTTTAAAAAAAACCTTTTCAGTCTCTTTAAATTTCCTTTAAAATGTTATTAGGTCAAAAGAGGATTTATATAGCAAAAGAAAATGGCTGAAGGATTTTAAGTTACTTATGTATAAATGACAGTATTTTTCACATATTAATATTTTCAAAAACTTGCCCTATTTCTTTCTAATTAACCCAAATTTAATTAGAATCTTCTATGAATGGCAAAATATACCTACAGGCATGTCACTTCCTCATACCTTTGAAAAAATAAGATATAAGACTATATATATGTAGGTTTTATTAAAGTGTGTTATTGTCTAGAACTGCATAAATCCAATGTCACAATGATTACATTTAAGAACTGAAAATTAAAGCTGGTAAGACTAAATTTTAATACCTCATTACTTATGCATATAAAATATATTGAATTTTCACTGTCAATTAGATATATAAATTTAAGCAAATTACTATGGAGTAAATGTACATGTTGAAGTCAAGGTCTGGTGAACACTGACAAGTAGCAGCCTACATGGATAACAAATTCACGAGTTATTAGTGAATGCTGATTGTTCTATCACATTTTTCTTTCAATTTTTGAAATTCATATATTGCTGCGGAAATATATATTGGCTCAAAGGTAAATTGAAGTTCGTTCTGTATTTTATGTTTTGAAAATTTAACTCAACTGGAAATAATCTGAATTCCTATAAACAAAATTAAAGAAAAAAAGTAAAACATTATGAAAAATGTTAATAAATATCAACATTTTTCAAACCTTAAATACTTGAGGAAGTTTCCACTTAGCGGTGATTTTAATTAACAAATAATATAATCCAATGGAAATTCTTCCCAGCTGCTAGAATGTAACCTTGCATACAGTAGACATTTAATATATATTTACTAAAGTAATAAGTGAATAGAAATGATTGAATATAGACAATGAATATGTAAATTTCTCAAATTGTTTAGTCTACACTGAATATTACCTGTTATTGTCAATATCTGCTGTCTCCATATTGTCAAAGATTTACTTTTAAAATATTCAACTTGTAAATACACACAACTTCAGTTGTACTTGCATGTCAATATAAATGTTATCTTTACCTTCATTCAATGTCATATTGTATTAATTTTACATTTTATTATAATTGTCCATTTTTATTTCCCAATATTTGGAATATATTTGATACATTTGAAATATATTTGATAGTTAACAGGCAACAGAACAGAAGAAAATAAGAAAATATATTACATATTGTGTAAGTTACCTTAATCTCTTTCATTTTTAAAGAACAGATAATAATATGTGGTACTGTATAAGGTACAACAGATCAATCAATCTACAAGTATTAAGTACTAGGCACTGTGCTAAGCATTAAGATACAAGCATAAAGAATGAAACAAACCCTACTCACAAGGCATTCCACCCCATACACATATACAGAACAAACACAAAGAGAACAATAAATAAATACAAAGTAGTTAAATAGAAGGTAGCTTGAGGAAAAGGGCCCTAGTAATTAGGAGGATAGGGAAAGACTTTCAGGTAGAAGATGGTGCTTGAGATGTGTCTTAAATGGAGAGAAGGACCTTATTAGGAAGAGGTTATGCATTCAAGTCATGTGGGATGAAAGATGCCAAAAGTGTGTTTACCACTCTGAATGAAGCATTGCCCACTCCTGATTCAAGTGCCTAGAGGGAAGTTACTACCACAAAGTTCTAGGTATAGTTTGCAGGGATACTCTTCTCAAACTAAAGCTTATGTGACCCTATGGCTAACCTTCCTACTAACAATCAGCCAGAAGGTACAATTAGCTCAGAGCAGTAGCATTTACTAAAATGGCACAGTGAGAATCATAGCTACAAAATATTCCCCTCATAAACGTGGAGCACACTCTCCAACAAACACACAAAGCATCTGTGAGAAGAGTGGGCACAGATTTAGAAAACAACTGTAGTGAAACAAGCAGGGAACACATGAAGCCAAGGGAATTCAGATTTTCAAAGTTCACTACAAATATATGTTATATAATCTCAACCCGGCCTTACTGTGGTAAGGCAATTCTTATACACAACCCTAACTAATTCATTACCCACTCACCAAACCTTTTAATCTCTCAAATCTCCCATGTCTCACTCTCTTCCCACCCTCTCAGTTGAACACAGCTATTCATGAGAGCTCCTTATCCCCTCCTCCTCATCTCACATGACTCATATGCCTTCTGACACTCTGTCTTCCTTCACCCCATCTCACACGAAGAAATGGCCCTTCTTGCAAGACAAACCCATATACGTGGACAAGCGTTCCTCAGATCATGAGACCTGCTTTCAACCCAGCTGCTACAGACCTCAGTGAGGGGAGAAGTCATTGTGGACAAGGGGCCCATGTTCCTCATAACCACCAGCAACAACTGCTACATAGCTGCCACCAGCAGGCAGGCCAACAGGCACAAAAGCCCCAGGAATGGAAGCACCCTCCACACCACTTCCAGTACAGCCTTTACAGCCATCATCCAGACTCTGAAGGCAGCAGTTCAGGACTCTGAACCCAAAAGCCTTTGGAATAGCAATGCTTCTAGCACAGTGTCAACAGCCATCATCCACCCCGTAGAGATGCAGCCTGGCAACTGCTCCTGCAGGTGCTACAGTCACATCTATTGAAGACTCAGAAAAGAAAGTTCTTGCTAACAAAGTTCTTGGTGCTGTCAAATGGTTCAACATCAGAAAGTGAAGTGATTTTATCAGTGAAAGATTTGTTTTGCCACTGTACTCTTAAGGACCACAGGCCTTTCCAAATGACTTGAAGCTGAAACCTGTATGTAGTGTCTTTCCCATTACAATGTGAGCTCTTGTAAGCAGGGGCTGTCTTACTTTTCTCTTTGAATTCTTAGTGCGGATCATAGCGCTCTGTACATGGAAGTGCTTAATAAATGCTTTATTCATTCGTATATTCATTGCAGATTGCTCCCTCCATCATCCCCACTCTCTCACTTACTTTCCTGTCTACTGGCTGCTTCCCTGCTGCTGAAAAAAAGTGCCAATGTTTATTCTATCCTAAAAAAAAAAAAGCACTTGATCCATACATGAACACTAGCTTTTGTCCTCTGTCTCTCCTCCTTCAAGCTTAGGCTCCTTGAGAAGGTCATCTACAGTCAGTGCCTCCACTTCTTTCCTCTTTCTCTCTTAACTGTAGACTGGCTTTAAACCTCATCATTCAACTGAAATTTCAGTGATCTCTTAACTGCCAAATCTAGTAAATCTAGTGGCCCTTTCTCAGTCCTTATCCTTCATGACCTCTTTGCAGCCTCTGACACTGCCAATCTCCCTCTTCTCCTTGATACTTTCTTTTCTCTGCTTTCATGACACTGCTCTGTTAGCCCTGTGGGTGTCCCCCAATGCCCTGTCCAGGGCCCCTTTCTTCCTCTATTCTGTGGGTGATCTCATTGGCTCTCTTGGATTCAATTATCATCTCTATGCAGATACCTACTTATCCCACCCTAACCTCTCTCCTGCCCTCTAGTCTCCCATTTCCAACTGCCTATTAGACATCTTGAACTGGATGTCCTATAGACATCTTAAACTAAACAAATCCCGAAACTGAACTCATTATCTTTCCCCTTTCCCCCCACCCCCTCCCTTCTTCCTAATGTCACTCTTACTATAAAGGGTACTAACATCCTTTCAGTCACCCAGGCTTGCAATCTGGGTGTCTTCCTGGATGCCTCTCTTTGTTACGCCTCTAGTCAACCAGTTGCCAAGTCCTGTTGATTCTGTCTTCCTAATTTCTCTCATATATGCCCTGTTTTCTCTTCTGATACTGCCACTACCCTGGCGTAGACCCTCATTTCATGCCTGTATTATTTCAATAGCATGGTGGTTGGTCTCACTGCCTCAATATCTTTCCATTCTGGTTCATCCCCTCTCAAGTTGTCAAATGTCTCTTCCTCAAGTGCAGGTTTGACCATGTCATCTCTCTAATTCAATCACCTACAGTGGCTCCCTATTACCTCTAGTACTGAATATTAACTAGCTACTATATGTGCCAGGCTGGGAATACAAAGGCAAAAAACCAAACGTGTGTGAACACAAGACATTTAACCTTAAAAAGGTTGGAGCCAGATTGTGAAGAGCATAAATTCCAGATGAGTCTTTGTTTTTGATTTTCTTTTTCATATGAGGAGCCAGGAAGACCTGAGTTCAAATCCAGCCTCAGACACTTACTAGCTTTATGACCCCAGACAAGTCACTTACCCCTGTTTGCCTCAGTGTCCTCATCTATAAAATGAACTGGAGAAGTAAATAGCAAACTACTCCAGTTTCTTTGCCAAGAGAACCCCAAATGTCCAGTTGGACACAAACGAAACAACTGAACCAACAACATAAAATATTCCTGGGACCAGAGTATGAACAGCTTTACAACCAAAGAAGTACTCAATATTACCATATGAAACAAAAATCACTTTGATTATAAATATGTATTTAAAAAGAAAAATTTTAAGATCTTTACATGGAATTATTTTATTTATTAGAAAAAAATCATATGGGAAAGTATTCTAAAGTTCTTAAAATAAATTTAAAATTATTAGAGAAAAAAACTAATCCATTAGAGAAGAAAAATCAGCTTCTAATCTAATCATGTCATCTAATATATTACTATGTATATTTGTCAAACTGATATAGCAATTATAGTCATACTAATGTAAGTGTGCCCAAACAATACCATTGTCAAGGGCAAGAGAGAGAGGGGGGTCCTATTTGGATCTGGGAAGGCATTTGTGTATCTAAAAATTTGAAAACTGAGTCAGAATATGATTATTTTGGAATTTTTGACCACTGTAACACATAAAATTTGACTGAGGAAAAAAATAAATATGCACATACCATATGGGATAGAGTTTTCATTTTAAAATACTCCTAATTGACTTTAATCAAAGTGTTGGGAAGTTTCTGGTCAACCAGGTTTAATCAATGACCAACCATGACTCCAAAGGATCAATGATAAAGCATGCTACTCATCTCCAGAAAAAGAAGTGATGGATTCAGGATATAGAATTTACTTTTTGGATATGGTCAATGAGGAGATTTGTTTAGCTTTACTATGGCATATTTCTTACAAGGGTGTTGTTTTTCCTTTTCTTTGTCCCAATGGGGAGAGGTGGAAGAAAACAGATTATTGTTAACTGAAAAAAATTAAATTAAACATTTTTAAGTTTCCCTTAAATTTGTCCCTCATTATATTACTCCTTAAACTTCTGGCTGCTGTACCCATCCTTAGACTTGCCCTGTAATTTTTTTTTTTTGCTGTATCCAAGTAAATTGTTAACATAATTACATTCCAAAACAAAGGGGACATATGAGAAGTTTTCCAGCTTGATTCTTTGCATCTTATAACAACATGTTAAATATCAGAAAACTGGTAAAATATAATAGTTATTAAAATATAAAATGTTTAGATCTAGGTCAGAATCTGTCTAGAAATTTATTTTTACAGACCCTGGAATTCTGGGGATTCTTTTGCTAGACAGTAAAATAACAACAACACATCTTAGTAGTTCTTGGCCACAAACTATATTGGGTTTTGTTAAATGAAAGCTGCCCAGACCTTAAAATCAATTCTTCCTTTTTCCCTAACATTTTTATGCCACATAACTGTGTCTTATTAAGTGAATGGATTATACTTATCTTATTCAAATGGATAGTAAGATAAGATTTTGCTGGGCTGAAGGACAATTTCAAGTTTATAGGATGTGAGCACAATTAAGTCAATAAAAAAAAAGCTGTATTTTTGGTGATTCAATCTTAGAAACAAAGGTTTTACTATTAGATAATTAGTCTAGCAGTCCAGTAATCTATCTCCACACTTACACTCTCTGGTAATACACAAGAAACAAACAAAAAATTCTAATTAACTGATAAATTGTGTTTGCTCTGACATCTCAAATGGCAACCATCTTAAACCCAGAGATTTAATCATTTAACATTTATTGAATTTTTGATCTGAGAACAATATTTATACAAAGTAGGTCTCAAAGGGTATATGACATTTTTAAACACATTTTTACATATCTAGAAGTTTGAGAATACATTAAACCACATTTTCTTTCCCCCATCTGAAACTGATTTCACTAATAAAGGGAATTGCCTGGTGAGGAAACTCCCACTAGCAATGTACATCAGCAATTGTTGTTGTGTCTGTCCTTCATTATTGAAGAGGACCATGACATCGGGGAGCAGGAATTGTTCTGCAATGTATAGTCTTAGAGCTTGGGACAGTTTGAGAAGTTAAATGACTTGCCTAGAGTCACACAGTTACTATAAATCAGAGGTAAAACTGGAAACTAGGTCTTTTTGATTAGGAGGCCAGCTTTCTAGTTATCATACCCTTCAATTATATATGCTTATAAAATATCTTGTTATTAGTCAAAAAGGAGAAAAAAGTTTAGTTTGATATCTTCTCATTCATTTCCTGAGAGACAGTAAGTTCTATTACCATCATGCCTTGAAATGCCCTGACTGTGAATTTACTTGTACATCTCTCCCTTCTCTGCTCCTACTCACATGCCACTGAAGATGGAGGAAATCACGGAATTAAACTTGTTCTGTCTATTACAAATTGGAATGTTATCTAATCTCAACTGGGGCCTCATCACAATAAGACAAGTGTTTTATTCTTCCCAATATCACTCCTCCAGGAGGCCATTCCAAAGCAGCTTCTTCCTCAAGTCGGCTACATATCCAGCTCTCCATGCCTTCTTAGCTTAGGGCCTCATTCTTGAGTAAGAAAACAGACACCATTTATTGTGGATTCCCTCTTTTCCACTTTTCATCTTAAACTCCTTGACATACCCTCCATTCCATCTTTCTTTGTTTCTCTAGTCTCTTTCAAAGTATCCAAGGCTAAGTCGTCTACATGTGTGTTAATTCCCATTTCATACCATCTTCTCCAGCAGATTGCAATCTCAATTATCCCCTCTCTTTCCTAAATCTTCAACCTCTTTTTACCTACAGCTTTCTTTCTCCTTTGCTTTTCCTGGAACACAACATTCTATCTCCCAGCTCTGGGTATTTCACTGGCTGTCCCCCAGGTCTGGAAGATGTTCCCTCCTCACCTCCACCAAGTCTCAACTAAAGTCCATCCTTCTTCAAGAAGCCTTTCCTGGTCATCCTTAATCTTAAGTGTTTCCCCTCTGGGATTATCTCCAATTTATCCAGTCTATAGCTTGTTTGCATATAGTTTCCACCATTAGATTGTGAAGTCCTTGATAAAAGGAACTGTTTGGTGTTTTTTTTTTCCTTCCTTTGTATCCCTTGTCCTATACATAGTGCCTGGCATACAGTAGCTGGTTAATTAACGCTTGTTGACTTAATTTGTCGACTCCTTCTTTACATTCTTCAGATGTGCCCAATTTTCCACTATTCTTGGAAAAAAAATCCTTAGGAGACCCTACCCATTCCTTCAATCTATCCTTCTATGTCTCCCCCCCCGCCCCCCTTTCTTAGCCAAACTCCCAGAAAGAGCTGTCATTCTTGTTGCATACAGTTCCTTTCCCACTCACTTTGCATTATGGTTTCTGAACACTTAACTGAAACTCCCCCCTCCAAAGTTATCAGTGAACTCTTAACTGCAAATCTGATAGCATTTTCTTAGTCTTAATCCTTCTTAACCTTCCAGACCTCTCTTTGACACTGGTGACCATTTTCACCTTTCCACCTCTACTCTGGTTCTCCTTTTACCTTTCTGATTTATTGTTGTTCTTTAATTGTTTGGTCATATCCAACTCTTCTTGACCCCATTTGGAGTGTTCTTGGCAGAGACACTGCACTGGTTTGCCATTTCCTTTTCCAGCTCATTTTACAAATGAAAAGCTGTGGCACACAGGGTTTAATGACTTGCCCAGGGCCACCCAGCTAGTAAGTGTCTGAGGCCAGATTAGAACTCAGTTCTTCCTGACTCCAGGCCTGGTGCTTTATCCATTGTACCATTGAGCTAACTGACTGTAACTATGGGTATATCTCAGAAGCTTCAGTACTTGGCCCACTTTTCCTATCTCTCTACTCTTTGTCTCTTTATATCTCTCTCAGTGGCCTTATCAGCATTCAAGTTTTTATTATCTGGGTAGGTGACTCCCAGATCCATATATACATACTTTATCTCTTTTCTGAGCTTCTGTCCATTATCTCCAGGTTTATTGGACATTCCAGACAGGATATCTTGTAAGACCTCTCAAACTCAACATGTTTAAAACAAAACTCACCTTTATTCCACCTCATCCATCTCAACCCATTCTTTTACTAAGAGTCAATCAATCAATATTTATTAAGTGCCTACTAAGAGCCAGGCACTGTGCTAAGTGCTGGGATACAAAAAGAAGCAAAAGATAGTCCCTGCCATCAAGGAACTTACAATCTAATGGGTGAGACAATATGCAAACAAATATGTACAAAGCAAGCTATAAGGATAAATAGCAAATAATTAATAGAGGGAAGGAATATAATTGAGAGGCGTGGGGGAAGGCTTCCTGTAGAGAGTGACATTTTAGTTGAGACTTTAAAATCCAGAGAGGTCAGTAGTTGGAGCAGAGGAGGGAAAACATTCCAGATATGAGGGACAGACAAAGAAAATGCCTGGAGGCAAGACTCCCTATTTCTAAGGTCAAAAGTTTTACCATCCTTTTAGTTCCTGGTTTGTAACCTCAGGGTTATACTTGAAGCCTCCATTTTCCCTTACTCCACATACACAATGAATTGCCAAATCTTCCATTTCTGCCTCAACAATATCTCTTGCATCCATCCCCTTTCTCATTACCTTCAGACACCAAATTAGTTCAGGCCCTTATCTCCTAGACTACTGCAATGGTTTGTCTCTCTGCCTTGTTTCTCCCTACTGCAAATGATACTCTATATAACTGCTAAGCACACGCTTGACCATGTCATTCCCTACTCAGTAAACTATTATGGCTCCCTATTGCCTCTGGAATCAATATATAAGCTCTTCTACTTGGCTTTTAAAGCATTTTACAGTCTGGCTCCAACCTTTCTTTCTAGCAACCAAAATGGTTTTCTCCATGTTCCTTACTCATAGAACTTCAGATCTCTTCCCAATATCCATCCCATGGAATCCTTTATTCCTTCAAGAGTCAGCTCAAACACCAAACACTTCAAGAAGTCCTTCCTGAGTTCAAACTCTACCTGTCACTGTTTGAGTGATTTTGGATCAAGTCACTTAATTTCTCTTGGCCCTAGTTTCCTCATCTGTAGAAGGATGAGGTTTGGACCCTAAGTCCCCTTGCAGCTCTAAATCAATATTTCTGAGTTTATTTCCCCAACCAAAGGTTGGAAGTCATGAACTCCACTTGGGCCCTGTTCCTTATGAGGTAGATCCTGAATAAGGTTACACGCTGTAACCTTATTTCCCTCTGAAATTATTATTTTCTATTTATTCTCTCTCTCCCCCCCCTTTATAAAACACACACACACACACACAAGAGTATGTACTTGGTGTTTGCATACTGTCTTCTCCCTTAGAATTTCAACTCCCTGAGGGCAGGGACAATTTTTTTTTTGGAGGGGGCTTTTTTTGCATTCCCACAGCTTAACACACTGCCTGGTACATGGTAGGAACTTAATAAATGCCTGTTGACTTAATAATGCTGTATGTTCAAACAATTTTTATTATAAATGCTAAAAAAAATGTTTGAATATACAGCATTATCAAGTCAAATCCACAAGCATTTATAAAACCCTACTATGTGTTTTCTAAGTACCAAAGAGAGGTAAAAACAGTCTCTGACCTTAAAGAGTTCACAATCTAATGGATGAGATAACATGTAAACAACTAGGTTCAAATAAGACATATATGGAATAAAATGTAATCAATAATAAGCAATAATAAATGTATTATACAATAAATTGGAGGCATTCACACATTCTCACCCTATCGTTCAATAATTAGCAATGTCATTTTACCATATTATCTTTATTGTTTCCTTTATTCCTAATTTTCAGGTTGTGAAAGTTTATTAAAAAATGTAGATAAGAAAATACTTCACCAATTCAGAGGAAAATAAAAATACAGATAAGTTTTGGGAATGTTTATGCTTGTTTTTATACCAACATTTTCTCATAAGGCAACAGATATCTGATTAAGACTCCAATATTATCATTTCTCTTCAATTTAAAAATTAAAGGCTTTATCATCTATAGTGAACAGAAAAGAGATAGATACCTCCCCAGACTTTAAGTAGCCAAATGACTTGATCCTATATTTAAAAGTATAGCAATAAAACTTAATGTGATCAAGTCGAATTTTAGCAAACAAGGTAACTTCTGAATCAAGACTTCTTTATAGTCTTTTGCATTAGCAACTTCTAAACTCAAGTTAGTATGATAAAGTCACTGGTTATCTTGGATTAATAAAGTACTAAATTTAGAAAGAATATACTTGGGTCTATACAGAAATTATTTCACCATTCTTGTAATAACTCACTAATTAGGGTTAGGGTTATGGTGTGTTCATTTATGGAAAGATACGTTTCATCTATTTAAAATGTATCTCCTAAGAAAATTTGTTCTGATCTCAAAAGTAAGTATAAAAATTTCTTTTCAATAAATTTCTTCCTATACAGAGATTAGGAAATAGATTTTGGAATGAGAAATTTATAGGCCAAGTTTAAAATGATTTGTTGTCAGTGAAGAGTGTTCTACCCCACACTAATATTTCAGAGACAGATAAGCTGCAGGCAGCTAGGCTAGAAGCTCCAGAGCCACTGATGTCCAAATGTAAACAAAGATATAATTTACTAAAGCAAAATCAACTGTAAAGCATGATTGCTATTTACCATGCACCCTTTATTAGGGGTCTAAATTCTCAGCAAATCAAATGTTTAAGAGAAAGCTTTGAAAAATCAGCATCTTAAAAAAGGGCATTAAAGTTTTTAATTCAATGGATAACCCAAAATGCAATCTTTGAAGTATTAAGCATTACCTAATAATGATGCCAATATATATTTTTTTAAAAAACTGAAAGCTGTAGTATTAGAAGACAACAAAAACGACTTACATCAGAGACTCCATTAAACATTTAGCTTGCATTTTCCACACATTGCTCCAGTGAAAAAGGGTAAGCTGTAAAAATGTGCTTCTGAGAGTTTCAAAACCATATTGTACAGAAGTCACATCAAATTAATACTGAGGACCATTTAGAGCCTTTATTCTGAAAAGCTTTTGAAAAGGGATTAAACTATGAAAACTCACATGATACTAAAGTACCTATTAATGGGTTGGGGGGAAGAAAAGAACAATGAAAGTGTTATTTTTAGATAAATCGTTACTTTGTATGTAGCACAAAGAATTTGCTGAAGAGGCATTGCAACCTAGCAATATCCCACACATCTAAGAACTGATTAGCAGAATTTCGTTGTTTTTTTTTTTTAAACAAACAATTATGAAAATAGGGTCTCGGTCTTGTCACTCATTTTTTTAAACAGGAACATAAAATAGCTAAAACATACTAACAGGGTCTAAATTATAACTTGTGGTCATAGAAGAACTAAATAAAATAGTATTCTAAGGAATGCATTTCTTCAGAGAATACAATTTCCATTCAAGTGTTTCTTGAATAATATGAAGCTGATCTTCCTAAAGCCTCTAACATACTGGCCCTTTAAATAAATCACTTCAATTCCATATGAAATACTTAACAGAAGGAACAATTATGTTTTCAAAAATAGCAGGAAATAGTATGAAGAGTGAGAACAAGAACCTAGATAGTTGTCATCTCATCAAAAATAATGAATGCTCAAGAGGTTTCTAAATTCGTATCTTCCTAGTCATTTGTCCAATAACAATAGGATACTAGGAAAGAAAAGAGTTGGTATAAAACATGCTCTTTTTCTTCAGTCCTAGCTAGCACCTGTAACCTCAAAACAACTCTGCACCAGCTGATTCTACAAGACAACAACCCCAAAAGACAACTGGAAATGTTGTTGGTAGCCTGCTGCGCTTGCATTCAGTTAAGGGCTGCACCACATGGTGGATGACAGACAGCTTTGTGTCTGCCCCATCTTGCAGCTTTTCCCCCTTTCCCCTGACACACAGTCATGCAAGCACGGAACAGTCTTATGGCTAATGATGCAAACATGAAGTGTAAAGTCTCCTTAATTTGACCCTTGTTAAACTCCTAATTGGATTGAGGCAGGCTCCAAGAGGAAAGCAACCCTGGATTATTCAAAAAAGCTTTTACAAAATGAAGACCAAATTACAAAAGGCTGCTCTGGTTGCAGGACACCACAAAGAGCAGGCAATGAATTGCAGCTGTCACTTAAGTTAAAAATCTAATCAATTGCCCTTTTTAAACAGGTAACTTTTTGAACAGTTTCCTCATTGTGATATTCTTCAGAGCGCGCTTGACCCAAATTTAATAAGCTGCTATTAAAGCAGAAGAGCAGCTGTAGAGCAAACACTGTAGACTGATACTGTGCATTCAGAGTCTTAATGATTTTAAAATGACTACAACCACTGCTTCATTCAAGAGGAACAAAGCTCAGGGCTCTTTGCTCAACAATGTCTTAACACAAACTGTCTGAACAGACAGCATTCATTTGTCCTTCATGAACCCAGAAGGTCAGCTTCATTGCTGAGAACATCTCAACAGTTTAATTGTGTTTTGTCTGTAGGAAGTCTGAGGAGAAACTTAGGGATTCCTTGTATATGAAAACTAGCTTTTCTGCAAGGAAATACACAGCTTAAGTACAGAGACAAGGGTTGCCTGATATGCAGACAGGTGTAAAACATGAAGTAATTATAGAAGCTCAAATTAGTTCATAGGCCTCAGGCAAAAAGGAGAACAGTGCCTTGACAAAAGGGAATAGCAAATAAGGGTAGCAAACAAAAAATGGCTTGAATGTGTAAATTAGCAAGAAAAATGAGACAGAAAAGCAGCTTTACTCTACTATTATTCACCACATGAGAACAGAGCAGCTGAACATGATCAAGAGGGCTTTGGAGGACAGAGGCAGGCATCAACACGGAAATGAAGCCAAAGAGTGGCAGCTCCGCACTTTCTAGTCAGTCACTCATTATGTGGTGAAGTGCTCTTGAGAAGTGCCTCTTATACTTGACCTATCATATTACTTCGTCTGTAAACACATAATCCCTGCTTGTTAGGTGGTGTCAACACTAGCATTCATTCACTGTGGTACTCCTTTTGTGTAGAGATACTTTAGAAGTACTGCGAAAACCAAAGAATTGACACCATAATAAAACAATCTGAATTTCAACCAGGTAAATAGATCCTGTGCTTTTCGGTAAAGGAGCAGTATGGAGACAAGGATTACCTCAGGTTTCTCTTATTGGGGAAAAACAATGTGTTTACGAAGCAAGATGATTTCTTTTTTAAAGATGATGATGGTTAAGCTAGGATATTGACCCAAGGTTGAAGACATACCCATACTCTTACATTTCAGAGCATGGTCATAGAAACTCATTTATACAATTTGAGTTCTATCAATAAGAAAAAGAACTGAATCAAAGCCTACTACTGAAGTTCATGCATAAGTCATTAATTATGTTTAAATAATAAATGCAGCTTGTACAAACTACATTTGAAAGGAAGTAACTAGGAAAAAAAGAAAATAGAGGTTTTTTAGTTCTTCAGCAAAGACATATCATAGGAATACTACAATTCTAATGTATTTAATGAATAATTATTAAATAGTATTTGTTACTTTAAAGTTTCATGTCCCAGTACCTTAAAGTATGACTTTTCTACTAAGATCCATATTTAAAGAAATAATTTTATTTGGGTTGCAGGTATCATGCTTATGTATTTAAACTCTTTAAATTTTTTTCCAGTTTTGTAAGCATATATTGTAATTTTTATGACTAGAAATATAATTTAAAATTTACTAGTTGTTAATACAATTAATATAAAATGGTAATTAAACAGATAGGAAGGTTTGGTTTCACACTGAATTTCTATTCAAACTATTCTGAAACTGTTTTTGAAAGGTATAACTGAAATAATCATTATCTCAATTCATTAAGAGAAGTATTTATTCATTTAGCATTCCTGAAAACTTCTACAAAATAACATCATGCAGTGATGTCTTCATGTTCTAAAGTTGTCACTTTAACTCAATTCTATCAGGCAACAAAACCACAGATCTCTTTCCTTTGGACCCCACCCTCTGTCTACTGAACAGTAATAGACTTTATTACCACTGAAATGAAACTGAACAGTTTTTATTTTCCCCACTCTCCGAAAGCCATTTGGGGAACTGTTTATTCATGAAATACAATTTTGGGAGAAATTTTTATAGGGCAGCGATGTCACAGGTTAAGTATCTTATACCTATGAGCACAACAGGTAAGAAATCCACACAATTTAGGGTATTTTCTGCTTTCAAAAAGTAACATGCCTAAAACTCACATCTAAAAGAACATACCAATTTAAACAAAATTATTTCCTTCTCCTACATGCTTTTTGAAGGTAAGAGTTATCCAAACCCTTCCTGTCCAGAACAATGCTACACACACAACAGGTATTTGTTTCATAAATGATAAATTCAGTGTCATATTAGCGATATGAAAACTCATCAAGTCCAACTAGTATTTTGAATATACAATCTTCTTTTCTTCAATTAATGAGGCTAAACAGTTCTAGTTTCCTAAACTATAAAACAAGGACACTGAATTGAACGAAATCCAATCCAACAAATATTTAAGTGCCAAGCTCTGTGTAAGATCTGGTAATACAAAGTTTGAAAAAAAATAGTCCTTTCCCTTAAAGAGCTTACGTTCTATTGGGGATAGGGAGCTGCAACATGTGCAAAGAAAAGTATATACAAAATATATGCAAAGTAAGTTCAGTCCTATATGGGGAGAGTACCAGCAAATGAGAGGAATTCAGATAGATTTCCTGAGGCATGAGGCACATGGGCAGAACTTGGAAGGAAGCTAAGGACTTTATGAAGTGCAAGTGAGCAAAGAGTACGTTACAGGCATGGGGGAATAGTTTGTACATAAGCAAAGAGACACGAAAGTAAATGTGCTGAATGTAGTATAGCAAACAGGTCAGTTTGGTTGGAACACAGCATGTATGAAGAGGAGTAAAGAAAAATTAAACTGGAAAAGAAGGCTGCATCCAGATTATTAAGGGCTTTAAAAGCCAATCAGAGGAGCTGGAATTTGATCCTATCAGTAATAGAGAGTTATTATTATTTCCCACCCAACTGCATCATGGTCTCCAGAAACTCTTCTTTCTGCAAGATTATATCAACCCTGCTAACCTTCTCTGCTCTTTATCATTCCCAGTACAGAACAGTCCCCTTTCTTCCTCCCCGACTCCTTTTAGCATCTTTTTTATGTCTTTCCCCATTAAATAGTGAGTTCCTTGAGAGCAGTGACTGTCTTTTGCCTTTCTTTGTATCCCCAGCATTTACCACAGTGTCTAATAGGTACTTAATAAATTTTTATTGGAGTTTTTTGAATGGGGGAAACGTCACAGTCAGACTTATGCCTTAGGCGTATAAATTTAGCAACTGTATGGAGGATGAATTGGAGAGGGGAGAGAGAGACCAGAGGAAGAGAGATCATTTAGGAGGTTACTGTAATAGTAAAGGTGAGAAGTGATAAAGATCTGATATAGGGTGGGTTTAGTGTGAGTGTAGAGAAGGGGATGGATATGAGAGATATTATGGTGGTTGGATGTGCAAGATTTATTTGTACATGAGAGGCTAGGAAGAACGAAGAGTTGAATATTACTCAAAGGTTTCTAACTTGAGTGACTGGAAAGACAGAGTTGCCTTCAACAAGGAAGAGAGAAGTTAGGAAGGGGTTTGGGCAGTAGGGGGCAGAAGAGGGAGAAAAGGTATCAAATTTCCTCTAAGTGGTTGATCTATGCAACTAAAAAAAGTTATTAATAAGAATTTGCAAAATGTTTGCCTCAAATATTAGCTATGTGACCTGGGCAAGTCAGTTAATGTCTGCCTCTCAGTTTCCTTATCTGTAAAATGGGGATAATAATAGCATCTACCTCCTAGTGCTGTTGTAGAGATCAAATAAGGTATTTATAAAGCATGACTTGTACATGAAGGGGAAAGAAATGTTATAAATAAGAATTTGCAAAATATTTTTCCAATCTGAAATGCGTTGGGGGGGAATAACAATATTCTTTAAGAAAATATCTGACATTTCTTTTTCCAGGGTTTTAATGTTAACTTCTTAACTCCTAGATTGAGTTCATTAATAACAGGAGGTACCAAAAAAAAAAAAGTGCTCTGCAAATGTAAGGGTGTGCCCGGAAACTCTGGTGGATCTTAAGAGCTGGCTTTATCTAATACCCAAAAAAGTCAGGAATTTGGTTAGGAAGGTAGAAGACAATAACCTCAACCCCTTGGATTAAGCTTTAGTCTATACTTATTGATTCACATGGAAGATGGGAAAAGACTTTGGGCTTCAAAACAATGGAACCCTAAAAGTCCAGAGTTGTTTGGTAGTTATTGGGCAAATAATAATTACCTTAACACACTTGGAAAAAGTCATTTCTGCTCTCATTAGCCCTTTCCACAAGCCTCAAACATTTCTGGGATTGTTTCACTTCCATATTCTTATATATTCATGCCACTCTTTTGTATTCTTACTTTTCCTTGGACCATAACAATTCTCCTAGTCCTTTGGTTAATTGTTGAAAGAACCACTAGGGAGTGCACTCCCTAGCCTTTCGATGCCTCATTTTTGATATTGCAAAAAGGACAGGGCAGTTTATTTTCTTTATTTATCTTCATAGAGTACTCTATGAATTAATGATTTAATATTCAAAAAAGAGAATGTTAGCTGAAAATGTCTTTAATTCAGATCTTTCTGTATCTAATCTAAGTAAAATGTAGTAATCTAGATAGATTTTAACTTGTTTAAAACACTAAGAAATCAGGGGCAGCTAGGTGGTGCAGTGGATAGAGCACCAGCCATGAAGTCAGGAGGACCTGAGTTCAAATCCAGCCTCAGACCAAACACTTGACACTTATTAGCTGTGTGACCCTGGCAGTCACTTAACCCCAATTGCCTAAAAAAAAAAAAAAAGTATAGAAAAAGAACCACTACGAAATCACCTGGGCCCTTAGAAAAGTAATATGCTAGGATATCATGACTTGAAAGAGACTGGCCCAACTTGCTCCAGAACAGGAGCTGTTGGGCAGAACACAGCTCGTGAATTGTACAGTATTTATAATATTATAATAATAATAACAATAATAGAATTTATATAGTGCTTTAATGTTTGCAAAGTGCTTTACGAATATCTCATTTGATCCCTACAACAACCTTAGGAGGTAGATGCTATTATTATCCTCATTTTACAGATAAGCAAACTGAGATAGGCAAAGACTAAGTGACTCCCTCCAGGGTCACAGAGCTAGTAAGTTTTTGAGGCAAATCTGAACTCAGGTTTTCCTGACTTTGGGTCCAGTTCTCTATTCAACATTTAAAGTCGCTGCCTCTTAAAAAGTATCACATATAAGTACTTTTAAGATCTGTAAAACACTTCACATATATTATCTCGTTTGATCTTCACAACAACCCTGTTAGGTAGGTGCTGTTATTTATCCCCATTTTAGGTATGGGGAAGCTGAGGCTGAGTGACTTGCCCAGGGTCACACAGTTAAATGTCTGAGGCAAGACTGAACTCAGGTCTTTCTGACTCTAGACCTGGTGCTCGATCCACTGTACTACCTAGCTATCAGTAACAAAGAAGAGAGCTTATTGTTTTTCTGAGGCAATCCGTTACATTTTTGGACAGCTCGAGTTACAAGAAAACATGTTATATTGAGCTGAAATCTATCTTCCCATACCTTCTTTCAATTACTCTCAGTTATAGAATGAATAAATGAATAAGAATTTTAGAGCCATTACTATGTGGGATATAAATGAAAAAAATAAGACAGTTCTTTCCTGCAAAGAGCTTACATCCTAATGGGGGAGACAAAACATTATACAGAGAGTCATGGTTAGGGACTACTATTTTGTTTGGGGAAATCATAGGGATTGTGGGTAGAGCTACAGGGAAGAACCATGGAATTTCAGAGTTGGATGAGACTTCAGTTGCCATCTAGTTAACAGATATTTGATTGACTAGTACTGAGTTGAGGGGCATTATTTCTTATTCATGAAAGTTAGGCCTTTCAATGAAGCCAGAGTATATAAGCTTTTTTTGGTTGCTATGTCATCTGGCTGAATCCTATGGATCTTGCAGTCTATTAAACACAAAAACTTTTTGCATACAAACTGCTGTCTAACCATCTCTCAAACATTTGTAAGACCATGATGTCTTTTTCTTAAACTAAAATGTAGGAATTTACCTTTATCCCTTTTAGATTTTATCTTATCAAATTCAGATCAATTTCCTAGCTTATTCAATTTTTTTTCTTAAAGATCTTTTTCAACATGGTTGCTATTGCTCCCAGCTTGGTCTCATCTGCATATATGATGAGTATACCATCTATATTTTATGCAGGCAAAAAAATTTTTGCTTGAGAACTAGAAAAGTTATAAAAATTTTTAACAGGTCCAAACACAGATACTCAGGGCCGTCCATAAACCTCCAAAATTATATGGAACCATTAATGACTACTCTTTGAGTCTAGCCATTTAACTAGGTGTGAATTCATCTAATTGTACTATGATATAGCCCAGAAATGTGAAACATGGGGCCTGCTAGCCAAATTGTGAGCAATACTCCCAGACTAAAAATATAATTGGGAAATATTAAACAAAAATATAAAGATATAATAGAAACAAACTTAAGTTTATTACTTAGAATTTCATAGGACATTAGGAGCATAGATTTAGACCTTAAGGGTCATATAGTCCCATCTCCTCATTTTATAAATAACTGAGGTCCAAAAAGTAATAGCATGACTTATTCAAAGTAACACAAGTAGTAAGTGATACAGCCAGGACCAAACCAGTGTTTTTGCCACAATTCTATTCTCTTCATTAAAAAAAAAAAGGGTCAGGGTTGTTTCCTAACAATTTGGAACTGTTTGGACCTATGCCCAAAGGGCTATAAAACTGTGCATACCCTTTCATCCAGGAATACCACTTCTAGGTCTGTATCCCAAAGAGATCATAAAAAAGGGAAAAGGACCCACATGTACAAAAATATTTATAGCAGCTCTTTTTGTGGTGGCAAAGGATTGGAAATTGTGGGATGCCCATCAATTGAGGAATGGCTGAACAAGTTGTGGCATATGAATGTGACACTATTGTTTTATAAGAAATGATGAGCAGGCGGATTTCAGAAAAACCTGGAAAGACTTACATGAAGTGATGCTGAGTGAAATGAGGTGAACCAGACACTGTACACAGTAACAGCAACACTGTGTGATGAACAACTGCGATAGACTATGATAGACTAAACTCTTCTCAGCAATAAAATGATACAAGACAATTCCAAAAGACTTGTGATAGAAAATGCTATCCACATCCAGAGGAGGAACTATGGAGCCTGAATGCAGACTGAAGCATATTATTTTCATCTTGATTTTTTTTCTTTCTCTTGGTTTTTCCTTTTTGTTCTGATTCTTCTTTCACAACATGACTATTCTGGAAATATGTTTAACATGATTGTATATGTATAACCTATATCAGATTCTTGCTGTCTTGGTGAGGGGGGAGAGAAGGAAGAGAGAGAAAGAAAAATTTGGAAGTCAAAAATCTTACAAAAATGAATTTTGAAAACTATCTTTACATGTAATTGGGAAAAATACTATTAAGTGTAAAACAAGAGATCATTGGTAACTTTTAGAAAGAGTAGTTTTGGTTGAATGATGACAAAAAGATAGATACACAGATGAGTGGGCATTTACTAAGTGCTTACTATGTATTATGCTAAGCACTAGGAATACAAAAGCAAGAAAACAAGACAGTCCTACTCCCAAGAAACTTACATTCTAATAGGGAAAGACAAAATATAAAGAGAAACTGACAGGTTGAGAGTTTGGATAGGGGTCAGTTGGTAAGAGTGGCTTCAAGAGTGAGCTGGAAGCGGAAAGTGAGCAATGTGACTGGATACTCTAATAAGATGGTTCCAAGCAGGGACTCACTAATCACTGAGTTGGCATTAGGGTTAAATAAGGTTGGAAGACAAATAGAAAAAGGTTTAGAATAGAGAGGAGAAGTGGAAGTATCAATTATACATGGCTTCCTCAAGAAGCTTAGCCACAAAGAGTAGGGGAGATACAGGACAATAAAGTAGTTGGGGAAAGTAGAGTTCAGGTGCAGATTTTTTGAAGATGGGCAAGATATGGATGTGTTTGTAAAAAGCAAGGAAGCAGCCAGTAGAGAGAGAAACTTTCAAGTTTAGTAACAGAGTAGATATTACAGGGGCAATTTACTGGAAAAGACTGGATAAAATGGAATTAAGAGAGCATGTTGAGGGGTTTCCCTAGGAAAGGAGAAGGGCAACCTCTTCATTTGAACCAGGGGTAAAGGAAGAGATAGTGGGAAAAGACATATGAGTGATAGGAGATGAAGAGAAAGGAGGAAGAGGGAGCTCTGGTCAACGACCTCAATTTTTTCATTGATGTATGAGATGATGTCCTTAGCTAAAAAGGTGGAGAGATTTCCATAGGAGGCTTAAGGAGGGCTGAGGCAAGTTGGATAGCAAATCCATTAGGGAAATATAAAAGATTGCTCTGTAGTAGTGAGGGCCCAATTGAGCTTATATAACATAAATTTATGGTAGACCCAGTCAGTATAGCATCATGATTTTTTTTAGCTCCATACAGTAAGCACATGAATAGGAGCAAAGGTAGTGGGTGGGAAAGTTGAGCTATTCCACTGAGGAGGAGTTAAAGAGGGTAGGGAGGGGAGCGCAGATGGTGTAGAGATGATGGCCTGGGAAAGAACTGAGAGTGGACGGGAGTGGAAGTCACGGGGAACATAAAGAATGGGGTTAATAAAGGAAGCGGGAAGGTGGAATGATGGAAATTTATGATGAGATAAGGTACTTTAAGAGTTCATGGATATGGAAATAAAAACCTTGTGAGTGATGGCAGGATCAAGTGCATGACCATATCTGGAACTAAGGTGAAGTGGAGGAGCCAGTCATGGGAATTCACTAGCCTGAAAAACAGGGAATTTAAGGCATTTGAAAGAGTATGTTCAAGTCCCTTGGAATAAGGGTAAGAGTTGTGGAGAAATGGCCAATGAGATGCTTAGCTGTACTTGACTTTTTTTGTTATAAGGGAGGAAGGAGTAAACTAGTGAGTTGTGACAGAGATTAAAAAAAAAAAAGCACCAATAACATAACAACAATCAACCCAGAAAAAAAAATAAAAGTGCAGAAGATACAGCGCAATTTTATTACAATTTTGCTCTGAATATATACTTATAAACTAACTACTTAAGAAAAGTTCAGTTTCATATACAATCCTTTCTGGGGTTTGTGTTTATTGATGATGGTTAAGTTCATAATAAAAATTAAATTAGTAAATTTTCCTATTTATCATTTTTGTTCTGTCCTTTCCCACCCAAAGGTCATGCTTGTTAGTCCAGAAAAGAGAAGCAAGGTAAGGGGTAGTAGTAGCCCTGCCTTCTTTCTGTTTTTAGTTACTGTCACCCCTCCTCCACTCAGTGGTTCTATCCCTCTTTTTTTTTTTTATTGGGTGAGGCAATTGGGGTTAAGTGACTTGCCCAGGGTCACACAGCTAGTAAGTGTCAAGTGTCTGTGTCTGAGACTGGATTTGAACTCAGGTACTCCTGATTCCAGGGCCAGGTCTTTATCCACTGCACCACCAGTAGCTGACCCCAGTTCTATCCCGCTTTTGATCTTCCTCTTTTTCCCAATAAATGTTTGTCTTTAGCTTTCCTTGCCAGACTTAGTTTACTATTAAGTTCAGCACTCTGAACACTCTTCCTTATATGATAATAACCATGATTTTTTCATTCATTCCCTGTCACTTGCTTTTGGTTCCACTTTTGGTTTCATATTTTTTGAAAATCTAAGTTGGTTAACAAGCTTTCTGTGTAGCCATATCAACTGCTTCAAACATTTCCCATTTTCTCCCTAATGAAAATAGTCTCTTTGTGTTCTCATTATATAATTTTTAAGCATTTCTTCCCGTCTCCCAACTCCCCCTGACCCTACCATGAACTTCTCCTATAGAATTTTAGCTGCTGGATCCTAAATATTCTTTCCATGAATCCTTTAAAATCAATTCCCAAATTTATGATGTATGGCAAATTATTCTTGACTTTCTATTTTATTTTTCTTTTCTTAAATTTTATTTTTAATGATTAATTATTCATTTTTTTCTTTCCCACCTCTATAATAAACTTTAAAAAAAAACCTCTTGTAAAATAAATACATAATCAAGAAAAGCAAATTCCCATATTGGCTATATCCAAAAATGTGTGTCATTTTACATATTTAATTCATTACTTCTGGCAGGAAGTGGGTAGCATTTTTTTTTTTATCATTGATCCAACTGGAAACATGGTGAATCAGAGGCCATAAGTCTTTGAAAATTGCTCCTTTTGCAATGCTGTTATAGTATAAATTATTTTCCTGGTTCTACTCACTTCATTCTGGATCAGTTTATACAGGTTTCACTGAATCTGTCTCTTATCATTTTTTATGGAAAATTAGTATTCCATTACATTCATATACTACAATTTGTTTAGCCATTCCCCCGCCCCTCCAATTTGCGGATTTTACCACAAAAAAAAAAGGAGTTGCTATCAATTTTTTTGTACATATTAGACCTTTTTCCTCTTTGATTTCTTTGGGGTATAGGCTTAGTAGTGACAGTGCAGGGCCAAAGGGCATACAGTTTTGTAACTTTTGGGGCATAGTTCAAAATTGATTTTCAGAATGTCTGTACTAATTCAGTTTCACCACAATATATCAATGTACCTGTTTCCTGTAGCCTCTTCAACATTTGTCATTTTCCTTTTTTGGGTCACCTTTGCTCCTTTGTTGGGTTTGAGGTGGAACTTCAGAGTTGTTTTTATTTGCATTTCCCTATTAATAATTAGTAATTTTTTCATATGGTAATGGATTCCTTAGATTTCTTCCCTTTTCATTAGGTTTTCATAGCCTTTGACCATTTATCAATTGGAAAACAGTTCTTTTTCTTCAATATTTGAAACAGTTCCTCATATTTCTTGGAAATGAGAATTACTTTGTAAGAATAACTTGCTCCAGTTTTTACCCAGTAAATTTCCCTTCCAATCTTAATTGCATTGGTTTTGTTTGTGTGAACGCTTTTTAAATTTTATCTAATCAAAACTATCAATTTTCTCTTCTGTGAACCTCTCTTTTTCTTGTTGGATACCCTTTCAACATTCATAGAAAATAAAGGTAATTGGGGGCAGCTAGGTGGCACAGTGGAGTAGAGCACTGGCCCTGGATTCAGGAGGACCTGAGTTCAAATCCTGCCTCAGACACATAACACTTACTAGCTGTGTGATCCTGGACAAATCATTTAACCTTACTGCCTAGCCAAAAAAAATAAAAAAATAAAAAATAAAGGTAATTTCTCCCTTAGTCCTCCAATTTGTTTATAATGTGACCTTTTAGATCTAGGTCTATCTTGGTATATGGTGGGAGGCATCGTTCAGAACCTAATTTCTGCCATGCTATTATCTAGTTCTCCAACTGTTTTTGTCAAATAGTGAGTTTTTATCCCAATTGCTGGGTCTTTTAAGGTTTGTTTATATCTTTAAGTATTTAAGCTGTTTCACTGATCAAACTTTCTATTTTTTTTTAACCAGTACCAAATTATTTTGATAATTACTGCCTTGATTTTAGTTTTGAGATCTGGTACTCCTAGCCCCATTTCTTGTCAAATTTTTTTTCATTATTTTCCTTGAGATTCTTAATATTTTGTTCTACCAAATGAAATTTCATTATTTTTTTTCTAGTTCTTTAAAGTAATCTTTTGGTAGTTTGATTGGTGTGGCACTAAATAAATTCACACCATATTTTCAAGAGCAATGAACTTTTTTGTTTTTTAACAAAAGTTTTTTGCTACTATATTCATATAGTTTCTGTACATTGCAAGGTAGGCTCCCAAGTATTTTATACATTCTATAGGGTTTTTTTTTTTTTAGGCAATCGGAGTTAAGTGACTTGGCTAGGGTCACACAGCTAGTAAGTGTGATGTTACATTTGAACTCAAGTCTTTCTGACTTGAGGGCCGCCGGTACTCCATCCACTGTGCCATCTAGCTGCCCCCATGCTACAGTTATTTTAAATGGAATTTCTCTATCTCTTCCTGCTGGGTTTTATTGGTAACATAAAGAAATGCCGATGACTTAGATGGATTTATTTTATATCCTAAAATTTTGTTTCAATTAATTTTGTAGTTAACACTCCAGGGTTCTCTTACCATCACACCATTTGTAAAAAAGCTAGGATATCTAACTAAATACTAGTGGTGGTAATGGACATCTCTCTTTGCTTTACCCCTGGTCTTATTGAAATAGATTCTGCCTCTTGGTTTTAGATATATATCACTTACCGTTTTAAGCAAAATTGCATTTATTTCTATGTTTTCTAGATAATTTTTTCAACAGAAATGGGCATTGTATTTTATAAGAGGTTTATTTTCTGAGTCTATGGATATGATTACTGACTATTAAGATGGTAATTATGGTTATAGTTTTTCTAATATTGAATTTACCTAGCATTCCTTTGTGACATGCTGCTGTACTTTGCTAATACTTTATTTAAAAATTTCTGCATCCATTATGGTCTATAGGTCTATAGTTTTCTTTCTCTGTTTTGACTCTGCCTGGTTTTTGGCAACAAGACCACATTTGTATCACAGAAGAAATTTGTAGGATATCCTCTTTTCCTTTTTAGCAAGCATTTGTGTAACACTAGAATTGTTTTTTGAATGTCTGATAGAATTTGTTTACAAATTCATCTAGTCCTGGCTTTTTTTGTTAGGAGTTCTTATTCAATTTCTTTTTCTAAGACTGGGTCGACTGAACTCTCAATTTCTTGTTCTGATAACTTGAGTATTTTCTATTTTCCTAAATAGTCATTCATTCCTTTCACTTAAACTGTTGCTTACTGACATATAGGAGGACAAAATTGTTTCCAATGATATACTTTATTTTTTATTCATTTGCAGTAAACTCTCCTTTTTCATTTCTTATATTGGTAACTTGTTTTTTTCCTTGTTTTGATTAAATCAGTCAGTGGTTTGTTTATTTTGCTTTAAACAGGTCTTAGTTTTAGTTATTAATTTTATGGAGTTTTTTAGCTTTCAAATGTCTTAAACTCTTCTTTGATGACTAGAATTTCTATTTTGTTATTTTTTTAAAAACTTGCTGATTCCCCTCTATCCCCTACCCCTTTCTTTCTCTCTCTCTCAAATGGTTAGAGAAACAAACTTTCCCCTCAGGGCTGCTTTGGAAGCATGCCCCAAATTCTGATATATTTTTTCAACACTGTCATCTTTTATGAAATTACCTATAGTTTTTATGTTTTGTTCTCTAACTCATCCATTTTGTAGAACTAAGTTATTTATTTTGCAATTTATTTTTAGTCCTTTCTTTAATGACCCTTTATTGAATATAATTTCATCACATTTCTGTTCAATAAAAGATATTTTAAATTAAATTTTACTTTTGTTTCAATTAGTAAAAACCTATCTTCTCTTCCTCCCATACTCTCCCCAATTGAGAATAAATGAAAAACAAAACCCTTGTGACAATACACAGTTAAGCAAAACAAATTTCCACATTGGCCATGTCCAGAAAAACATGTCATTCTGCACTGATTCTTTCATCTATCAATCATGAGATGGGGAGCATATATCATCATGAATCTTCTGGAATCATGGTTGGTGATTATACTGATCAGATTCTAATTCATTCAAAGTTGTCTTTACCATAATGTTGTCACTTTATATTGTTCTCTTGATTTTCTTCACTATTCATCAAGTCACATAAAAAAAGATGTGTTTAATATTTCTACTTTCCTACATTTGCAAGGTTTTAACATGCTAATACATGGTTAATTTTTATAAAAGTGCTATTCAGAGCTGAGAAACATGTATACTCCTCTTTCCATTCAATCATCAGAGTTTTGTAACATCTACGTATTGTAAAGTTCTATCCAGGTTCTTAATTTTTTTTAAATTTATGTTTAATTAGCTAGCTTTGTCAGGTTCTGGAAGGAATACATTGAAATTCCCTGCTATGAAAGTTTGTTGTTTATTTCTCCCTGTAGGTTGCTTAACTTTTCATTTAAGTATTTTGATGCTTGGAACATGGCTGTTAAATACTAACATTAATTCATTGTCTAGGATACCCTTTAGCAAAATGTAGTTACCTTGTTTATCTCCTTAAGCCTATTTTTGTTGTTGCCATATCTGAGATTATGATTGCTACCATTGCTTTTCTGAGTTCAGTTGAAGTATATAATATTTTGCTTCAGCTTGTTTTAACTCTGTTTAAGTCTTTATGTCTCAGTTGTACATCTTATAATTAACATATTGATGGAATCTAATTTGTAAGCAGAATTTGGTTTCCTCTTCCATTTTATGAGTGAGTTCCTTTCCCTCTATTCTATTCTCTTGTACTTTTTCCCTCTTTGCTTTCCACCCACTCTTTATTTTATTTTTTTATTTTTCTGCTTTTTGGTGAGGCAATCGGGGTTAAGTGACTTGCCCAGGGTAACACAGGTAGCAAGTGTTAAGTATCTGAGGCTGGATTTGAACTCAGGTCCTCCTGATTCCAAGGCCTGAGCTCTATTCACTGAGCCACCTAGCGGCCCCTCCACCCACTCTTTATAATAAATAAAAAGGTAGTGAAAGAGTGTGCTTAGCACCAATGCCCCTTTTCACTTCCCTTCACTTAAACCCTGATCATGTTTTTACCCATCTCTCCTTCTTTCCTTCCAAACCCCTAATTGTGATCCCCTCTCCAAGCTTAGAGTTTTCTTGGCTTATAAGTAACCCCCCTTCTTGAATCTACCTACCCTTTTATTCCCTTTTCATCATTCTCCCTGTTTCTTCCTGTTTCCCTCTTGAATTGAATGTATTTAAAATATAGATAAAATTACAAATTCCATGTGTTCTATACTTCATTCCTGTATCTGTTTACATGAATATATCTGATTACTATAGTCTATTACAATACGACTCCTCACCTTACTTTTACCTACCTTTGAAAATGATTTATCCATTCAAGGTTACATTCCAGTCATGTGTCTCATCCTATGAGGTCGTAGTGGTCGGATTTGTCTCATTGCTGATTTAAGATCTTAAAGTCTATCCTCTGAAGATAGTCAAATTAAGTCCATACCCTATTAAGTCTACCAGCTCTTAAAATATAGGAAGACAACTATCATGTTCTCCCTATTATGTCTTCTCTTATAAGTTTTTCTGATACCACTATTTTTCATATGTTGCAGTTCTGAATTCTGTTCAATTTGCTCATGAATGGTCATTAAATGTAATATTTATTAATCTAGTTTCAAAACCATCTAAATATATCATTACCTATCCCATTTCTCCTCATCTTCAGATTCAGCAGTCTATTTACCATATCAAAAGAGAAAACGAAATTGATTGTTGTTGCTTAGTTGTTTCAGTCATTTTCCATTCTTCATGACACCATTTGGGGTTTTCTTGGCAAAGATACTGAGGTAGTTTTCCATTTCCTTCTTTAGCTCATTTTATAGATGAGGAAACTGAGGCAAACAGGGTTAAGTAACTTACCCAGGGACACAGAGAACTCTGGTCTTCCAGATTCCAGGCCTGTTGCTCTATCTACTGTGCCACATAGCTGCCCTTTACTATAATCTGTTATTGCTGAAATCATGCTGATTTTAATCATTGATTTCTTTGTTAAAGATATATTCCCTTAAAAACGAATTCTAAATATGTCTCTACACTCCAAAGAGATCATAATATTCATAACAGGCGTGTGTGTGTGTGTGTGGTGGCAAAGAACTTTGCTGGAGTCCTAAATAAATCTGAGATTGTTTTCAGGCACCAAGGACAGTGTCATAAATCCTTTGGATACTAAAGAAACACACAATTAAATTTTATTATTTTAGTTAAAGATATCAAAGCAAGAAAGAAGGTAACCCTTCTGAGACCACCCTCTTAAGATTTTGGCTTACCTGGGTGTAGAAACAAGTTTGTTTTTATAACAACAATAAACGGCTCATATTTAAACAGTACTTTGTCATTTTAAATAATTTGACATTCATTACATCTCACTGATTCTCACAATAAAATGCATTTAAGTTTTTAAAAATATATTACTTCCATTTTACAGATGAATTATAGACTAAAGCTGAGAAGGGACTTGTCCAATTTCACAAAACTAGTCACTTCCATAGCCAGGGTTTCTAACTGTAGGATGAGTACCTTTTCTTCTTATAATCAAGCTATTTTATTATGAGAAGCAGTGCGGTTTTCCTTTTCTTTTCTTTTTTTTGGTGGATGGGTGGGGGAGGTGTGAGTTTGTGCATGTGAATGCCAGTTTTTTGTGCAGTCACTATATGATGTCTAACAATATTTTGCATTCAAGAAGTTTATAATATGAACTCTAGAGTTTGTTTGGTAGTAAATTAAATTGAGATTATTAGACATTTTGGCATGAGTCATGAAAATATGGTCTAGGTATGGTCACTACTAGCCCAAGCAGATTTCAAAAATTTCCTACCTTTAATAGACCTCAGTATCTTTGCTAAGTTTAAGTCTTAATACAATTGTTGCCTTTTTTTTTTTTCTTCTTCCAGCTAGTATGTCTGTTTTCATTCTGGTATCCCCTCAGCAAAACTACCAAATCTTAAATTTACAGAAGTGCCATTCAAAGCAAAGTTATAACAGGAAAGTAGAGACAAGTTGATGGGATTTAAAGCAACTTTGAACTCCTAGATTTTTACAAGCCATTAGGTCACTGAATATTTGGTAAGGGCATGTTAAGAAATGTCAGTCTCATCACTACTAGTATATAGAAGCTGTATTAACTAAAGATAGTTCTGATTCATGAAATTTATTTGCAATAGGGCTTTTCTTTATTTCAGATTTCTTTGAGAAATCTAATTCGAAGATGGTAATCATATTAATCTTTCAAGAAGATTATATAAAATCTTTATTTATGAATTTTGCTTCCCAAAGGTATACTTTCCCTAATTTTCCTAATGCATCCTCTTGTTTATCTCTATTTTATTCATGTCCAATATATCTTCAAAATTAATTTATATGAATTACAAGAAAATACGATATGAGATGATATTCAACTTTGTGGGGTGGAGCAAATAATTTGATTCTCATTTGATTTGGAAAGTATATGCTTTCAGTTAAGATAAAGTTAATTATATGTATTTATGTCATCTCTCTGACATTAGAAGTTTCTTGAGGGAAAAGACTACTTAGTATCTTCTGAATAATAGCAACAGCAATGGTCATGTCTGACATTTATATATAGTGCCTTAAGGGTGCTGCAAAGCACTTGACATATATTATTTCATTTGGTCCTTGCAGTAGACTGCAGTATTATTATCATCTCCATTTTAGAGGTGTGGAAACTGAGGTTATGAGAGATTAAGTGACTTGCCTCTGGTGCCACAGACATCAAAGTCTTCCTGATTTTGAAAACAGCACCCTATTTATTGTCATAACACTTTGTACATAAAGGTGCTCAATAAATGCCTGCCAAATTTTAGTTGTAGATTTTCCCAATTCTTCAAATTCATAATTGATTTTAAATATTTACCGAAAAGAAAGATAAACAACCAATAAAAAAGTCAGTGAAAAATGGCATAGATTATAATCATTTTCCAGAAATCTAAAGAATCAGACAATAGAATACAAATATATCACTTAAAGAACAAGCTGTATTCCAGGTTTCATTAGTTATTATTACCCCTGAACTATGCTCATCAAGTGCACATGTGTCAGCTGGGAATGACACACAATAGAGTGGGCAACTTATAAACTCCTCTAAGCTCAGAAACAGTTCATAAAACTGCTTGTGCATTTGGATTCATGCGATAACATCTCCTCTCTTGCATAATCTACTAGATGACACAGATGGGGCAACCCTACATGTGAGAGTGTTTCTTTTGTGGAAGCATTGGACTTTGTAATCCATTCAAGAAATAAAATATAAGAAAGTCAAATATTAGACATTATGTCTTCATGCTTTATTGCTCAGATGTCATCATTTTATAACATGAGATACTAATCATTCACCTATATTTAGTAAGAACTTTAAGCAAACAAAAGAGTCACATAAACACACACACACACACACACACAAATTTATTGATTTAAAAACCATCTCAGTTAAGGACATATGCACCTATCTGGCTTCTACACTTACCCCAAATGGTATTTGCTAGAATTTGTCCCTGACTATGCAGTAACAAAAAGACATACAAGAAAAAAAAGTTTCATCATTGTGTACATTAAATCCATTTCACATTCTTTTTTTCATATTCCAAATGCTGTTTTAATATAATTTTAACTGACATTTATTACTGACAAATAATTTAAAACTTTTAATTTTTTCACATAAATTTCAATTGAGCGAAAATTTTGTTATAAAACATTAATTCACTGTATTATAATAAGTTATAACATTCTTTTTAAAGTACTGAAGCATCAATATATAAGAACTCCCTGCAGTACTATAAAACCTGTGTGCTGTCAATGTACTGTAATTATAAACCTTTTGTAAAAAAAAAAGTTTCTTAGAATTCTCAAGTAGTCTACCTATATGTTAATCTGTATTTTTAAAAATGCATATTTATTTGCTGACACACTTATATTTATCAATATTTGACAAACACTAAAATATCAATATTTTCTTTCACCAGAAACAAAGCTTATTGGCTTATACCTGTATATGTATAACTTTTACAACATGGCTTTAAAGGTTTAGAATAATTACAATTAAACCTCACTGATAAGGAAAGCCCATGTGCCAATGTATGAACATAGTTGTTCAATATTTAGTGACTTTAAGGCTATATATTTCATTAAAATGGTATAGCGATAGAAAGACTAGCTATGTGAAAATTTTAAAATCACTACAGTAAAGTTCCACTTTATTTTGTTTGTGATAGATGTAGCCTATTATTAATTTTTAAAAGTTGTTATAACTGATAATGCCTAGACATAAATAGGCTAATATAGAAATTCATTATGACACTTTATGTTATTACACAGATTCACAAGCGAGATCCTGGTCTCTGAAACCTAGCACACAGTCAAAGGTGTGATATGACATGGAAAGTCTATAAAACAGAATTTGTCCCACATACTCCAAGCGAACATTATTATAAAGAGCTTACATGCACACACAAATAAATTTCTAGTTGAACTTCCATTCCATTTTCTAGACATATTCTTATTGTAGAAAGAAATCTGTTTAACAGTATATTCTTAGAAGTAGGATTTTATAACTAATGTTTATACAAGTGACACTTCTTTAAAAAATTAAAATTTGGAAAATGTTCCTTACATTACGATATCTATGACTAAAGAAAAGGCCATAAAGAAATAAGTAACTAATTTATATGTATTTCATACGAAAAATTTCATTTAAAATTCATGTTAAATGGAAATCTGTTTTAAACGTGTTCACCTTTAAGATATATAATCTAGCTTAAGTATACTTGTACAACTCTTTAACAAAGAGTAAAACCTTAAATGAATAAACTTTCATAAATAATAATGAAACAGCTGCTTATATTTGTGGTTTATGTCTTAGGAGTCCCATTAATCTTAGTGGGTCATATGCTGGGGTGGTTCACTTTATGTGATATTAGACCACTTTAGTTTTCTGGCCAATTTTTACATTTCCAAAACACAGTTTTATTTTATGAAAACATAACTATAAGCAATATAGTATTCTTAAGCAAAATGCATTTTCAAATATAGAAGTAAATTTGTTATAATATTTATTCAATAAAAAGCACTTCTATGACAAAAATTTATTTTTTAAAAGAAACAAATGGAAATTTTTCATTTAAATATAAAGCTTTGGGCTTCATTTTTAGTATTAATTTCACTTATATTTCAGTAAAGTCTATTACACCATAAAATATTAATGAAAGCTATTTACTACTACTTATGTAGACATCAGCATAATTTCCAAGGCAAAAAATGTCTCCAATGGAAATACTGAAATTAAAAATACTTGGATTGATCCATTCATTAGTATAATGCTCTCAGACATTTTGTTGTTAAGAAGTCCATGTAACTGTTAAGAGCTATTTAAGATATCTGCTACAAATTCTCAGACTTGTACACACACACACGCACACACACACACAATTGGGAAAATTGAGGTAATCACCTAGATTATTCAAGTGAAAAAATAAAAGTTTTGCTTTAATTATCCAAATCTCAGGTTCTCCTTTTGGCCTGAATGAACTGGATAATTACATTATTTCTTTACTTGACTGGGTGTATATAGACAAAACCATGATGAACTATGTTCAAGAGATAATATTGTACTTTTGAAGTGAAAATCTCATTCAGGAAGATTTTTGACAACGTTCAAGTACATAATACCGTAAATGTGAAAGGAATATGAAAGACACCTAAAAATGTGAGCCTGTACCTTTTGAGAAGTTTGTGATTTCAATTTTAAAAGATACAGATATTGAAACTATCATAGCTGATAATTTCATTCTGACATGAGTTTAAAAGGTTAAGTTACTATCTGAAGTAAGGTAATCTGGTTGCCTTTCACAGCAGCCTGCGAGCTCTGCAATCTGCATAGCGAGGGGCATTTGTCATCATTAGCTAAGCAGTGACAGCTGGCACCCAGGGTGTCCCAGATTCGAGAAGTGGCAGAAGCACTTCCTTAGTTCGAGTTGCCATGAAGTACAACATGTTTCATAAGGATCAAGAATTTCTTTATGTAAAACTTTACGATATAACGCCAGTGAACACATTTGAATTTTCTGTAACACGTATAATACCAATGATAGCACACAATTAGCAGGTTGCCTCTAGACAACAAGATGCCAGAATACAATATGAATAAACATTCCTTGCCTGCTACCAAAGAGGAATAGATGTTTATAGCATTTAAACAGCTAAGGTTGTGTATTTTTCTATGGCTATTTTAAGATGCTCAATTCATTAAGTCTACCCAAAGCAAAAAAACAAAACACAAAACCACAAAAATCCTCCCTCCCCCAAAAAAAAGACAATACCCCCCCAAACAACATATGGGCTCCAAAAAAATGTTTTTTTCCCCCTGATAAATTTAGATTTCATAATTAACAAGTTTTAATTCATCACATATAATCTATGGAAAGTTTAAACCAACTTACAGTCATTTCTTTTTTTGTATCACAGCACCTAACACAGTATCTTGCCTGTAGTAGGTACTTAATAATGTTTGTTCAATAATTCAATTAAAAAAAATTTATAAATGGCCTGTTACTTGCAAGACACTCTTTCTAGACATAATACAAACACTTCCCTCCCCCCCAAAAAAGAAAAGAAAAAGATAGCTTCTCCCTTGAATTCAATTCACATCTGGAATATGGCATGAAATCAGTCAAAATTAAATGACCACCATGGTTCTATATGTCCAAAATGCTATAGATAAAAACATTCAATTGTCTCAATAATCTGGATCTTATGGATTAATGATTTGCTTGAAAGCATTCTGAGAAATGTTTAAAAAGGAGGCTTTACAGTTTAATAAGCTAGACCAACTAGAGATGCATGGGTCTAAAAGTAATAATCAATGTGACTTTTCACAGAAGAAATATAAAAATAAAAATTCTCAATAATCATACAACTATAACTTTGGGTATATTTTTTCATTCAAGGGCCTATAAGGCAAAACAAAGTTTAAATATTGGAATGATTTCATCTAATGCCATTTATTTGAAAGAATAAGAAAATTACATTCCTTCTAAACTCATCTTTAATGTCTGGAAATGTAATCAATAACACTAGAGTTTTATATTATTATGTAAACTAGTTTTCACAAATAAAACTAATTTTTGTGTTAATGTAAAATCTATGCAAATACATGCAGTCATTTATCAGGAAAGCTGACAAGCATTCCATATTGGAGGGGGAAAATGAAACTGCCTCAAGAATAGAGGCAATTAATTATTTCTGTATTTTCTCTTCCTCTGTCTTGAGGCACAAAAGTTATCCATCCAGTTAAAATAGCAAATGAAATAAAGAGTTTTTTTTTTATTTAAACACATATGGCTTTTGCCTGCAATACTGATCACCACAAGGTCTACAGATGCCCGTGGCTAAATTGTACACTGGCAGATGCACACAGGGGAAAACTGTGCTAATGCAGCGTGGAGAGCAAAACAAATGAAGAACTGAATTTGCAGAGAGAAAAACATTTTTTTCCCCATTGAGTTATGCATTTTGCCTATCAAATAACAGATTAAGGTTACAATAAAATTAAATTTAATTTGCTGCATCAAAACAAAAAATAACTAAGTTTGCACATACATATATATATACATGATAAAGTTATTTTTTTTAGAAAACTAGGTAAATATATAAATTATTTACACAATTAAGAGTTAACACATTTTAAACTAATGCAGTGAATATATATACATATATTTGTAGTTACTCTTATCTTATTATGAAGGTACAATTGAAAATTGGAAGAATTTAGCATATGTGATGTTAGTTACTTCCTTAGAACTAAAAAGAATTCTATAGTTACTAGTTATTTCTTCTTGCCAGCATTATTAAAGATCAAATAATGAGGTCATATTCAGGTTTCTGGTAGTACCTAAAGTTTGTATGAGGAGAAGAAGTAAGTATTACAGTAAACATTACTGGAAATATCTCAAAATTATTGAGAATGCATTGATTTCTCTACTGGGAGGCATTAATATCAACATTAAAAAAAGAATAGAATCATCAAAATAATCCGCCTATTAAGTGAAGCAAAAAAAAATAGAAAACCCATTTAGATGTTTACATAAAAGTAACAGAAAGGATTTTTCAAGCCTGCTGATTACAATCATCAATGAAAAATATTTATCAAGGACCTACTACTTTCAGAGCACTCAGCTAGGCACTTGGAGATACACAGCAGCAAGAGAAATTAATAAAAACCTTAATTACATTTAGGTTTAATATTTATAACCATTTAAATTTAAATTCAAATTAATATTTCTAAAAAGTTGATATAAAAAGCATACCACTTAATATATATGTATTGATGAATACTGGCTCCAAAAAAAATAAAAAGGACTTACTCATGAAAAATAAGAAGCAAAATTACTATTTAAACTTGAAAAGACTTTTCCCCAAGGGAACAACAAAAGTGGATTATCAATTATGCCATAAATGTTTTTTTTCCTTTACAATACACTTGGGTTTTCTAGTCCATATCTGGTGAAAAAAAGTATAAAAATTCTCCATTTGTCTAATTCATATAAGTATACTAACATAACTTTATTAGCATCTTCTTTTGGGGAAATGGCCATGAAAACCCCAACTGTTGGTCAAACAAGTTAAGGACTTCCAAAACAAATTCTTTATTATATATCTCATAAATAAGGGATATTTAAATAACTGCTTAGTAGCAAATTAGAAGCTGCAGATACAGTAATTTCTTTTGCTTAAAATCATTAATTCTAACTATTCCAATATAATTTTTTAACTCTATTAAGATGAGTACTCATGGTTTCAAGATACCTGTATGTAAAAGTTTCATGTGAGACTAAGGTGAAGAACACCAAAATTATTCCAACTGGCAAAGTGAATGAAACATCAATCACTAACTACAATGTCAGTAAAATATTTAAGAAAATAAAGCTGGAGCTACAACTTTAATTCCACTGGACTCTTAAGTTTTCCAGGATACATGAAAACATGAAAATTCTTTACTTTTGCATCTTTAATTTAGACATGTACATTTTAAACACAAATAATTACATAAGCATTTACTTCCAGTACTACTTGTCTTGATCAACCATTTTTGTCCAATCATTATTTAGAACAAAATGGAAGATTAGTGATACTAATTAGTATTAGTGATTAGTGAGTATATTATATAATATCTAAATAATTATTTTAAAAGAAGAATATAATTAGGTAAATTATATCTTTTATAATGTATATAGTCATCAGTTCAAAAAACAATGGCTAAAATATTTATGATTTAATAAACTAATTTTACATTTTTTTCCCCCTTTGAATGACTTTGTTATGTTGAGGATAATGTAATAAAAATAATTTAATCACTCTATAGTTTCTATAATTTTTTTAGACTTGTAATTGTATTTCTCTATCACTTAAACACTGGATTATGAGATATTTCATTAAAAAGTTAACTTTTTATGAATGTAAAAGGACATGCAGTCACTGGAAGTTCATAATCATAGAGCTATATTCTCAAGGTCAACATTGAATATTTTCAGTTGCTTAATAATATGCAGCATGAAACAATAAAGAGAGTTCTTTAGTCCTGAATGACCTGCTATACATATAGTAGAATAAATATAAATCCTTACTCATTCCCTACTTTTCTCTGGATATAACAAAAAAAGAGCATTCTGGATAGCTGTGAATACTTAAAATATAAATACATATACAATCTAGGTGAGGTTTATATTAAGGAACACCTAACCTGCTGTAATCTATTTAGAAAAGAGCCATATGAAACATGTCCTATATGAATAATCCTAAAATTTGCAAACAATATATAACCTATTCATATACAAAATGAATCTAAAATTAATAATGAAACTGATTACATTGGAGTATGTATGAAAAATTGGTATACATGAACTCAACATTTGTTTCATTACATTCAATAAATCAGGAACTTTAACATAACCTGTTATTAAGAGGGTTTGGAGGCATTCATCTTATATTATGACAAATATATATTTATGATATAATTTTAATATTAATGATGAAATTCAGAAGACTCATGAGCCTCTGTTTATATTCCCAAGTGAAATGGGGAAGTGAGGCATTATCCAGTTAATTTGAGTTAGAAAAAAAACAAAAATAAAAACCTGACAAATATCAAGATAGTTGAAGTAATTGTGGGGCTTTAAAAAAAATCAGATCCGGATAACTGCTTCAATTCTTCACTTGTGTTTGAGTATGAAGACATTTCTAAAGTATATTTCTAAATTGAATCTTCAATGTGAAAATTATTATCATTTCAACATCTGGTACCACCAATAGAAAATCTGATAATCACCACGGGAAAAAGGATCTAGAAAAACAAAGATATAATTACGTACATCTCTGGCTGGTCTATACAAGTGAATAGGTAAAGTGAGGCAGTTAACCTTGATGATCCAAGCAAAGACCTCCCTCCCCCACCCTGAAATCTGCCTTTAGCCACACTTAACGGCATAATTCAGGTGAAGAAATGTTGAAGGTACCTAGTTTTTTGAGATGCTTAGCTCATATCTCTATTCTTTCATAGATTTGGTAAAATAAACATGCTTCCATAGACCCGTGATGTCATCCATGTGGGTCCTCCTTCAGTGACTTCAAAAACATGAAAATCACTTTAGGAAACTATTGGAACTTTTAAAGGTTTCAGACTATTTTTGTTTCAAATGTTCTTATGTTATATGCTACAATTGGGATGGGGAAAAGTGCAGGTGCTATCAAATTGAATTTTCAGAAAAGGTCCCTCTACTTTACTTTATGTAATATGACACATAAAGAAAACTCCCCACAAATATCTGTCTTAAATTTCTCTAGTGTAACAAAAAAATATATGGTGGCTGGCAGAACAAAACAGATGAAATAGTCTGGATGTATTAAAAAAAAAAGTATGAGAGAAAGGTGGGGTGGGGGTGGGTGGGAAGGAAGAATGGAAATAAGATCTATTCAATGAGCCTTCAAAGCCACTCCAGCAGTAGGGATAAATAATTTAATAAACTCAACTTCATATTCTTTTTTATCTCCCTGGTGCAATAAGCAGATATTAAAAAAAAATCTTTAAATTCATGAATACTGGTATATAGAATCACAGCCAGCAGATAATGAAAAAACACAGGAAGTAATATCTCCACAAGCACTTAACATATATGTGCATATGCTCTAACTAACCATTATTTTTCCCACATGAAAAGACACTATTGTGGAAATTTATGAGCCTGAAACTCAATTTTTCAAATTAGGTTTATTAAAACACAGAAACCTTTTATTCATACATTCCTCAACATAATTGGGCTTTTTCTGTATGTATGCACTAATAAGGTGGCTATTTACATGTCACTTTGTCTACAGCATGTACGTACAAAGGACGAGATAATGGGGGGAGGGATAACTAGGGAATCATATTTCAGGAAATATACCTTTCCTTGTGTTTCATACACTTAAAATTTTGGGGAATAAAAACATTTTAGTAACATTAATTCTAATATAACTATGATGATAAAATGGCGTGTGAATGCTAACTCTAAACGCCACATTTTCAAAATGTCAGACCATGGGGATGACCAAATAAGTTCAATACATGGTCACAGAAAGAAAAAAATTCTAAAATAGAGTCTGTTATACCTCAAGGTCCCAAATACCATACAAATGTAAACGTTTCAGTCATTAAATCATGAGATTCTTGTTCTCCCTTCAATTAGGTTGGTTTTCAACAATTATCATTCTATTATTAGCTCATGTCAAGAATGTCTGCATGCATACCATTTAAAACAATTCAGCATTTATTTCTTTAAGCTGGGGAGACTTTAATAAGCATACGTTTGCTGCAATACTAACAAATGCTCTCATATTTTAAGCAAAATATTTATAATTTAAAAAAAATCATTACTAAAGATGTACCACAGATAATTTATATAAGTTCACCAAGTGTGTTAATCAAAGCATTTTATGTTATCTTGGTACACTATTCCATGATTTTAAAACAGTTTATTTTAGAGGTGAAGTACATCTTTTAAAAGAAATGACTTACATAAAATGTTTCAATATTCAAAACACAGAAAAAACATTTTAACTGAATTAATGAATAAACTAATATGTCAGCAACTCTATAGATTGAATATTTCCCTTTCATGGGACATCACAGTTATAAGAGAAAGAAGATACACTACTTCACTAAGACTTTAATTTTAATTTTCTTTTCACCAATGACTGGTGTCTAAGATCAACTGAAAGGTTTTTGCTACACAAGGCAATTCATTTCACGTGTTCATTGTAATAGAAAATCACTGTGTTGCAGCAACAAGCAGGACTTGCGCAGGAGTAATATTATAGGTCGCCCAGTTCACCAACAGTGACAGCAGCAGATCTGTGAATCTTGTGTTATGTAAATCACTGTCAGCTCCATATGCGAAGGGTACTCAGAAAAGCAGCTCAGAAAACAGCAGCAGACTCACTTTCCTCGAAACTGAATTACTTCACTTTCCTGGAATACACTTTGACTAACAAGTTACCCTAGTGCCTTCTCACTCTCCATTTTTCTTCCTCAAAGTGCAAATCATTAGTGAAAAGCCCCAGGTTGCACCAATTAGTTTGCACAAAATGTTTCGTTGTTTAGCTTCGTTTTAACCCAATTAGGCCGAATAGGCTACAGAGTCTGTAAGATCTACCACCTGCGTGTCTGGGTTTTTCAGAAGGTCTATGGCTCCCGCCCACTGCATCCCCATCGCGATTCACATTAAACCCAACTGGAGGGCTTATTGAGCATGGATACAAACATATTAAATCACCCCAGTAGGTGTTAATGTCTCCCAAAACTGCCCGGGCGATTTATCTGCCCCCATATTCCATCACATCTAGAATCAAATGTGTTCATTTCCAGGTGCCCCCCCCCCCCAAAAAAAGTCAAAACCAAAACTTAAACCATAATAGACAAACACACAGTAGAGTCTATGGATGTCTGGGTATTCTTGAAAAATAAAGTGACTTCATTATACTTTGAGCTAGAAAAAAATAGCTGATAAGATTTCAACTGTTAAATACATAAAAACTGAGAAACATTCCAAGGAGATTTGTGTTTAGTTTGGTTTATGTGTGACTGCTGGCAACTGAGGTAAAGTATAGTTAGGACAGGGGATGGGAAAACCAGCAGGCAACAAGGAAAGTGGCAGGGCATGAGACCCGAAGAAACAGAGAAAAGACTTGGGGAGAGAGACAGAGGCAGAAACGGGGGCAGAGACAGGGAGGGAAGCAAAAAGAAGCAAATAGGTGTAGGGCAATTAGAGAGAGAAGAGTAGGGGTTAAGGACTGGAGAAGCAGAGAAAAAAAGCAAAAGACAGAAAGGGGGAGGGGGGCAAAAAGCAGTTTCCACTAGGTTAGGCTAAAGGCAGCTTCTTCCTTTTTCCCTGAGAGGCAACAGCAATACACTTTGCCAGTCAGGACCTCTGTTCTGATTTGTCTTCTCTTGACTCCTTTTCCTTCTACAAAAGGTGGCCTGTGTTTACTAGTAACTGAAAATTAGGCAAAAATGAAGAGAAGCATTTAAAGAATTTTTAAACCCAATTCCCAGCCCTACCAGAAGGGACAGTGCTTGGGTAAGGAAATCTATGGATGGTAGGAGCCCAATATTTGTTTTATAATTTCCACCTAGTAACAGAATTTATCAGGATTCTCCACAGATTACCAGAGAGGTCAAAGAATATATGGTTTTGTGATCTTAAAATAAAGTGTAAAAAATAAGTTACAAGATGTGAACATTTTTGATTTGTAGGAACAGTCTAATACAAATAGGGAAGGTCTCTTGGGACCAGTCACCTATAAATGGGGGTAGGGGAGGGGAGAAGGAAGGATGTCTATCGATGGGGAAGAGTCAAATGAACTATTTTAAACTGGGAAAGGAAAAAAAATTAAAAAGTAGCTTCCCATTAAATGTGATTGAATGTGACTGGAAATTAATTTGGGTATTTCAAAATCCATCCCAGTTTTAAAATATAATGGAGAAACCTACTGAGTATTCCTTCAATTTGATGTACTTTGCCAAAACAAAACAAAACAAAAACCCACCAAAAATAGGTAAGAGAAGTTTTCTTCTCTCCTAAAGTTTTAAAAATTTTGATGAGTAATTCTTAATTATTTCAAAATTGTCAAAATGAAACATTCCTTTCTTGAAGTTCGATTAATCTTAAAATATGATCAACAGTTCCTTTTGAAGTATATCAAGGGATGCTACAAAGGAGGATCTGGCAGTCTTTACACTCTGCAAATTCAGGCTACCACTGTGGACACTTAAGAGAGAGTTCCTTAAATACAGACATACAGACAAACCCAAAATTCCAAACCTTCAAACTATCAAGTTAGTGATATGCCAGCATATCTGAAATTTTTCTTGTGCCCCCATTTATTACAACACAGTTTGAAATAAGTTCACATTAAAATAAACTATACAGAGAAATAATTTCCTATTTATTTTTCAAGCACTTTCCAAGGCTACATATATATTACATAGTTCAGCACATTGATAATGATGGAGAAAAGCCTACAATCACACAAGAGGAGAAACAGGGAGTTGGGGGAAGGTTTACTAAGTATCTAACTTTTTTTTACTTAGTTGATTAATCAAGGACAGAAATCACCAGACACTTTTTCACAATTGGGATTTTAAATATTTGTTTCAACTGCCACAAATGAAAAAGTCAAATAAAGAGCATACAAAATATGCATAACTTAAAAAAAACCTAACAAATCTAACCCAGTGGAACAAGTAAAATGTTATTTAAAAGCTATTTCATAGCTACTTACTATCTAAAAAGAAAACTTCAAAACTGAAAAATTACAAACATCTACAAGGTCAAAAGGAGAAAAATAATCTCACAGCAAACACAAATTAATGAATTTGTCTATGAAAACTCCCTTCTAGTTCACCAACTGATGGATGACCATCAAATACACCTGCAGTCACATTTCAGCCGTAGAGATACAACCAGGATTTCACTGCAGAAGAGAAGGATTTTGCCAAGTTCTTTCAAAACGTCAATATGCTTCAAGTAACACCAAAGCTAAGAGATTCTTCTTGATTTCCAAAAGTATCTAGGTAGCCTGGGTGGTTTTCTGCCGGCAGCAGCCTCCTACCTTTGGTTTGCGTGTCTATATCCAAGAGGGGGGATTAATTAACCGGGTTTGAGCTGAAGTAGGCTGCGGTGACGAGCCCAGTGGCGATTGGCCGCCCGCCTGCCTGGCCCTGCCTTTATAATTTCCACTCGAGTGCATCTGGGCTCTTATACAAACCAACAGCAGCTTCTTCTGACATACACACACAGACAGACATCCAACACTTTTACACCATCTGATTAACAGCCTGGCACACATTGTGATTACAGGAAAACATAAATAAATACAAAAACAGTTTATTATTTTGACTACTGGAAGAGCTTTTCTGTGTCTCAGTGCAACTTTTGTTTTGCTGGGAAGGTGATCTCTCCATGCGTTTCTCTCACACGGATTCTTTAAAAGAGGGAGAGGAAGAGAGACAGACAGACACAGAGAAAGTGAGCCAGACAGGGGGAGGTGGTGGGGAAAAGTAATCTTTCCCTTTAAAACCGGCTGGGCTCAAAGATAAAAGGATCTGGAAAACAGCAACTGAGAAACAACAGCTACAGCGCATTGGAAAGATTGTTTTGGGGGGGTTACGTTTCGGAGGACAGCAGCCTGTTTCTCCTCTGAAGTTGGCTCCAGCTTTAGCAGCCGCATTGGATCCCACAGCCTATTGTGAGACTCCGGTGTACAATCCGGATCTCTGCCCCAACATGATCGCGGCCCAGGCCAAGCTGGTTTATCATCTGAATAAATACTACAATGAAAAATGCCAAGCCAGGAAAGCCGCCATCGCCAAAACTATCCGAGAAGTCTGCAAAGTAGTTTCGGATGTGTTGAAGGAAGTGGAAGTGCAGGAACCCCGTTTCATCAGTTCTCTCAATGAAATGGACAATCGTTATGAGGGTCTGGAGGTCATTTCACCCACAGAATTTGAAGTGGTGCTTTATCTTAATCAAATGGGGGTCTTCAACTTTGTGGATGATGGTTCCCTGCCGGGATGTGCCGTGCTAAAGTTAAGCGATGGGCGTAAAAGGAGCATGTCTCTTTGGGTGGAGTTCATAACAGCCTCCGGTTACCTCTCTGCTCGGAAAATCAGGTCCAGATTCCAGACCTTGGTGGCTCAAGCAGTGGATAAATGTAGTTACAGGGATGTGGTAAAGATGGTGGCAGATACCAGCGAAGTGAAACTGAGAATAAGAGATAGATATGTGGTGCAGATTACCCCAGCTTTTAAGTGCACGGGGATCTGGCCAAGAAGTGCTGCCCACTGGCCACTTCCCCACATCCCCTGGCCGGGACCCAACAGGGTAGCAGAGGTCAAAGCTGAAGGGTTCAACCTCTTATCCAAGGAGTGCCACTCTCTAGCAGGCAAACAGAGTTCAGCGGAGAGTGATGCCTGGGTCCTGCAGTTCGCAGAAGCAGAGAACAGACTACAGATGGGAGGTTGCAGAAAGAAATGCCTCTCGATTCTCAAAACCTTACGGGATCGACACCTGGAACTGCCAGGCCAGCCCCTGAACAATTACCATATGAAGACTCTGGTTTCTTACGAGTGTGAAAAGCACCCCCGGGAATCGGATTGGGACGAATCTTGCCTGGGCGATCGCCTTAACGGAATTTTACTGCAACTTATATCCTGCCTACAGTGCAGGCGGTGTCCTCACTACTTCTTACCAAACTTAGACCTCTTTCAGGGCAAACCTCATTCAGCTCTGGAAAATGCTGCCAAACAAACGTGGCGACTGGCTAGAGAGATACTTACTAATCCTAAAAGTTTGGAAAAACTTTAGAGGACAATTTTAATAAGGGCCGAAATGATTCCCAAGTCCTGATGAAAATTAAACTTCCTGTTTGAATCACAGTCAAATATTCCACTTGACAATGCAAACAATAGCTTATTTAAAAAGGAATTTACCTCTTATGCATCATGGGGAGGGGGGTGGAGAAAGGGGAAAGAAGGAAGGGGAGAAAAATTCAAACTCGAGAGTACTGAGACTTCTTTTCAAAGCATTTTTCATCTCCCCTGAAAAGTCCACAACACCTGGAAACAACTCGGATAAAAGACAACACGATAGTGACTATCCTGCCTATAACATCAATGGATTATAACAACCTCTGGTGATTTTAGGTACCTGTCAGTGAGTAAATGATATTTGAATGCGTCATCTGAACAAAAGTCTAATGTACATTTTAATTTGTATCAAATATTGTGATCTCACATTGTCTTTGAAAGTGTGGATGTTGGTGTTTTGTGATTTGGTGAACAGAAGTTAAATTGCCATTTATGGATACTTCAGGACATTCTCTGCTAATGGAGATACCATTTAAAGGTAGATTTTTCTCATGGTACTTTGGTTAACTGTCTTGGAAATTGTCTGAACTTAAAAGTTTACATTTTTGTTTCAAATGTATTGCTTGTTCTATTTCTAACATTCCATAAATATACTTGAAATGTTATTTAAATATATTCAGAAGAAATTTGGATTCTGCTTATATAATAACGCTTGAATATCTGAATTATATATTTGAAAAATGCACTTGAAATACACTGGATAATTACTTTTGTGAATTAGATTTTAATTTCTGTTGCTGGTTTTTATTTAAATACAAGCTAATAAATGAAGTAAAAGAAAAGTTGTGTTTCAATTCAGAATTAATTTTTTTATATTTGAAAATTTATTATGCTTCATTTTGAAAATTAAGCTTACACATTCTTTAACACCTCAGAAATATACCAGTGTAATCAGAGAAAATAATGGTAAAATAATGCTGAAATAATGGTGAAAACCCACTCCCACTTTAACTACTAAAGGCTATCAACAACTGTCAGTTTCTTAAGTAGTGATTATCAGAATAGCAGTATAACTTTTTATAGTGGTCAAAATATAATTCCACTTAGAAAAGGTTTTCTTATTCAAGTTAGGTTTTCATAAGGAATATTAAGGAAAAGTCAGTTCACTAGAGCAAAGGGTATTGAAACTATCTAATTTTTTTTATGAAATTCATCTTAACATTTGAAGTAAAGAATAATAAAGGGAGATGACTGATAGATGAAGTCTAGCCAGTAATAATAAGATAAAGATTACTTCTGACTTACAATAATATTTTGCTTGATAAAGATGCCAGCAAAACCCTAAAATCAGAAATCTAATCAGCTTATGCCTAAAGGCAATGATAAAATTCAATACAAATGATGAAAATTATTTAATATTAAAATGTATTTAAAATTATGTGATTTGTTTTGAAATTAGGAGAAAAGAGTTTGAAGAAAATCCTGCTTAAATTAAATATTTATAGTCAACAAGTGATGAAAAGAGCAAACCAACTACACATCTTGAGTTAAAAGATTTGTTTCATGATTTTTAGTATGGCGAATATTGTTTCCCAAAGACCAATTCGGTGATATTTATTTTATTTGTCTGGTCAGTATTTGGACACTAGACATGACTGGGTTATAACCTAGTCGAAACTCTATTGGGAATTCATCTTTGAAAATGATGGAATAATTATTCTTGAGAAATATTTGAAAGAACCATCTCTGCAAACTGATGCAAAAGATTCCTTTCCTACCTCCATTCTCAAATACAGAAAATTCTGTTTAGAAAGGTACTGTGATATAAATACGAAAAAAAGCTGGCTATAGAAAACAAAGTACAGTGGTACAAGCAAATACCAGATCTTCCTCCATAACCCTCTAAAGTAGTACTGTATAAACAAAATACAATAATTTATGTATCTTAAATGTGACCAAGTATTTTGTAGTTTCACACATAAATATACACATTTTTCAAAAATACAATTTAAAATGAAACAATGAAAAGTCAAGGCTTTTTAGAAAACCAGCTTTTTGAAGCTTTTGGTAAAGCTTAAATCCACTAGTAATTCTTATTTTAAGGAATAAAGTCAATTAAAAAATACAGGTAGAATTCTTTAAGGGTTTTTTTTTTTTTTAGTTTCAACATAAGCTTTCAGTAAATGATCCATATTGCTTCTATTTACACCTTTTTTTTTTTTGGAGGGGGTGAGGAATTAAAGGCATTACAATTAAAACCCACTCTTAGAGAAAAGCCCATCATGTCTTTTGAGACAGTAAGAGATCGTTGTTACCCCTAGGGATTTCAGGGCAATTGGCTTAACTACCAAATCTGCCCAAGTTCATACAAAGGCATTCACTGAAAGACTGTAAAAATGTTCCTGCTGTGGTAATAGAGGATTTAAAATTATGAATATATTTAACTTTCATCATCTCAACACGAGTTAAAAGAACCAGAGTTGTAGATATATTGCACCCATTTCCTTTGCACACAGAAAGGCAGACACATTCCTTTCCCTCTCACTGGTTATTTTTAAAAAACGAAGTCTACCCTCCATCCATGTAAGAACTAAAATTATGCCACAAATTCGCTAATGGTGCCAGTGGGTCCACTGGAGTACATGTACTCACTTTGGGGTCGATCTTCTTGAAGGCAGGATCGTCTTCCTCGACCTCAAAGTAAATTTCCGTCGTGGTGATGGAGAGTGTCCCCTTTGCCACCACCACGGGGGCTATGAGCTGAGCCGGTGTGCTGAGGACCACGGGGCCTGCAAGACAAGCACAGGGGTCAGGCGTTCGCCGGGCCGCCGAAGCCTTCGCCGCCCCGGAGGAAGGGCACCACCTCTAACTACAGGTTTGGCTAATGGGCGTTTGTGAGAACGTTGCCTTATCTCATTTTCCACAACACATAGTTCGAGGAACCCTGCCAGAGAAAATCTAAACAGTTTTTACCCCTTATCCTATCATGGGTCCCAGAATGAATTATAATTTTGTAAAACACCAAAAGCTGCCCCTCAGCAGCGTGAACCTTCCCCCAGAAAGACTGTATGGTGGGCTAAGGTGCCAGCATTAACCACTCGGAAGGCGCAGAGGGACATTGCGCCCAGATTTTCCAATGAAAGCGCAGTCTTTCCGAAGGGCTCGGATGGTCACTGTTACCCTAGACACAGGATTATGCAGAACGGTGCCAGGGTCGAGAAAGCTGAGCTTCTCCAGGGACACCGAGGCGAAGGGGTTGGGGGGGAGGATGGGGCTAAAGAGCAAAGCCACCGTATTCGGGTCTCGCATCCTTTTAACAAGGCCAAATTAATATCAACTGTATAGAACCTTAATATTTTGTATAATAATTTGAATAGAACTCCGTAAGTAGTAAGTACTTATCGAGCCACTTCTCATTTTAGAAGAGGATGAAAACACTAACAGTGATCATCTTCTCCCTGGGGAGTTTGTTAAGGCTGAAAACGGAGAAGAAACTTTAAAAAGAATGTTCTCCTCAGAAAAACTGTCTGTGGGCAGTCGTGAGGTTTCAACTTTTCAAGGAGAAGGAGGTAGACTTAGGGGCCCAAGGGCGTCTGAAAGTGTGCGGGCCAACAAGCGGAGGTTTGGCATCGGATTCAACGGACCAGAGCTAAGCCCAAGAAGTAGAGAATTCGTGTATTAAAAAGAAGGTACACTAATGCAACCGGGTCAGAGAAGTTATCTTAGGGAATCCGGGAGTACGTACACACAGACACACATAGACACAGAGACACACACAGTCACACAGACACACACACAGTCACACAGACACACACACAGACACACATAGACACAGAGACACACACAGTCACACAGACACACACACACACACCGGAAACGGGAAGTAAGCGAGTCGTCGTTCAGAGGCCAGGTAGCTCTTCTGCTACTGTTCTACTAAGAACTCTGCCTGCTCCTTTCCGAACAAAGAGTCAAGTTCATCGATAAAATGCCCCGAACCAGCGACAGTGAAGCACCAAGCCTGGTCACCCCAACCAGCCCCGAGCTCTCCAGGAGCCACCGGGGGAGGGGAGGAATCGGCGAGGAGAGTGGGGCTGGGCGGACCCGGGCAGGGGAGGGTCGTGTGGCCGGGCCTCGGGCCGTGCTCCCGGGCCTCGGGCGGCCCGCAGCTCCCGGCGCGGCCAGTTTCGGAGGGAGGGAGCCGGCCCGTGCACTGCCTGTCTTTATTCATTCCCCGCTTTTCACCATAAGCACATAGACCAAATTAGCCCCGTATCATGGTATCTAACTGTCATGTTGTTTATGTTTTCCTTTGGTTTAACACTCAATTTGCGACTCTACTGCACAGTAAAGTGTCAATTCCTTTGCCGAATTAAAAGAAAGGACGAGAGTAATTTATTTCGTGTAAAAAGGAGTATTTGAAACAAACTGTTTCAGTGACAGCTTTCAGCCTCTGATTGTGACAGTTTGGATACTATTGACACAAACTCTATTTTCTTTCATTTTATTGTTTTCTATCCCTTAATAAGCCAGTCTAGCCTCTTGACCCTAGTCAGCTGATGTGGATCACATCCGCCCGGTTGCCAGGTTCATTTTCCCTTTTCCTCTCCATCTTCTTTCCGTTATTTCTACAGTGGGAGCCAAGCAGAATCGAGATCCACCTTGGCCCAGCAAGGCTTTTCTTTCCAAAGGGCAAGGCGATCGATCCAAAGCGCCACTTTAAAGGCTCATCAATCTTAATCTAGGTTGCTCGAGTAATTATGCCTGATTCTCTTGTACGATTACAAGTGGATTTGGGTTTCTATTCCCCAGGCCCCTCTTTTGTGTTTATTGAAAGATTCGTACAGACAGCAGTTCCCTGATTTGCTGATCCATTTGCCCCTTTAAACAGACCATCCAAACCCCTCCTTTAACTCTTCAGTACCCAGGTTACTTCTCCAAGGCCACAGAATCTCCTTTCTATGCACCTTACTAACGGGATCTAGGCAAAGAAAGACATGAGGACTGGGATTTGGGAAAAGATGCGGGAAAAGGTTGGGGTGATTTAGTTAGAAAACAATGAGTCCCACTAAATATTTGTAGTCCTTGCAAATTTTCAGCAGACTCCATAGTTGGTTGGTGATTTCTGGTTTTATGAAGAGAACTGGTCACTCAGGGAAGTTAAAAAGAAGAGCAAAAAGTTCCTTTTAGAAAGAATAATTGTATCCTCTGATTAAATTCAAAGAATAAATGTTTAATCTTTAATCTAAATTGAGAAAAATCAGTAAACCTGTTAATTTTTTAAAAGAAATTCCACATTAATGGGAAACCTACAAAAATATATTTAACCATACTTTTTGATTTTCTGATTACCATATCTAATTACTAAAGTGTATATTTTCAATAACTTCTAATGAGAACATATTTTTTTCTGCTCAATACTTTGCATTCCAGAAATAAGAAAAAGGTTCCTTCAAATTTAACTCTTGAATTAGGTCTAAGGAGTTGACATTTTCTGAGGGAAGTGGTAGTTTTGAAAGGTCTCTGAGTGAGTCCGTCTTTAAAAAAAAAACTACAAAATAAAACATTCAATTTCAATAATGTGCCATTTTTACACTTGTCCTTTGGAAATCTCCAGTTACAACTTCCTGTACCATTGCATGTTTAAAGAGCACTGAGTCTTTTGGTTACGAACCTTCAGGGAGCAAACCAGGGATTGAGGGAATATGGAGTTAATCCACTACTGCTATATAGAGAAGATTATGTTTTAATCCCCTTTAGGGGAGACTCTGGGTTTTAAGGATCTGATATTAAACTGTTTACATAAGGCACAATAATAATAACAGCAACAACTGTAGTAACTGCAGCACTTCCACTGGACACCCAGCTATCTGCATGACAAAAACTACAACAACCGCTGCTCTTTAACTGAGTATCTGGAAGTTCTGGAACCCCATCAAAACATAAATGCTCATTAAAAACAAAAGAGCACCATTTCCCAACACCAGGCAGAGGATATTCTGGCTGACTGTATGCTAGAAAGATGGGTAAGTGGTTACAACTGTAACTCTCTACTGTGGTTTGGGGGTTGAACCTAAATATATTCATTACTATCAGCACTGTTGTAATAAAAAAGTGTGAATGATGGTTATTCAGTTGGCCTTTACACAAACAGTATGTAGGTACAGTAATACAAATGGATAATGCTAAACCTCCTCCCATTGTGCTGTAAACCAAGGACTGTTACAATATCCCACCTGAGATGGTAATAGAAAACTTTGTTTCCGGCAGGAATTCAAAAGACAATGGTTTAAAAAGCATTGCCCCATACTATTTTATGGAGCTGAACAAAAGACAGTATTATCACATAGGATGTCCATTAACAAATATTTTGAGCAAAGATCACTTTAAAAATGAAAAGAATGATACCCCCTATCCTCCTATCCCCGAAATTCAATATTTAGTCCCAAAGATTCTAGAGTCAGTTGAGATGTTGAACTTCATTATAGATATAGTTTGGTAAAATCATGTGTTTTGCATCTGTTAAGGGAAGTGTTAATCAAATATACTCAAAGGTAGGATGTATAAAAAAAAATTATGAGTTTGGAAGGGTACCTTTAAAATCAGGAGAATAAATTTAGTACTGTTTCCTACCTCATAATTTTATATTCACAAGCTCAAAATTAAATCAATGAAGACAACATGAATTGAAAGTTTTAAGAACTATTAATTACTGAAGCAAAAAGGATGACATTTGAAGTGAATTACCAAACACTGTCCTCAGTCTTTTCAATTTTTATCTCAGTTACTGAATTTCAGAAAATGTAAGCGCTAAGAATGATTTTTATAAAGGAAAAAATCTTATTGATCTGGCAAATATTTTGTAAATAAGAAAGCATATTAAGGGGAAAAAGATATATTTATTGCATAGAGCATTACAAATTATTTATGACAATGATAAATGACTAAATCACATGGATTCCCTCTCCATAAATTTTTTAGTTTTTAAAACTTAGTTTGCTTTTGAAATATGCCAAAGAATATAATTTAGAGGGTACAATTTAACCCCAGCAAAGGGATGAAATTTGAAATCCTGACAGTTGCCAGATGATAAAAAGGCTGCCAGATGATAAAAAAGAATAAAGGAAAAAGAATAAAAATAAATAATATTTTAATTTACATAAATCTGTAACATTCTACTTTTTTTTTTTTAAGGTTAGTATGTCTAAAATGGGGCAGTTAGATGGCTCAGTGGATAGAGCACTGGACCTGGAGTCATGAAGACCTGATTTCAAATCCACCTCAGACACTTACTTAGCTGGGTGACCCTGGGCAAGTCACTTTGTTTGCCTTAATCCACTGGAGAAGGAAATAGCAAACCATTCCAGTATCTTTGCCAAGAAAACCCCATGGACAGTATGGTCCAACAACAAAGTCTAAAATAAACATTTTTAGGAAACTAAGAGTATAAGTAACCAAACATCATATTTTAAATTAAAGGCATTATTTCAAAACGCAATGGAGGGAATGGTAAAAGCATCCTGGTGAAGTGGATAGAAAGTAATGCCCAAGTATTACATCAGGAAAACCTAGGTTCAAACCCCCATCTCTGATATTTACTAATTCTTTGATCCTGAGCTAGTTATTTAATCTCTTTGTGCCCTAGGAACTTGCTATTCAGTTAAGAAATGGTTGCTATCTGCATTGGTGGAAGCAATTCCCATATCAGAATTCCCTAGGCAGAAGAGATCATAGTATCTGAAGTAAAAAGGCTTTAATATCAGTCAATCAATTAGTATTTATTAAGCACCTACTCTGTGCCAGGCACCGTGCCAAGTCCTGGAAATACAAAGAAAAGCAAAAACATTTAATAAACAAAAACAATTCTTACTCTCCAGGTGCTCACTCAAAATAGCTTTAAATTAAGTATTGAATCACCTAAAGAGTATGGATTTGCTTGTTTGTTTGGGGAGGGGAAGGAGAAGGGGAAGGGGAAGAAAGATGGTGAGGAAGGTGAAGCCTAAATCTTTAAAATAAATTATAGGACTCCAGGTTTAGAAGTTTATTGGACCCATCCCCTTGCTCTGATTCTCAAACATCTAAAACTACTCTCCCTGAAAAAAAAAATCTTAATAAAACAATCTAGAAAAACTTCATTTAGTTTTAAAGAATGTTGATGGTTGATTAAAAAAGTACAAAATTATCTAGGGAAAACACAGTTATGACTTAGTTCTTATGCAATCAAGAATGATAAGGAACTCATGTCTATATATTTAAATTTCAGGCCTCCAAAAAAAACTTTGTCAAAGAATACACTGATCCCAGAAATTTCCTATTCATGTATCTGAGTAACTTTTTGGGCAGGTTCTATATCTGAGTTTGGACTGACATCTGTGGTCCCTTACAGCTTTAAACCTATAATTGTATAACCTAATACACCTCCACTTTTATTAAGGAGTTACCTAGTCAACTGATTCCTAATACAGTAGTCAGAGGTAATCATATTCCACTATCCTACCTTCCAAAGCAAGTCAAGTGTTTAAAAAGGTACCTTATCTGTTCAGGACTCACTGTACCTCTCAAAGCACCTAACTTACACAGAAGGAATAGCCCTCTTGTTTTTTGAGTAATTACGATAATTTGATATTCCTTCTACCATATCACAAAACTAAAATCACATTCCCTATTCAAGATTAAAATCATACTCCTTGTTGCCTATTTATTTACCTTAGTGTTTATCTTGAAAAATAAGAACGCTAATTTTTTAAAATTTTTATTTGGTGAGGCAATTGGGGTTAAGTGACTTGCCCACAGTCACGCAGCTAGTAAGTGTAATGTATCTAAGGCCACATCTGAACTCCGGTCCTCCTGATTCTAGGGCTGGTGTTCTATCTACTGTGCCCCTGGAAAGCTAACTTTTACAATGGAACAGGCTAAAACAAAACCTGACAGGTTCCAATTCTAGTTTTTCTCTTATAATTTATTTGTAGCATAGGTAATCTAGTATGTGGAGAAAAAAAAATCTTTAGTGTATAACCTATCCTAAATTTGGGTCTGGGAAGGGATCTCTAAAAATCTCTTTGATCATATATTTAGTAAAACATAAGTGAGCTGGATCTTACTAGCACATGTACTAATAAATTCAGAATTACTCAAGCATTTGTTAACTGAGTGCCTATATGTTCCACATTCTGTGCTCAGCAAGCATATGGGATATAAAACCAAAAGTGAAACAGTCCCTGTCCTTAAGGAGTCTGCATGCAAACAGGAAGGACAACATCTAGAAAAATAAGTTACATACAAGATATGCAAAATTAATACAAGGTAATTTTGGGAAGGAGGGCACTAGAAGCTGTTAAGATCAGAAAAGGTTTCATGTAGAAGATGACCTGTCTTAAAAGACAGCAGGGTTTCCAAGAGGTATAGGAGAGGAAAGAGTTCATTCCAGTCATTTGGGACAACCAATGCAAAGACAGAGAGGAGGGAGATAGAGCAAAACATCATATGCTTGTATGGCCACAAAAGAGAGTAACACATAAGAAGACTGAAAAGGCAGGCATGCACCAGGGTGTGAAAAAAGCATTAAATAACAAAGAGGAATTTATATTTGATCTTAGAGCAGAGCTTCTGGACCTTTTTTGCAGTTTAGTGAAACCTATGGAACCCTTCTCAGAATCACATTTTTAAATTTATAAAATAAATTTATAAAATAAATAAAATGCATAGCATGCATTACAAAGGAAACTGGTTATATTGAAATACAGTTATCAAATTATATATATATTTTTAAAAATTACCAACTTGGAGTTAAGAGCCCTCTTTTTGGGAGGTAACAGGAAGGCACTTGAATTTACTGTGGTGGTTAGGAGGGTCAGATCAAATCTTTAGTAATGGCAGTAATGAATTGGAGAGGGGAAAGTTTTGAGGTAGAGAGACTAAATAGGAAGCTACTGTAATAATTTATAGAAGAAGTGATTTGGGCCTAAAGTTCAATGGTGGCCATGTGAGTAAAGAGAAGGGGCCATTTATGATCAATTTTATGGAAACAGAAAAGATAAAATTTGGCAGGTGACTGGACATGTCGGGTAAGTGAAAGTGAGTGAAGGTGAAGTAAGGACACTGAAGTTTAGAACCTGGGTGATTGGAAGGTGATGGTATACTCAAGTAATAAAAATGGCAACTCTCTTACAACACTAAAGTAATAGTTAATGAAATAGAAAACCTAAAATTCTACTATTATCTCAAGTTAAGCTACCAAAAGGTAGTATCAAATGACAAACTATTTTTAAAGCACTTAGCACAGTACCTGGCACATGGCAGGTGCTTAATAAATGCTTGTTTCCTTCCTCTACTGGTTTATTCTTATGTACTAATACGTAGAATACAGTAATAACATATGACACATGTTGTTTTATTTATACAGTATGTGTTTAAAAGACCATTTACAATACTTGATTATGGAGGAGTCTCCTTCAGAGCTGCCCTGAGAATGATGCCTATTCTAGAATGTTCAAGAGAAGATGTTTCCATAGACCAGATGACTACATCTGTGACTCAAGATGAAGTATGCTGATTAAATGAGCAGTGGGAATGGTTTACCAGGTTACAATGAGACTTGATGTTATTTAATATTGATGATCATTATTATATTACTTCTTTTTTTTTTGTATGGTGTTAATGTTTACTAAATTTTCTTGGTTACCTTGGTGATACGTAAATTTCCCTTCATTTCCACCCCCCTTAATATCCCCAGCCAGGTTGAGTGAATGAATCATCTGGAACTTAAGACCACGCTGGGTAAACTCTTCAGGGAGACAAATCTGAGATGGCCTGAGGCCTTACCCCTCACTTTGTTCTACTTACTTAGTAGGCCAAGGGGGTAACTTTGCCTTTTGCCCTTCAAAATGCTATTTGGCCATCCTCCTATTATTGCTAAACTCTTTACCCCAGTCTATACGTCTCTGGTAGGGGATGAAGCATCACTCCCTTCTTATATTCCCTCATTTCTGTAGCCTCACTTTGCCATGTACTTCTTCTTAAGACTGTTCCTAGTCATTATTGCAGCTTATGTCTGTGCCAGCAGATTACCGCCGCCTTTAATGTCTCAGCCTAGATCAAGTTCTCTCAAGGTAACTGGCAGACCTGCAGACTTCTTGGAGCTCTAGGTCCAAAGGGAAGAATTGTAATTATTAGATTAAAGTGACTATTTTGCGATTAGCCTTCTATTTTATGACTATAAGTTCTGCCTCTCAAAATTGAGATATCCTTCAAATGTTTTCTGTAAAACGGCTCATGAGATATCAGCACATGCCCTAACATGATCATTGCTTGACTGATTCATTCCTGTTCCCTTCTTGTACTGTGTAAAAATCATATAAAAGCCAAAAAGCCATGAGCCTACAGGTCCTTGGGCTGACTGGGAGCCATGGACCCAATTTGTTTATGCAACTGCAAGCTTTGCTAAATAAATAGTCTGGATGTTAAAACAAACAAACAAACAAACAAAACAACAACAACAACAAAAAGTGTGGAAAAAGAAAAAAAACTTGATTACATTATGGTAACTTATTTCTGGAAATGGTTTGAACTTTTATTAATAAGATTATGTTTGAAAAAGTTTTAAAATTAGACTAGATAGAAAAGATTACCCCCCCCAAAAGCCTGAAAAACTGACAGTTTTATGTCGTTTGACTGGATATTTATTTTCTACTGATAGAACATGAAAAAAAGTACATGTTTACATAATCTTCAAATAAGAAGATAGGCCTGAGAGGAGATGATAGATATAATACTGGCACTTTCCAGTTTTCTTGGTTGCTTAAATAACATACTGATCATAAGTTTACTATTTGGGACACACATTAAAGCCAAAATATTTTGAAAGGGGACAAAAATAATTTAATGAATTGATTGTTATTAAAATCCCTAAGCCATTTTTACTGAAAACAAAATTTAGCAATAGCAAGAAAGTTGATTTCACTAAACTTTTATTTTCTCCCTGGGCTAGGCACCAACTTGACTCCTTGTATAGTAACTATGGTTATGCAAATACTGTACAATACTTGCCCTTTCTACTATAGGGCTTAGCTGAAGTAATTCTAGGCTCTTTCCTTGGCTTGATAAGTAACTCAGAGTACCTGGAAGCGGAAACACTCAATCAAATATTTTCAGTACATAGTTTATTTGTCTTTAAAAATTTTTTTTGTTGCTACTGAACAGGTCAGATGCCAAATTATAATAATAATGATGAGAAGCTTCTTCCAAAAATGTTTTGAGTCACTTTATTCAGATATAGTCAAAGTCATTCAGACCACTAAGGGACCATTGTGGGCAGCGGCAATGAATTAATGCAAACTTCAATGACTTTTTTTTCCCTCTAATATCTAATTTAGCAGGATCATAGAATAAATGAAAAAAAAATCATTTAATCATTTACTATATGAAAGCTCTGTACTAAGTGCTGGGGAATACAAACAGAAAAAGTAATAACTAGAAATACAAATACATTTTTAAAGGATATAGATTTAGAGGTAGAAGGGACTTTAGAGGCCATCAAGTCCAAATCTTGTCCTTTATAGTTGAGGAAACTGATCCCTGGGTAGTAAAGACTTGCCCAGGATCACACAGGTCCTAATCATTAGCGATAGACCTCCAGGTCCTCTAATCCTAGAACCAGAAAGTAGTCTAACCTACTTTATCTAGTGCTTTATTTTTTACAAAGAACTTTAAATGAGTTATTTAACTGGACCTTGAAAACAATGGTGTGAGATAAAACAGGAATTGTAATCTTTATTTTACAGATTAGGAAACCAATTCAGAATAAAGGCATTAAGTGACAGAGCCAGAAATGGAAGCCAGGTCACTTGATTACGAATGAAGTGCTCTTTCTACCAATACATGGCTGTTCCTACCAACTTACTACCAAGAGACTTAGGAAGCAGGTGTAATAATAAGTATTATATTTCAATGCTGTTTAATTTTGCAATTTAATTAAATAAATTCTGTCCATATTTTGAGTGGATGATAGGATTAATATTCACACAGGTCTGATTAAAATAATTTGATTAAATAATAGTCCAGATGTAGAAGGATGTTTTTAGTGGCAACATTTAGGCACTAGAAGTTTGTTGACTGTCTATACTTTAAAAAGTGGTAGAGAATTAATAATGCAAATTAAGCTTAAAAGTGTGTCCTGTACTTTCAGCAATCTGGTTATTAAACACTGATGAACATATTAATTTAAGTGTGCTGGAAACCTAGTTGAAAGTCATATTACAATTCTGTAGTACCTCCAAATTTCCAGGGTGGTATTAAATGTGTTTCTATTGAAAGCATTTTGGAATGTAATTCAATTCACAATAAAGAAGTCTGCAAAGGAAGAAAAAAGCACCAAATGTAAGATAGGTTTATAAGACTTAAGTATTATTTTGAAAAACTTGTGAGATCAGAGATGGGTAAAGTATCAAAAGATGGATTCCATTTTAAAAAACCGATTGAATAAAGTTCTATAATGGTATCATGGGTTATGTTATTAAGTGAGATATTCTTTTAACATAATTTTCAATTCTGTACTTTGTAAGTGTGGTGAAAAAACAAAGGTGAATAGTTTTAGATGATTTTAAAGTCATGAATATTTTTGCGTTGTGTAAAACTGGATTCAGTAAGTTGTTTTTTTTTTTTTTAAACAGAACCTGAGTTGACTTTTAAGTAGTTTCCCAGGGTTTGCATAGACTTCCATTATAGAACTGAAGAGCAAGGGGCAACGAGGTTAGAGATTCAGGGCAAAACTTTTATTATTTTGTTTGGTCCTGCATGAGGCTTTAGAAACCTAAAGCTGGAAATTTAAAGACAGCATTTGGGGTAGGGATGGGTAAATGTGGCTTTTCAACTTTAGAACTTTGTGGGTTCTAAGTTTCAAACTGAACTTGAGTCCTTTGGGAACAGTATTTATGACTGGCAAAACAACTTCCTGATTAAAATAGAAAAAAAAGGGAGCTTATAAAAAGGCTCATAAGGCTTGTTGGACATCAAATAGCTTTTACAAAACAACATTTTGATGAGTTAAGTGTGAGTGAGTAAGGAACATATGGATTAAATTTCCCTTGAATACACATGGGTTTAAAAATTAAGGGGAAAGAAATAGGCAAAAATGCATTTGGGGTTTCAGTGAACCTAAAATGTTTAAAAGACACTCTGATACAGAATCTTAGGCTCTTGCAATAATAGTAAGAAATCAGTAACTGAAAATACATAAAAGAATATGGTTAAACTTCTTTATGATAGTAGGGTTGGAGAATACTAACACCTTTATAGGCATATATAAGGCTTTTAACATATAAAAGTAGATATGTTTCAGAAGATATAATCTGAACCAAAATTTAGTTGAATCTATATGATAACTAGATGTTAATTAACATTTTGGGTACTGTTTGAATCCCAACCTATTTCTCTCCTTTATTATTCAAGTTCTCTCTGAAAAATTCAGCTTTTATAAGCGTATCCTTGCATACGAACTCATATTCAAGAATCTTGAGCTATTTAGTCTTTTCCCCCTTTCCTGGAATTTTGATTGACTCTTTTCCTGAGTTCAGTTCTATACAAGAAAAGTGAAATAGAGAAGCAATGATCTAATACATTATAAAAGCATTTACCTTAGTTATACATATACATGTTAAAGTACTCTAGGGGCCTGAAGTACTTGGATATTTAGCTTAATTCTCCATTCTGTTCGGTTAGGAGAGATCTAACTACTCACCGCAACAAATACTTGGTTATTCTAATTACTAAAGGTAGCATTATTATACATAATCCAAAATGCCATGGTCTTTGAGTCTCTGGAGACATAAGCTAATCATATACAAATATAAGACACTCAAATATTCCTTGAATGAATGAATGAGTGTACTCAAAGACAAGGAGACAGAAAGGGACTGGATGAGGAAGAATCCAGAAGGTTTGATACCTACTCATTCCCTTGACGTAGTGGGTAACAATGAAACTGCAGAAGACATAAATACAATCTTTGAGTAACTAAAAAAAAATGACCAAGCTGAATTAAGTCTCTAGGACAGTACCTCCAGGCTTTTGATTAAAAGGAAGGTAATCATCATTCTGGATAACTTTACATTAACTCTATATGGTTTCTTTTAATACACACCTACTACGTTATCTGTTTCTTTTTGTCCTAAATTCAGGAAACACATTTTCTCTGAGCTCTAAGATGTTGGCCCTGTCTTTTTTTGGCCCCCAAATTTTAGGCCTATTCCTTCTGAAATCCTTTCGTGTTTTTTTCCAGGTCTTTTATAACATTTTTACCCATATACTGATGTTCATGTATACTTGCTACACTTAAAATAACACCATGAACCTGTAGTTATATAGCATCTTTGGCTTTGCAGCAGATAATGAGTATAAACTCATGATATCATTTTAGAGTAATTTTTAGACATTTGGAATATTATATAAATAACATTATTTATAGTAATTTACAGTATTATTTTAGAGTGATTTGCAGATTTTTCCTTTGCTACGTCTACTAGACAGGTAGGTTTCTATTTTCCTTTCTTCTTTCTTAATGGGTTGAATAATTTTTAAAAAAATTCACTTTTATTTTGACCTCCAAATTCTTTCCCTCTCATGTATCCCTCTCCCCTTGAGAAAGTAGGGAAAAATAAAACGCATTAGAAACATATACAGTTAAGCAAAATAAATTCCTACATCAGCCGTGAACAAAAAAATGAAAGCCTCGATCTTTATTCTTGAGTCCATTACCTCTCTATCTGGAGACGGGTAGCATGTTTCATCATGAGATGGTAAGTATATTTATTTTTTTAATGTTATTACCAATAATAGTAACATACTGTCCTTGAAAACAAGAACCCCAAGAGACAAAAGGTTGAATGATTTATTGTGGCACCTTGAGTAAATTATTGGAACAGCATGGAATGGAATAAGGTTCTTAGCTTTTAGAACATTTTTCACAGTCAAAGTTAAGTTGTGAATTGGGCAATTATACAGATAATTAAATCCATATAAACAGTTAATTTGGATAATATAGGCCAAAAGAACAATATCTTCTTTCAACAGTGGGGGTTTCTTTGCCTGAATTCACTGGATAATTGTCTCAAGTATCCAGTTTTCTTTTATGAAAATTTATTAATTAAAAAAAAAATGTTTTTTCCCCCAGAGCCTATTTAGCAAGGTGCTAAGCTTAGGTACCTTAGGGACAAAAATAAACATAAGGCATGGTGCCTGCCATCAAAGAACTTATGATCCAGTGTGGGAGATAATACAGGTATACAAATAATAAAATTAGAAGATATTAACTGTCATAACAGTGGTACAAACAAGGTTGTATACAAGTTCAGGGAAGGGATGGATCACTTTCTTTTTCAGGAATAATCAAGGTAAACTTCATGGTGGAAATAGCATTTGAGATGCGTCCTGAAGTATGGGTAAGATTTCAAAAGGAAGAGATGAGAGAAGAGAATCAGAAAATAGGACTTTAGAGTTCGAATCCGGCCTCAGACACATAACACTTAATAGCTGTGTGACTCTGGGCAAGTCACTTTACCCCAACTGCCTCACCAAAAAAAAAGGAAAAAGAAAAAAGAAAAAAGAAAAGAAAATAAGACTTCAGTGGAGACTTGAAGGAAGCCAGGAGGTGAAGATGCAGAGGGAAAGATTTCTAAGCGTGAGGGATAGCCAGTGGAAATGTCTGGAGTTGGGAGATGGGAGTGTCATAGTCAAAGAAAAGCAAAGAGGACAATGTCATTGGATTAGAAAATGAATGGGAGGACAGTAAGGTATAAGTAGACCAGAAAGGTAGGAAAGGGTTAGGTGATAGGCTTTCAAAGCCAAATAGAGGATTTATATTTGATCCTTTAGGTAAAAGGAAGACAATGGATGAGGAGGGGAAGGCTGACATGGTCAGATCTACATTTTGGGAAGATCTATTTGAAGGTTGAAGGGAGGATTTGAAGGTTGTGGGGGGAAATTTGAAGCAGAGATACTAATCAGCAGGCTATTATAATAACCTAGCTGTGAGGAGATGAGGACCTGGGGTGGTGGCAGTGTGAGAGGAGAAAAGCGATTATATACCTGAGATTTTGTGAAGGTAGAAACAGGACATGGAAACTGATTTGATATGGGTGGTGATGAGAGAGTGATGAATCAAGGATGTCACTTACATTGGGAACTAGGGTAACTGGAAGGATGGTGATACCTTGGACAGGAATGGGGAAGTTTGGAAAAAGGGATGGTTTGGGGTGAAAGATAATGAGTTCAGTTTTGAACATGTCGATTTTAAGATTTCTATAAGACATTCAGTTTGAAATGTCCCACTATACAGAGATTAAAAGACCAGGGATTAGGACCGAGATTAGGGCTGAACAAACAGATCTGAAAATCATTTGTATAGAGATGAAAATTGAATCTATGGGAGTTGCGAAGATTATTAAGTGAAATAGCATCAAGGAAGAAGAGAAGAGGGTCCAGGACAGAGACTTGGGAGATAACCATGGTAAGCAGATTAGCAACCTGAATAAAGATCTAGGAAAGGAGACTGAAAAGGAATAGTCAGGCAGGTAGGAAAACCAGGAGAAAACAGTATTATGAAAACTTGGAAGAGAGAATCAAGGGCAAAAGGGTGGTTGACAGTCAAAAATTGTAGAGAGGTAAAGAAACATGAGGAATAGGGAAAACCCATTAGACTTGGTACTGGTACTTTTGGTACTAACTAAAAGTTAGTACTTTTAGAGAGAGGGAAACTTTGGTTGAATAATGAGGTTGGAAACTAGAGAGTTGGGGGTGGGGAGAGGGAGAGGGAGAGAGAGAGGGGAAAGTAAGTGAAGGTACCTATTGCAGACATCCTCAAAGAGTTTAGGCACTAAAGGGAGGAGACACAGAATGATAAGTAGCAGGAATGGATAGGTCATATAAAAATTTTTTGAGGTTGGGGGAGACATGGGCATGTTTGTAGACATTACAAGGGAAGCAGCTGGTAAAAAGGGAGAGACTGAAGTTTCATGAGAAAGCAGGGATGATAAGAGGGGGAAATCTGCTGGAGAAGATAGGATGGAACGGGATCACTAGTGCACATAGAGGGTTAGCCTTGGCAAAGAGAAGGGACACTTCTTCATTTGCGACAGGGATGAAGGAGTAGCCAATTGAGTCATGTGAGATGAGAAGGCAGGCAGAAGAGGAAGTTCTTGGCCAATGGCCTTAATTTTTTTTTTTCAATCAAATGAGTCAAGGTCATCAGCTACAGGGTGTGGAGAAGAGGGGCCATGAGAGGTTTGAGGAAGGAAGAAAAGGTTTGGTTTAAAAGACTGTGCTTAGAGATCCCGAAGAAGGGGGAATCTATCACCTCTTGAAGTAGCTCATTGCACTTTTGGACAGCTCTAATTACTAGAATGTCTTCTTGACATCAAACCTGTATTAGACTCTTTGCAACTTCCTTCTATTGCTACTGGTTCTATCCTCTGGGGCCAAATTAAAAAAAAAAAGTCTTATCCCTCCTTTACATGATAATCTTTCAAATACTGGAAGATAACTAACCTTCCTCCTCCTCACCCCTCACCCCCAGGCTTAATATCTTCAGCCTGATTTCATATGTCTTGGATATTAACTCCCTACTTGTTATTTTTATTCTGTCATTTCCTGCGTAAAAGATCATGCTCATTTACAGGAAAAGCAGAAACAAACAAACAAACAAGAAAAAAGAATTGAGCAACTCCCATTCTCTAGTGATGCTCCTCTACTCTAAAAGCAAAGGTCCCATCCCCTTCCACCATCTTCTCTTTTCTCTCAATGTAGCTATGCCAAAAGGGCACTGCTCTGCTAGCCTCAATTCATTCTGAGCTTCAACATTCTAGACACTGTTGTTACACTATGCTGCTATCCTCTTATAATTATATTATTATATATTATATAATTTAATAATATAATATCCTCTTATAATTATCCTATTACCTTACCTTGATTCCAGATTCTGACATTTTTTAAATCTAAGGTGGTTGGTGAGTCTACTGTGAATCCTTATCATTCTTCAGATAAATTCAATTTTCCCTCTTCATTAGAATTATTTCCCTTTATATCTTCAGAATTTATGACATCTCTCTGTCTGTCATCTATCTATCTATTATACCTTCAGAAACAACATGCAGACAACTATTCACAAACAAGCTATATAAACTGGGTATAACCAACAGAAAAGGCACTGGAGTTAAGAGAGATCGAGAAAGATTCCCTGTAGAAATCTTTCTACAGAGATTTTATTTGAGACTTGAAGGAAGCCAAGAGGCAGAGGAGAGAATTCCATGCATGGGGAACAGCTAGTAAAAATGCTGAAAACTGGGAGATGGGAGTGTGTGAGGAACAGAAAAATGGCAGTATCACTGGAGTGCATGCACAGTATATGGGGGTATAAGGTGAAAGAACACTGTGAAGGTAAGAGGGGGTCAGGTTATAAAGGGCTTTGAATGCCAAAGAGCATTTTATTTTTGATCCTGGATGTGATAGAGAGGAACTGGAATTATTGAGTAGTGAGTGACATGGTCAGACCTGTACTTTAGGAAGATCAGCTGAGTGGAGGATGCAATGGAGCAGAGAATGATGTGGCAGGGAGACCAATCAGAAAGCTTTTGCAATAATAGTCCAGCCATGAGATGATGATGGGCTAGACCAAGGTCATAGGAATGTAAGAAGAAAAAGGGAGATGTTACGAAGGTAAAATCTATAGGAAATGGGACAGTTACATGGTAACAGTGAGGGGAAAAAGATGGAAAGCCCAAGTGCTACACTGGTAATCACCTAATATGAAAAGAATCCAGAGTAAGACCTCTAGTACATTGGGTAGAATTGCTACATAAGATCTAAAAAAGAATGAAGAAGAACTTGGGACAGAATGTGAAGGCATGGCTAGGTTATGAACTGCCAAGATGTAGAAAATACTTATCACACGATGAAATCATAGATTCTTTAACATTGTTGTGACTGAGCCATTTCAGTCATGTTCGACTCTTTGTGACCCCACTTCAGGGTTTTCTTGGCAAAGATACTACAGTGGTTTGCCATTTCCTTTTCCAGCCTGTTTTGCAGTTGAGAAACAGAGGGGAAAACAGGGTTATGTGACTTGCCCAGAGACACAGCTAGTAAGTGTCTGAGACAAGATTTGAGCAGATGAAGATGAGACTTCCTGGTTACAAGCACAGTGATCTATCCACTTTGCCCCTTAAGTATAATTATAATGCGATAATAGAAAAACAAATGATTATCATTATCATAATAAATTTCAATGACATCTGTACCTTAGTTACAGTTCAAGGACCTATAAAAACTGTAGTCTGAATTTTGATAAGGAGATTTCACATGAAATGCAATTCTACAACATTACTTCTCATTGTTGCCAGATGTGCCAAGACAAAAACATCTTAATGCAAATGAACTGTATGTCATGTGTGGGGCACAGAATCTTTCTATCAGTTGAAGAATATCATTCACTTCTAACTTCACACCGTTAACAAATCAATTGTAAATTTGTTATGCTTTATTTTGTGAAACAAACAAACCACACTCTCAAAACCAAACCTGAGTCAAAAGTAAAATATGACCATTTCTGTCTGAAATCATCTCTAAATTTTTTTGTTAATTAATATCCTGTGTCAAGCAAACATATTGCTAGCAAATCGAAATTTTTGGATGGTTGAGGAAATCATAAATATAATTGTGCTTCAGTGACTCACTAAAAATTTTAAAAGGCAATGAAAGGCAATGAAAATAAGTAGAATGTGGTATTGTGAATATCATAACTACTTGTTTGGCATATCTTTAGCATTCGTTTATAGTAATAGTTTGCTACAGCAGTCATTAGTAATCACATATGTGATTTGCCTCTTGAAGTAAATATCTTGGAAAGGAAGGGTGTTAAAACTAAAACAGATAATAGTAAGATACTTAAAGAGCTATTCTATAACCACGTAGAATTGATATCTTTACCATAATTTGAAAACTTTAAAAAAATTAAAGATCTGTGGGAAGTAAAACTGTTTCATTATAATTGATTTAAAAACTGATAGCATTTTTTCAACTTTATTGAGCAAAATTATTTATTTTAAGTAATTCATTTGGTCTATTTCATATATCAAATAAAAATGAATAATTTTCAAAGCATAAAGTCATATAACTATCCTTCATAACAAAAAAGTTAATATTATTAAATCATGTAAATTTCATTTAAATATTTTAAAATTATTCATCAATAGGTATGAGATAAAAACAGAGTATCTTGTAAATCAACACACTATTATGTACCTATTTTTAAAGAGGCTGACGACACTTATTAAAGCTTAATATGCAAAAAAAAAGGGGGGGGAGGACCTAGGTGGTGCAGTGGACAGTGCATCAGCCCTAGAGTCAGGAAGACCTGAGTTCAAATCCAACCCCAGACACTTACTAGCTATGTGACTCTGGCCAAGTTATCTAACCCCTATTGCCCCCCTCCCCACAAAAAAGCTTAATAGGAAGAACCAGCATTGATGATTCATCTACTTTCCTATTTATTTTTAATATACAAAGGAAAGTGTTCTTTTTAAGTTTGAATATTATATACCATTATATTTCTTACATCCTCAGCATCCTGTGATCCTAATGCTATGCATTTTAATGCATTATCTTCTAACTTGGTGACCTCAATAGTCCAATGTCTATAACAACAACAACAACAACAACAACAATAACAAAAAGGATTTGGGAAATAAGAGGAAAAGAGAAAATTTTTATTCTAGCTAACAGCAGCTTTTAAGTTGATAATAGCCATTATTAAGAATGTTGCAGTCTTTTACATATAATCTGTCATTTTGAATTATTTCATTTCAAAAAATCTTAAAGCATAAGAATTTTATAGTTTAGAAGTATATTTTATGTTAGTAATAATGATATTTAATTAAAAATAATTTTTAAAAATAGTCCTGTGAGAGAAATAAAATTATTTTCACCCAAGAGACTGAAAAGAAAAAGCTGAGATTTTATTCACAATTTCTGAGACTCAAAGAGGGGTAAATCATCATCATCAATGCCTGGTATTGCTTGGTTTTAATTTTGTACTTGGATTTCTTGAATTGTGCTGCAGATATTTACTATGAGGACTTACATTTTTAAGAAAAGGGTTATTTGACTATGGGACTGTAATATCTAATTTATTAGAGTACAAAGCTCAATGAAGGCAGGGCTAAGTCTTACCTAAACATTTTATCTTACCCCAACCCTTAACATAGCTCTATGAAATCATTGCAGGCATTTAATGTTTGTTGAATTTAGTTAATTTCCCCCCGCCCCCAAATACTGGTAAACCTGAAACACAGGATAATAATTAACTTGATATAAATTCTTTTGAGCTGTCTTTCAAAGGTTCTACTACTCCATTTCTCATTTCCCATCAGCTCCACTGCCTTTGGGCTTCTTTAGGACTCTCCATCATGCCTTCTGTCCTTCTGACTGGACCCTCTGACTGGCAGGCAGAACCATGGGCACAAGGGCCTCCAGTTAGGGAGGGGATTCAGCATAGTCTTCTCCCTATTTCCTCCCAGATATACTGCTTTTGGACTTTCCATCAAATCCCCCTTCTGGGTAACTTCTCCTTTCCACTCAATTACCCCCACTCCCAACTTCCCACTAATTTTTAGCTTCCTTTTGTGTGCTGTTTTCCCAAGTTAGATTATAAGCTTCTTGAGAGCAGGGACTGTCTTTTTGTATTTGTTATCTCCATCACTTGGCATAGTGCCTGGCACATAACAGTTGTTTAATAAGTGTTTATTGATTGACTATTGAACTCGTCTCATCAGAATCTATTTAAAATATTATACATATTAAAAAGACTTCTTGTTCAGTCCTGTCCAACTTTTCATGACACCACATGGGGTTTTCTTAGCAGAATAATGAAGTGATTTGCCACTTCCTTCTCCAATAGATTAAGGTAAACCAAAATTAAATGACTTGCCCAGGGTCATACAGCTTTTGAGTGTCTAAGCATGGATCTGAACTTAGGTCTTCCTGACTCCAGGTCCAATGTTCTACTGACTGAGCCACCTAGCTGCTTAATATCACATCTACAAAATTATTTCATAACAGATCTTATTTGCTTAGAATTTCTGACACAGGATAACCATGAACCTGACTTTTCTGGGGTTTTATGATTATCACACAGATTTGGTTTGCTTTATTTTTTTCATTTGAAAGAAAAAGGAGTTAATTATACTTACTCATTGACAAATCTCTATTAGTCACTTAATTCACAATTTGTCACCAAGGTTTGAGGTAGTAATCAGTATTTAAAGCTATTCTGAAGCTTATTGAGATTTAACGGCTCCCTAGCAGGTATAGGAGGAAGTCTTGAGGAATAGAGGAAACCTGTAACTACCCCCAGGGAATTTGTTCTAAGCTAAAAGTCTAAAGGTCTCCTTAGAGGAGTATCAGCAATGGTATTTTACCAATTTTTTTTTTCAAGTATACTTTCTGTGTCTTGGGTATTTTAAATTAACAATGCTACTTGGCATCTCTGTTCAGCTTTTTATCTTTAAGCACCTTGTAAATATTAGAATTAAATGATATTATATAACTTATATCATTCAAAATGAGGCTTGCTTAGAAAGGCTGGCTTACTTTGTGTATTAATGCACATTTAGTATTACAGATAAAGTCCTATTATAATAGCCTCAAGGGAAATGTCCAAATGATTTTATTATACTAGAATTTTACTGTATTGAACACTTCTCCAAAAATAGTTCTAAGAACTACAGACCTGTAAGTTTTTCTAACTGGCTTCCTGAGGCAGAGTGGTAAACTAAAAAGAAAGTAGAAAAAACCATGGACTTGGAGCCAAGAAATCTCAAATGGAATTTTGGCTCTGACTAAGCCTGAGGCTAATTTTTTTCGCATATATTATAGGAATAATAATACATATGCTAACTGCTTCGTAGGGTTACTGGGAAGGAGCTTTGTGAATTGCAAAGTGCCACAGAAATCAGTTATTTATTGACTAGAACAATAAAAAAATATAAAAATGTAAGATCAACGAACATATGGATCTATTTGAGAAAAGACAATATCTTTTCCATAAGAAGAGACATTTTTTTCTTAATTTACTAGAGTTCTTTGAAATGAGAGAGGAAAACAGTAGAGTGATAAATTAACAATGTGGATTAAGGAAGAAAAGTGAACATAATTTACTTTAACTTTCAAAAAGATTCTGAAAATACCAATCACCCCTTTAAAATAGTTACTATGGTATTTGGGGAAAATAGTAGAGTACTGACACTTTTCAGTATGCATAAATGTTAACACTGGAATGCTTCTGGAACTGGTGCGAATATCAGACATGTTGTGTTTGAAGTTCCAGGAGGATATCCATGTGATGGCCATGACTCAGTTAGATATGTGGGACTAGAGTTTAGGGAAGAGTTAAGGCTAAATATATAGAATTATCAGAAGTCATCTATAGAAAGATGAGCCCATGGAGCTAGATGAGATTACTAAAACAACATAGAGAAAGAAGACCCAGGACAGAATCTTTGGAGTCAACCACACTTATAAAAAAGCAAGCAGAAAATGAACCAACACTTAACCATTTTGTAAAACACAATGCTTAGTAATAAAGAAAATCTATAAGGTTTCATAGAACTTGAATAGGCAGTAAGGTGGCAGGTGGACTTTCTCCTATTAGAAAAAAGAAAAATAGCAATTTGGCTCATAAAATGGGCTCTGAATTTTTCATTATGATCCAGGAAGGGGATTCTGGAGGTACTGTGGACTTTCCATGAAGGAATTAGTGTAATTTACTTTTGTAACCAGGAAGGGCCTCCTGCCCCCCCAATAATACTAGGCATCATTAGCTAAGATATAAAGAACAAACAAAAAACCAAACAAACCCATAATCTTAGCCTACACAAAATTATAGTAAATTCAAACCTAAAATACTTGGCATACTTCTGGTTACCACTCAAGGAAGACATGCCAAGACTTAGAATAACTGAAAACAAAATATAAGTACTCTCAAACTGTCAAAAGTCATACATGTAAAGAGTATTGTATGTTTCAGCCTTTAGGATAATGACAAACATGGGATGCATGACTCCACAAGTTCAGGAATATATATATTCTCTCTCCTTTGATCTTATTACAAATTCTCTCTTGTGTCCTTTTCCATTAATAATTCCTTTCAATAACGAGCAGGCAAAAATCAGTAGGAGGTCTGAGATCAATGATGTAATGATGAATTGTGTGTTATATATCTAAAGTTTAGTTATTTTCACAAAACAGCACTTCTTATCATCATCCTTCATTCCTAAGGTAATTTAAAATAAATAATTTCTTTTAATTTTTTTTCATTAGAATACTTTTCTCTAAAGAAACAATGCCTCGTACTAAGATTTACAGCAAACTCAATTCAATTTAACAAACATTGAGTTCCTACTATGTAAGGAGCTGGAAAAAGAACAAGTTTTGATAAGATCTTCCCACCCGGCATTTTGTCTACTATCCACCACACATGCCAATATTTCTATGAGTTTTTATATCACACAAAATGCCTAGTACATACAAAACACTTAATAAATATTTACTGAATGAAGGAAAATAAATTATAAATTTCAACTCAGGTTTCATGAAACAAAAGTACTTTATGCTATAGCAGTATTCTGACCATGTCTGCCTAAAGTAAGTAAAATTTCTCCAATTCAATAAGCATTTATTCAATACCTATTATATGCAAAACACTGTGATGTATGTGTGTGTGTGGGAATACAAAGATGAAAATGAATAACATTTCTCCTCTCAGGTGGGAATAAAGAGATCAAAGAGTGGAAATGAAGATAGTAAGGGGTTAGAAGTAAAAGACTGGAGGGGGGGATGGGCAGAAACTCTTTAGGGCAGAAAACGTTAAGGGCTATGTCTCCATTCTAGGAGAATTGTCTATCATTTTATTTTTCTTCTGAGACGGGCCTATCTGCTTCTTTTTCTACCGTCATCAAACATTACTACTGATTAGGGTTTCGCAACTCTTGGGCTTACTGTAAAACAGTTTTTAACCATTTTTGTGTTAGACTCCTTTGGCAAAGATTCCTTCTCAAATTATGTTTTAAATGCATAAATATAACATATAGGATTACAATGGAAATAAATTATATTAAAATGCAATTATTGAAATATTAAGGAAAAGCGTTTCTGATAGAGTATACAATCTCTGCCTTTGAGGAAACCACAAAACCCTTTTGTGATTTTTTCAGTTTTAACTTGCCAGTAACTACAGAAAAAAAACGGGCAAAAATGTCTCCCTTAGCTTTTCATTTTGGCCTTATATTGGGAGAGAGAAAGGTATAAATAAGTAATAAAGAGTACATATATGTACCTAAAATTCAGGGAAGAGAATAGAATTATAGGTACAAGGGCTTGGGATGAAGAGTAGCATGGGAACTGGCGGTTGGAGAGGGGTATAAGGAAATGAGACCAGGAACCAGCAATGGATCTTGGGGGAACAGCAGGGCGCTCCATTCTTCAGTCTCAGGTAGCAGAAGTATTGAAAGCAGTTAGGGAGCAAGAAGAATCTCAAGAATGGCAATAAGGAGGGAATGGAATAAAAGTTCCTGTGGCCAGGAGCAACATGATGTTCAAGGCAGCAATTACAATGCAAACAGAATATATTAGATAGGGATTGGTGGACATATATGCATAATTTGCAATATGAGTTTTCTACTAAGAAGGCAGAACTTATTCTATAAGATTGTATACTTCCTCTAATACTAGGAATGTAACATACTAAGTCACTAGCCTACATTTTTCATTCCCATGGTAAGAGTTGGAAATGCAGTATGTAGCTATGGCATAGCTTTTCTGTGTACACACAAACACGTGTGTGTATGTATGAGTGTGTGTGTGTGTGTGTGTGTGTGTGTGTATATGCATGGATAGATATCTGTATATGTACACTCAGAGACATACAAAGACCCTTATCCTTAATATAAGCATGACAAATATTAAAATGTTACCTGCAAGGTTGTCAATTTCTTTTTCCTGTAGTAAACTGACTGCATCATCATCTCCTTCTAGCATGAGCTCTGTTTCTGCATTCTGGTTCACCACAGCTTGACTTCTGAATGTTTTCTTTGACTTGAGTACATCTTCTTCAGTGCCTGAGGATAATGAAATATTATAATTTAGGTCATCCAATTTCTAGTTTTTTTTAAAGTGAATAAATATTAGAAAGTTGGTTCTTAAAATAATGGCATAGTAAAGGAAGATGTTATAAATTGCTCTTCATTACTCTGCAATTTATTGCTAAAATGTCAGTTACTTCAGGTGGTAATAATTTATATCTACTTTTTAATCTATAATTAGAGGCAAGGTTTGTTTAAGTAGATAAAGTGCTGAGTTTGCAGCTAGGAAGTCCTAGGTTCAAATCCTACATCTGATACTTCTTAGCTGTCTGATATTGGGCAAGTCATTTAACATTTATGTGTCTTAGGTAAATTCTTTAGAACTTTTCTGTTAAGTGACAGACAGTCTGGTTTGCAATCTGCATGGTGGAGGAATTCTAACACTGGGATTGTATAGTAAGGAAATTACACAACCCTCATGTATATTTCAATTATTTTATTTATATATGTGTGAATATATATGCCTCTTATGCATACTAGCTGAGACATTGGGCAAGTCACTCAACTTTTTAATGCCCCAGGCAAATCTCTAAGAGTATTAATTGAAAAGCAAATGCCATCTGCATTGACAGAGGCAGTTCCTCATGGGTGTAGGTTTGGATCAAAGTATGTTACTGTTCAGTTATTTCCACTGTGTCAGACTTCATAGATGGGGGTGTACCATACAACAACGAAACCATAAGTCTGATTTACACTTTTCTATTGTCTTGTCTCTGTCTCTATCTATCATGTTTCCACTTAAGTCCTACCTATTATGGTGGTTCATCATGATACAGAGTAATTTAGTTCTTGAAGGCTATGTTAATTAAACGTGAACTTTTTGTAGGTCCCATGCCAAGCTGGAAAGGCTTCAATATAGTCCAGTTAATCTGAGAATCTGTTAACTGAAATTTGGTGAGGCTTATCATCAGAAGATTGGCTTGTTAAGATATATGTGTGTATATATATATATACAGATATATGTGTTTATATATATACACACACAGAGGAGGGGCAGCATGGTATAGGAGTTCACGTGCTGATCCTGAAGCAAGAAATATCTGGGTTCAAATCCTGCCTCAAACACTTGCTATGTCTATAATCATGAATGATTAACTCAACCTTTATAAGACTTGCTTTACTTATTTGTTAAATGGGGCTAGATATATTACCTATCTCAAAGGGTATATACGTAAAATGTTGTAAAAGTGTGTAAAATGTTTTGTAAAATGAAATGTTTCATATATTTAGGTAGCACCTTAAAAGTGTTATATTATTACTGTCCCCAATGATAACAAAGAACATTTATAAGGCATAACAGGATTGCTATCTATAATAGGGCAAGGAATAATCACATCAGCGAAATCACCAAAGTACTGAAGTGTACATTGTCAAACTGTTACCAGTCTAAGAAGCACTTAAAATTGGACAATCCTGTTAAAGTTTAAGTAAATGAAATAATATAGAATAAGGCTTGTCTTAGGAGTAACAGCTTCTTTATGAGGTATGATTTCGCAACATATATGTAGAAAAATATCTGCCTAAACTGGCTATCAAGATTTTAAATTCCAAAACTGAAATACATTCTTTTGATTTAAAGGGATTGTTTCCTTTTAAAATACAAATAGCTCTAGGAAAGTTAACGCATTAAATTTTATCCATCATTTACATATTTGTGTGAATAACTATATTATGTTCTTTCCTGAGAGCAGATTTTCATATGGATGAAGAAAATACGAAGAGACAGTGGGAGAGTATAGTAGAAAAAAACCACTGGACTTAGACTTGGGGTCAGGAACATTTCTACCATTTACGAGCTATGTGGCTCTCGGCAAGTCATTTATCTTTTGTGAGCCTTAGTTTCTTCATCTGAAAAAAGAGGATGAAAATAAATGTAGTACTTATTTTACAAATTCGCCATAAGGCTGAAATTAGATAATGTATGTAAAACAATTGGCAAAAAAATTGCCAAATAAACGTCAATTATTATTAGGAATGTACTAGAAACCTTAAGGGAGGGACAGTAGGGAAAAAAATCAGGGGTGACAAAGGCAAACTTTGCCTATTTAATAATTTTTAAGTACTGACACTGATATAGATCATTATTTAACTTTATCAGGCCCACCTCAACTTTTTTACCTATAAGTATGTCATTATGAGTTTCATGAAATAATTCAAGAACTTAACCTCTACTCAAAAAGATTCATAAGTATAATCAGTAGTAATAGCTAGGACATTTTATAGTGAAACTGTTTGGAACAGTTGTAGAAGTAGGTTTTTCAGTTAATGAAAGAAATATGGATTTTTCTAAAATTATTTTTCCTTCCATTTTAAAAGAAAATGATGACAAGGCCATAGCCATGGATAAATAAAACGTGACAAAGGAGACTGAAATCTGGAATATTTGAACCACAGAATTCAAAAACTGGAAAATACCTCGGTGCTCATATAGGCCAACAAATGCATAAAAGTAATCATTGTAACATTTCCCATAAATGATTGACTGATGTTTGTTTGAAGACCTCCAAGGAAGAAGAACTTTTAGCTCATTTCACTTTAGGACAGCTCTAATTGTTGAGAAGTTTTTTCCTGATGTCAAATTTAAATTGGTCTCTTTGCAATTTGTATCCATTACTCAAGGTTTTAGCCCAGGAAGGGCCAAAGAGAAGTTTAGTTTACCCTCACTCCCATGACAGCACTTCTATGAGCCATTTCTATGAGCTAACTAGGCCTTGATCCTTCAACTGATCTTCCTCTGTCATGGACTCAGCACTCTTCACCATCCTGGTTGCCTTTTTCTGGACATTCTCTAGCTTACAATATTTTTTTAAATGGTGGTGCCTAGAACTGAATATAGTATTTTAGATAAGGTCTGACAAAAGTGTGTGTGTTGAAGGGGCACTAGGGGTGGAAATGGTTCACTTCCCTGTTCCTAGTTACACCTCTCTTAGTGAGGCCCAATTATCATATTAGCTTTCTTGGCTGCCATATCATACTACTGATGCATTTTGAATTTGTAGTCCACTAAAATTCCAAAAGCTTTTTTTCAAAATACCTGCTCTGCTGCCTTTCCCATCTGTACTTGTGAAGTTAATTTTTTTCTTATTTAAGTGTATTGCTTTAGACTGATCTCTAAGGAGTCATCTTATCTGCATCCATCCAATACTCTAGATCAGGTTCCCAAACTTATTTGGCCTACTATCCTCTTTTAAAAAAAATTTACTCAGTGCCCCCCCTGGAAATATGCTTTTTAAAAAACCTTTTAATGTTTTTTTTAAAATTTGCATCATTTCAAAAAATATTTTTAAAAAATGATGCATCTTCAATTTAATAATTTATTATAAATTTGTGGTTTTTTTTCCTGCACTGAAATTTTGATGACACAATACTGCATCACGTAATTGTACAGTATCATATTGCAAACAAGTCATTACACACACATATTCCTGCCAATGCATGCTGGACTTCCTGACAATGCATGACAAGCTTGCCTGCCAACACTTGTTTGTTAAGACCTGTTGGTGGACTTGACCACTGATCAGTTATAATTTGCATTTTGTGTGTTTATTTGCAAAATAATGTAATCACTATGAATTTAATTCTGTTACACAACAGATGAAACATGTACAAAAGATTTTTCAAAATTTTCTTTTCTTCTATTCCTTCTTTATGCTTCCACTGCCCCCTTATTTTTATTCAATGTCCCCCAATTGCACCTAAGGCTACTACTGCTCCCATCACTGTTTCAACACCTCCCCCAGGGGGCAGTATCACCCACTTTGGGAACTGCCATCCAGTGTTAGCTATTCCTCTGAAAATTGGATGAAAATGCCTCTTATATGCCTTTATCTAAATCATATATAAGAATGCTAACCTAGAGCTAAGTACAGCTCCTTGGAATACTGCACTGGACATCTCCTGTCACACCTACATTAAACCATTAACTACAACTCTTTAAATCTTCTTATCCATTCAGTTCTGAATACACTGGCACTAATTTCTCAGTGGATCAGCTTCCCAGTTAGTAATTTAAAGTAGTGGGGGAGAATACAGGGAAGAAACATTTCCTGTGGGTTCTCAGGATACAGGTACATTTGACTACAGTAAAGTTTCCTGCTTACTAGCTGTGGGACCCTGGGCAAATCACTTAATCCCAACTGCCTTAAAAAAAAAAAGTTTCCTGAAACATCCTATACTTATGATTCAGTCTCTGGGTAGGGGTAATTTCTTGACTTTGTACTCAGTCATTTGTATGAATCCCTTTTTAACTGAATAAAAATACTAAAGCAGTTTTTTATGGGAAGCTAAATGCCTCACTAATTTGCTAGGTTAGTTTAAAAAAAATGCTAAGTTGTTTTACATAGTTGAAATTAATGAACAAATAAAAGACAATAAAAAGCACTGTTAAGTAAATTTGGAGCTACAAAATGTATACTAACCCTTGAAAACAACTTAATTTTATGGCCATAAAATAAACATTCATCTAAAAGAAATATATGAAATTAATCACTTCCCTTAACTATGATGACCTCACTTGTGTTGGTTTGTTAAATATATCACTTAATTGTAAGTCAAGCTACTTGATTTTGTCATCCTTTACCACACATTTATCTAAATCAAAGTTTACAGCTTTTTAATCACTAGATCTTTTATGAATTAAGGTTCCATTTGTCAAAATTACAGGCAAGAAGAGGTAAAGTCTCAAAGGGCTGTCTCATTATAAGGATTGTAAACATTGTCCTTACAAAGAATTGGTATAATACCCAACCAATCAAAAACTAGTTGGGAAGAAAATTTATTTGCAATCATCTATCTTCAGAAGATGTGTTGTACTGAAGTGTACTTCTTGGCCTCTCTATCCATTCATCAATAAATTAACAACCAAATACCACCAACCACATCTTTCCTTGGATTTGAAAATGGAAATTAAATTTAAAGCTGGATCAGTCAGAAGCTATGTATTCTTGTTTTTCTAAGAAAATTTCAAAGTATTCTAAAGTAGGCTTCTCTAATTATAATAAACATCCAAAAAAAACCCAGAAGAATATACAATATAAAAATATTTGAGATAAAATTCCTTTTTGGTATTTTTCAACTTCATCTAAAGAATAAGAGGCAACATTCTTCACACTTTAGAATTTATAGTACAATATACCTATTTGTATATTACAACATACCTATTTGTATATTGTACAATATACCTACCATAGTACAATATACCTATTTGAAACTCTTCTTTTTTCTAAGATGAAGATTATACAACATAAACCCAATAGTGTTCTTCCTTTTTTTCACTTCCATAAGATTCTACTGAGAACCAATTAAAGTAAATACAGTAATAACAATGAAATGACTTAAAAAACGGAAAAGCAGAGTATGTGCAACATATTAGAGATGGTCCCCTGATAAAACAAAAACAAAATAAAAACAATATAGCCATCCCTACATACAACAAAAGGGGTTAACTGAAGAAATTAAATTATATATGGATAATTTTTACTAAAGAATACCTTTGCCTGAAATGCGCCCTAGGTATTTTATTTGACAGATACAGATACTGCTTATGTGGTGAAAAATCATTAGATAATTTAATCTTCTATTCTGTATGAGAAATTAATAGTCAACTTTTGATCATATGTACTAATGGATGAGAAAAGAGGATTGGGGGGAAGCCCCAAACAAAGGTGAATTCTGAAATTATTTAAATGTAGCTTTGAAATGCCAGACACAGTCAGCCAACTTCTATGCTTAGTCCATGCCTCTGCAAGTGGGTATTCTTTTATCAATGCAAATCACAACCTCTCAGCTCCATCACAGATGGTCTTGGTGAGTTGCTGTAGCTGAAAAAATTATTCTGGTAACTAACACACTAAACATGAGCCTCTCCAAATTTTGCTAAAATACAATGATAAAGACATAATAAGGGCAGCTAGGTGGTACAGTGGATAGAGCACTGGGTCTGGAGTCAGGAAGACCTGATTTCAAACCCAGCCTCAGACACATACTGTGTGACCCTGGGCAAATCACTTAACCCTATTTGCCTCAGTTTCCTCATCTGTAAAATTAGTTGGAAAAGGAAATGGCAAACCACTCCAGTATATTTGCCAAGAAAACCCCAAATGGAGTCACAAAGAGTCAAACTCTATAGAAATGAATGAACAACAACAAAGACATAATAAATTGCTAGATAGCAATTGGCTTGCCATTTTTTTTGCCACTCAACCTCAGAAGCAGTCACCTTGCAGATGACCATTGAACACCCTTTCTCCCCCCCATCCCTACCTTTTCAGCTACACAATGTCGCCTGATAACTGGGCACAACTCTACCCCAGGCACAACCTCTACGGAAAATGATTTTCATACTCATTCCTAAACCATGAACATACTCTTTGTCATTTCCCCTGAATCCCAGTGATTCTGAACCCCTGGCTGCCAGTGTTTAAATCCTGTTTTTGTCCCTTCTTTGACTGCTCCCTTATTCCCATTCCCCTCAACCCAACCCCACCAATATCCCACTCTAAAGCTATCCATCTAGAGGCAGCTAGGCAGTGCAGTGGATAGAATGCTAGATCTAGAGTAAGGAAAACCTGAGTTCAAATACGACCTCAGACACTTACTAGCTGTGTAACCCTGGGAAGGTCACTTAATCTGCCTCAGTTTCCTCAACTGTAAAATGGGGATAATAATAGGTTGTGATGAAGATCAAATGGGATAGTACATGTAAAGTACTTAGTACAGTGCTTGGCACATAGCAGGTGCTTAAGAAATGTTTTCTTCCTTCTTTCCATTCCTTTCACTGTGTTCTCTGAATGCCTGCGTCACAGCTAACAAAGTAGCTCTCATCTTAAATATTTCTCTTTTCTGCACCTTCCACCTTCTTTCACTGATTGAGACCTGGCTCCCTCCTGATGACACAGCTTCCTGACCACCAGTTCCAGTATTGATTAAACCTCTCTTCATATTCCTAATTCACTGGTTCTGGCAGAGAAGATGCAATACTTCTTGCTTTCCAGGTTCTCCCTCTAACACCATCAATCAACATCTTGTCTTCCTTTGCAGTTTATACAATAGATATTTATCACCAATCAAAATTCTCTACTGTCTACTCACCTCAAGGACACTCTCCTTCCTTCTCTAATAGGATTAGTGCCTGGATCATAGTCTTTCTCTTTTTTTCAATTCCTGTCTTGATATTAGGGGACTTTTGATACTGCCTCAAACACCCCAACTTCCTAGCTCCTCAATTTACTCATTTTTCATGATCTATTCCTCTACCCCACCTGAGCTACACAAAGACATGGTCATACCATTGACCTTGCAATTACTTATACAGGCACCACTTTCATGTTTATGATCTCTGAAATTCCTTTATCGGATCACAATCTATTGTCATTCCACCTCTTACTCTCCCTTGCAACCCCCAAATCTGTTCTTTGTCCTTATGATAACCACTAATCCCTCCATTCTTCAGTTCTTTCCCAAGCCATCAATCCTGTACTTCATCCTTTTCTCCATATTGTTACCTTGGTGAACCAGTTCAATTCTACACAGCTTCTCCTCGAGTTCCCTTGTCCCCTTATCTTACCATCAGTCTTGCCCTGCCAAGCCTCACTGCTGCATTACTGTCACGATCTGCCGTCTTTATCCTTACTCACATGCTCTTGAACAAAGCTGGAGAATATCACAAAACTGCTGACTTGGGTCTACAACAAATTTATGTTATATAATTTCAAGTAGGATCTCAATTTAGTTAAGACAATCCTTTTACATCTCTCTAACTGAATCACTATTGTACTTAGCACAGCAGCTTTTCTGAATCTTTTTATCCCTTCTCAAACTTCCCATGGCTCCCCTGCTCCCTCTCCACCCCCTCATCTGAGAACCTTGTTTCACATTTCACTGAAAAAATTGAGGCCATTTTGCCAAGAGCTTTGCCTTAGCCTCTCCTCTTCATCTTCTGTCCTTAAGATCACTTCTGCCACTTTATCATCCTTCATCTTTTTCACATGAAGAGGTGGCCCTTTTCCTTGCTAAGGCAAACCTCTCTACGTGCACAAGTAATTCCATTCCACCTGGTCTACTCTAGCAGAACTCTATCATCCCTATTCTCTCACTTATTTTCAATCTCTTCCTGTTTACTAGCTGCTTCCCTATCGCCTACATACATGCCTGTGTCTGCCCCATCTTCATAAAACCCTCACTTGATCTGTTCTATCTCTGCTAGTTATCATCCTATCTCTCTTCCCTTTCATGGCTAAACTTCTTGGGAAGGTTGTCTACAACTAATGCTTACACTTCCTTTTCCCTTACTTCCTCCATCTCTCTGCAGTCTGGATTCAGATCCCATCATTCAACTGTGATCGTTAACTATGAAATTACCAGTGATCTCAATTGTCAACTCTAATGGCCTTTTCTTACTTCATATTCTTTTTTTTAACCTCCACAGTTTTTAAACACTGTCAATTACTCTCTTATTGATAACTTTCTTCTCCCTAGATTTTCATTACACTGCTCTTTCCCAGTTCTGAGAAAGCTAGATGGCATAGTGGATAGAGAGAGAACTGGGTCTGGAGTCAGGAAGACCTGAATTCAAATCCGGCCTCAGACACTTACTGAGTGACCCTGGGAAAGTCATATAACCTCAGTCTGCCTCAGTTGTCTCAACTAAAAAATAATACCACCTACCTGGCATGGTTGTTGTGAAGATCAAATGAGTTATTTGTAAAGCCCTTAGTACGGTGCCTAGCACATAGTAGGTACTTAATAAATGCTCGTTCCTTTCCCTTCCCTCTCCTTCTCCTTGCTTTCCTGTCTGTTCTTTCTCAGCCTCCTTTGTTGGATCTTTAGGTCATGCCCATTAACAACAGCTATGCCACAGAGTCCTGTCATGGATCCGTTTCTCTTCTCCCCCTATACTATATTGCTTGGTGAGCTTACCAGTTTCATGGATTCAATTATCATCTCAATGCAGATAACTGTCAGATTTATTTGCCTATCCATAATATCGCTCCTGACTCCAGTATTGCATCTCCAACTGCATACTGGACATTTTCAAATTAATATCTCATAGACACCTTAAATTCATCATGTCCAAAACTGAGCTCATTATATTCCCCCCTCCCCCAAAATTCCCCTCCCTTCTTAACTTCCCTGTTATCAATCGATATGTGTCAATATGTGTTACTGTCAATGGCACCACCATTCTCCCAGACTTGCAAACTAGGTGTCATCCTGGACTTCTCATTCTTTCTCACCCCTTGTATCCAATCAATTGTCAAGTCCTGTTGTTTCTACCTTTGCAACATCTCTTGTATATACCACCTTCTCTCCTCTGATACTGCTACCACCTTGGTGTAGGTTCTCATCACCTCACACTTGGATTATTGCAAGAGCCTGCTGATTAGTTTCCCTGCCTCAAGTTTCTTCTCACTCCAGCACATCTTCTATTTAGCTATCAAATTGATTTTTATAAAATTCATGTTGTATATACCATGTCAATTTCCTATTCAATTAACTCCAATGATTCCCTATTGCTTCCAGGATCAAATACAATCTTTCTTTTGTTTGGCTTTTAAATCCCTCCATAATCTGGTCCCTTCCTAATTTTCCACTCTTCTAACATTATATATCCACTTCACACCCTCCCACATATTCTGTGGTCTAGTGATACTAGCTTTGTTCTTCCTAGTGCTAGACACTCATCTCTGGACACAGCATCTCCGAACTCCAGGCATTTTCATCGACTGGAACTCATGTCTGGAACTGTCTCTTTCTTCAACTCTGCCTCCTAAGTGCCTGCAAATCTCAGCTAAAAAACAAACCTTCTGAAAGAAGAGTTTTCTGATCTCTCTTAACGCTAGTCTTTTCCTCTTTTATTATCTCCAAATTGGGCTGTAGAGTGTGTTCAGGGAAGACTAGGAACTTCATTGTGAGTGTGGATGAGCCCTTTGAAGGGCTGCTTTCCACCTTTGGGGTCCACTTCTTCCACTCAACTAGCACCTGTGGCTCCAAGAAGTTGCAGCATGCACAGCTGCCACACCATCTCAACAGATGGGCTAAAGCAGACTGAGGATAACAAAGGGATCTCAAACCCATTGGTGAGGTAGGGGGAGTGTCTACCCCAAGCATGTGAAGAATTCCCCTGGTGGAATGGGTGGATGACAATAGTCTATTCCAACGGCCATGAAGGCAGCTGCAGCAGGTGCTGTAGAGCGCTTAGATTTTGGTGAGACATTGAAAATGCCAAGGTCATTCACTGCATCTTGAACCATCACCAATCATCTTGACTCTGTCCTGCCACTGGTCTGTGATGACTCTGGAAGAGAGATTGAGGCTGACGACTTTGAGCAACTTTGCCTCACTTAAGTCCAATTTATTCATGAATCAAAAGACATCACCCAGCCATTTTACCATTTTTACCTATCTCCTGTGGTGACAGGCAAGTGATGAAGCAGCAGGCATGGATATATGGGGGCTGCAGTCACAACCCTGCACCCAGGCAGCCCCGGCCATAGGGTTGTCTTCTCACTGGATGCAGCATTGATATTTGGCAGTGCCCTGGGTGTCTGAGCAGCTTTTTAAGGATTGCATTGCTCACCTCCTGGTTTGAGGAAGGAGTTAGAAAAGGTGCCCTAAAAATTATCTGCTTATCCAACCCTGACTTGATTACCAGGGCAGGCGGAGACCCCACCCTGTGACAGAAACACAAAAAAAGTATAAAAACTTCTGCAAAGATGATTCTACTCACTATTGGTACACAGAATATATGCACACTTATAGACAACACAAAATCCAGTACACCTGAAAGATCAACAGCTCTTGTTGCAAGAGAACTCAGTAGGGATCACATCCAAATAGCAGCCCTGAGTTTTTACCTTTTTTTAAGGTGGGCAAATGAAGGTCAGTTTACTGAAGGTGGAGCTGGATATACCTTTTTCTGGAGTAGCCACAGTGAAGAGGAGTGTTATGAGGCTGGTACAGATTTTGAAATCAAAACTAATCTAGTCAACAAGCTTGTATGTCTACTAAAAGGAGTGAATGACAGGCTTATGGCAGCATAATTGCCACTCACACGAAAACGTCGTGCCACCATCATCAGTACCTATGCTCTCACCATGATGAACCCTGATGAGGTTAAAGAAAAATTTTATGAAGACCTGGAGACCTTTATCATCATTGTGCCAAAATAGGACAAGCTTATAATTCTGGTGACTTTAATGCTACAGCAGACTAACAGACATGGCAGGGGGTCCTAGGGAGGAATGGAGTCAGAAAGAGCAATAGCAATGGTCACTTACTACTCAAGACTTGTGCATCTCATGACCTTCTCATCACCAACACTGTCTTCCATTTACCTAAATGCAATAAAACTTAATGGTTGCACCCTCGCAGCAAACATTAGCGTTTAATAGACATGTGATAGTAAGGATAAGAGACAGGACATGAGAGTGATGAAGGCAACGTATGGTGTACAGTGCTGGACTAGTCATTGACTTATCCTCTCCAAGCTAAATATTCACATTCAACAAAAGCGGTAGCCCCAAGGCAAACTGACCACCAGAAGGCTTGATGTCAACAGATTAGAGTTCTTCTCTGAGCATGAACGGTTTGTTAATAACTTGGAGGGAAAGTTGAACCAACACACAGCTGGCAACAGTGGAGCAGAAAAGGAGTGGGCACCTTTCAGAGACCTGGTGTACAGCACTGCATCTGTTCATTTGCAACATCAAGATTGGTTTGATGAAAATGATGTGAAAATTCAGAAATAGGTAAATGAGAAACGAGAGCTCCACAGGGTTTACCAGCAGGATTTACCATTTAATTCCAACATAAGTAAAGTACAAGTGAAGCTAAGAGAGATGGAGGATGCTTGGCTCAGTAAGGCGGCAGATGAAATTCAGTTTTATGCTGATAGTAACAATCCCAAGTGCTTTTATGATGCCCTGAAGGCTATTTATGGGCCAAAGACCTATGGTGCATCTCAACTACTCAGTGTTGATAGAGTCACATTGACCAGTGATAAGGACGAGATCTTAAGACAGATGGGCTAAACAGTTCCACAGTGTTCTCAACAGACTCTCATCAATGAATGCTGAAGCCACTTACCATTTACCTTAGGTTGAAGTCTAGCTGAAGTTCCAACTGAAGAAGTTTTAAATCCCATTAGGCTCCTGTCATGTAGCAAAGCACCTGGTGCTGATTCTATTCTAGCTGAGATTTATAAGGTGGGGGTTCCATTGTTCATACAAAAGCTGACTGAAATTTTCTGGATTATATGGCAAGAGGAGGTTATCTGTCAGGAGTTCAAGGATGCCTCCATTGTCCATCTCTATAAAAGCAAAGGAAATAGATTGCCCTGTGACAATCACAGGAGGATCTCTCTCTTAGTTAGTGCTGGCAAGATTCTTGCCAGAGTCCTCCTTAATAGGCTGATCCTTCACCTGGAAGATGGTCATCTACCTGAGTGCCAGTGTGGCTTTGGAAAGGGCTGGGGAATTGTTGATATGATGTATACTGCCTGACAACTCCAGAAGAAATAAATGCCAGAAGCAGAATAGAGGTCTGTATACAACATTTGTAGATCTGACCAAGGCTGATTCAGTCAATTGTAAGGGCTTATGGAAGATTATGTCAAAATCTGGTTGCCCACAGAAGTTCATTATTATTGTACATCAATTTTATGATGGCATGCTTGCCGGAGATCTGAATAATGAAAGATGCCCTTGCACTTTCCCAGTTACCAATAGAGTGAAACAAGGCTGAGTGCTTGTTCCCATGCTTTTTAGCACGATGTTTTCAGCCACGCTGTCAAATGCCTTCAAATGAGTACAAACAATGTATCAAGGTCTGCTACTGTATTGATAGTAAATTCTTCAATTTGAAAAGGCTACAAGCCAAGACTAAAGTGGAGGGAGTGTTGGTGTATAGTTTTTTGTTTGTAGATGACTGCGCACTCAATGCAGCCTCTGAAGCTGAGATGCAACAAAGTATGGATCGATTTTCTGCTACTTGTGCTAATTTTGGCCTAACAATTAACACCACAAAAACAAAGGTGCTCCATACCATATGTGGCACCTCTGGTCACAGTAAACGGAGATAAGTTCACTTACCTTGGCAGTACACTTTCTAAGGAAGTACATACTGATAATGAGATTGACACATGCATTGCCAGTGTTAGCTCAGTGTTTGGAAGGCTTGTGGATTGGAAGGAAAGTGTGGGAGAGAAGAGGTATTAGACTGACTACCAAACTGAAGGTCTACTGAGCCATTGTGATGACTTCATTGTTGTATGCCTGTGAAATCTGGACAGTATACCAGTGAGATGCCAGGAAACTGAATCACTTCCATTTGAATTGTTTTAAGAAGATTTTGAAGATCACTTGGCAGGAAAAGATACCAGACAATGAGGTCCTTTCTTGAACTAAATTGCCAAGCATTCAAACTCTACCACAGAGAGCGCAATTCTGATGGGCTGGCCACATTGTTCAAATGACAAATGTATGCTTGCCAAAAAGACTATTTTATGGAAAACTCACAAAGTGCTCCCATGGTGGTCAGAAAAAGTGACACAAGGATACTCTCAAGGTCTCTCTTAAGAACTTTGAAAGTAATTGTGGACATGGGAGACACTGGCAGAAGACTGCTCAGCACAGCATGCCCACATTAGAGAAGGTGCTGTGCTCTATGAGCAAAGCAGAATTGAAGTAGCTCAAAAGAAATGTGAGATGTGCAAATTCGGAGAATCCACCCCAAACACTCACATGGACTATTCATGCCCGACCTGTGGTAGAGCATTCTGAGCTCGTATTGGTCTGATCAGCCACAGTGAGACACAATATAACTCGACTCTAACAGAGTGATGTCATTTTGGTCGTCTTATAGAACAAAGGAAAACAACCAACCAATCTCCAAATTATCTTGTTTGTACTTAGTTGTTTTCATGTAGTCTCCTTCATTAAAATGTAAGTTCTTGAGAGTAGAGACCTTGCTTTGCATCCCTAGAAATTAGCACATTGCCTGGCACACAGTAGGGGTTTAATAAATGTTTGCTGATTGACTGACTACTACTGCCTGCCTTTCCTTCCAGTTTTAAAATTCTGTGATTCTCTTGTTTTAAATCATAGATACCTTTAAGTGTTTATCAACAAGAAATCTTAGTGTCCTTTATTTCAGAATTTTTAATTTATTTGGATATACAAAGGACTCATGATGAAAACTGATAGATTGAGACTGCAGAATAAAGCACTTCTCCTTTATTTTTCCTGCTCTCTACCCCTCTCCCCCATGCAGAAATATGCTTTGCATGACATTGCATGTATGAGTATTGATTTCCTGACTTCTCAATAGGTGGAGGAGGGGTAGAGGAAATGAGAGAATTTAGAACTGAAAATAAACATGAAATAAAAATTATTATGAGCTGTAATTTATTATCCTACTGCTACAGCAGTTAGGGACAAATGAAATAAATTTGAATGAAAGAATTACCTGCATAACAATCAACTACTGAACACAGCAACAGTACATATTAAATAATTTGTACTTACTTTAATTAGTTTCATTTGAGCTCTAGTCTTGTTCATTTTGAATGATCAATTTTGAGATTAATTAGTAAATCTACACTTAAGTTTTTGAAGTGTCTCAGTTTATGTCAACTTTAAAACCTCCTAAGAATGAGAAGACCTGTTTCTTGCAATAATTGTATAACTTACTGTATTAGAACTTTAGGAAAGTTCTTGACTCTCACTTAGCTTCAGCTTCTCCACCTATAAAATGAAGCTGTGTTAGTACCTACCCTGCACAGTTCACAGAAATGTTGTGAAGGCTAACTGAGATCACACTTGTGAAATGGGAAAAACTGTAAATCACCATACAAATGTATGGCATTATGATCATCAATAAACATATTTTGAAAATTACTTATATGTTTAGAAAGAATTTAATGAGAACTGCATTGTTTAATATAAGTACTATAGGATATTTTAATCAACTTGCAATTATTAAGTGCCTACTATAATCCAAGAACTGTGCTAATAAGTGCTGAGGATACAAAGAAAAGGATAGTTCCTGATCTCAAGGAGCTCACAGTTTAAGGAATGAGCTGTGAAAGAAAGATAAAACAGTGTATATGCAAAAATTGGTTTTCCTTAAGACATGCCTTAGAAAATGAGCAACGTGTGATTACTTGTAATTAGTTACTCAAATATCAAATAAATCTGAAGAATACTAATTTTGGTTATATTACTTTAATCTTGTCTACTTAATATCTCTAACATCAAGAAAAAGGTAAAAAAAAAGACTACTTTTCCCCACAAGATTTATAAATAGTATAAATAAGATAATTTATACAATTTCTTTCATCTTTGGAAAGGCATTAGAAAAATGGAAAATTAACCTCATAACAGTATAACCTAAATATACTGTCAAGAAACTATAATGTTTCCAACTATCTGGAAATGAGTTTCATGAGACAATGCTCCTCTTTTCAGCATAGGAATCCTTTTTCATATTCTGTATTTTATAACTGTGTGAGAATTATACAAAAGTGTTTCGACAAAACAAAGTCAGCATCACAGAAAATACTGAAATTAATTTAAAATCTAAATACCTTGCTTTAATTAAAATGTATTAATTCAGTTTGAATACCACGGGAATTTTAAAAAAATCTGGAAGGTGATATTTAATGACAACTAAAAGCAAAGGATTTTGGAATAATGTATTCTAAAATGATTACATCATATGTGATAACATGCTCCTATTCAAAATTTCCATGAATCAAAAATTTTTAAACTTGTACAACATCTAAGTGGTTTATTATTAATCAGTAAATTTATAAATCTTATTAGGTCAAAACTAAGAGAATACTTTCAATTATGTCCAGAGAACCTGCTGTCTGTCAAAAAGATTTTTATGTTAAACCATAGAGTTTCTGTGAGGTAAGTCTAGTAAACTATACAACATGGGCTTCACTACAACATTTCTTCACTGACCAGTAATTTAAAAAAATAAATCATGCAATTCCCTTAAATTTATATTACAATGAAGTGGGAAAACTACTGGACTTGGAGAAAACCTGGTTTCAAGTTTTGATTCTACAATTTCCTAACTGTTAAATTTTGGACAATGAACTTATGATTGTTGTACCTCAGTTTCTTCATCTGTAAAATGGAAATAATGGTTTTTATCTTACCAGATTGCTGTAAGGACTGAATAAGATTTTATACATATATTATATATCTAAATATATTCAGAGAGTCAGAGTTTAATCATTTCAGTGGTGTCTGACTCTTCAAGACCCAATTTTTAGGTTTTCTTGGCAAAGATACTGGAGTGATTTGATATTTCCTTCTCTAGCTCACTTTACAGATGAGGAAACTGAGGCAAATAGGATTAAGTGATTTGCCCAGGATTACACACCTAATGAGTGTCTGAAGCCAGATCTGAACTCAGGAAAATGAGTCTTTCTGACTCTGGGCCTGGCACAGTATCACTATACTACTTAGTTGTCCACATTTAAATATATACACACATGTAAACACATGCATGTGTACATACACATATATACACACTCATGCAGGCTTGTCTAAAGATATATGTATGTATATTTGTATTTAGATATAGACATATAGACACATACATCTTGCTTTGTAACCATAAAATCTTTTTTTTTTAACACTGAAAAAAAAAACATACCACATCAGGAAAAAAATGACTAGAAATTTCAATGGTCTTTTTCTTTTTTCTACTTTATCCCTTGAATCTGGGCCCTAACTTCCAATACACATGCAATATAATTACTTTTCAGCATACAGAATTTTGAGCATCAACAAATTCTATAAGTACACAGGTTTTTTAAATAGAGGAAATTAAGTATTTTGTTTGTATCTACTCAGTTGCAGCAGAGTTGAAAGTCTCGGTAATTTAATAAATACAGGTAGCTAGTCTGGGAGAATCAGAACCTAACTTCCTTATTCAACAACAGCATATTTTCTAGTTTGAAATCACTGGATAACAGTCTAAAATCCTCACTTTGTTACATGTATTGACATAGATTTAGATGAAATAATCCAAGATAGTTATTATCTATATTACCATTAAATTTTTTAAAAAGCCAACTTCAAATTTCTAATGTATTTGCTTCACAAAAAGTATATCTTATCACTAAAAATGCTTACAATCAAGTTATATACAAAATTAAACATTAAGAGATTACAAATATAATAATCTCAGGATTTCTAATCTCTAAGTTATTTTCTAAAGTGTTTTTCTAACTGACTGGAGAATAAGTGTAACATTCCTTGAGGTGTATGACAATGTACTAAGTAGGAAAAAAGGTAAAATTTCCAGGGTCTAAGTAAAGGTGAATGTTAGTATACTGGACACTAATTAAAATTCCATGTAAATAGCAGTGATTTCAAGTGATAAACACAATATACAGATCAGTTATGCTCGCAATAATTTTAAAGGTTGAGTAACAACAGAAGAAAATACCTAACCCCAACAGTTATTGCTCAATGGAAAGGACATCAAGGACACTTGCAAGTAAAAGAACTGGATCAATATTAACGCGATTTTCATTTCATGCTTCCCCAACTCCAGTAAGCTGACAATATACTCTGATTATGTGAACTGCCTGAGAGTAACATAGAAAAGGTTATTAGAGCAAGAGGTGGAAATGGAATGCACTTTTTATATTGACAGGTCTGCTAATAGAGTATACTGATTTTCAAAGACATGCAATGCATTTTTACAATTTGGTTCTGACAGCAAAAAAGGAAATTCATTTATTTTTATTCAAAATATTCATATGTAAGCAAGATTTCTTAGGACAGACCACCAAAAAAGATGTTCATAAATAGCAAATGTTTTCAGTAGAAAAATGCAATTAAAAAAGGTGAAAGAAGATATGATTGAATTTAAATGTAGCACCATATAAGTATGAAATGTTAATGCAATACTCTTCTTAATAGAGTGAATATAGAAAAATGCATTCTATGCTTTTCAAAGGAAATTTGATAAACCATGTTTTTAAGAATATATATGATAGCAAATATGGAATCTTTTTGCATTTAGTTATTTTGGTATGATTTTGATTAGCTACCCAGTAAGGGATTTTAAAGAAAATGCATTTAAAACAAGGATACATCATATTGAAAAATAAAATCACAGTTCTTACTTGTGGAAGAAAATCTAGAATGCTCTGGGATCCAATTCCCCCATCTATGAAAAGAATGAATTAGCCTAGCTGAATCCTAAAGTTCTGTGATATAGGAAATAGAAATAAAATGTTGAACTCAAAGGAGTAACTAAACACAAATTGTAACGAATCCATTTTTGAAATAGCGACTTATAGGTCAGCTGATACATCCAGATATTGCAAACTAAGGCTTATTAGTTCTTAACATGGCCTACTGGTTTTTGTTGGTTGCCAGAATCTAAGGAGAATGAACATAACTGATGGAGAGTATTTCACCATCTTCATCTGGTTGATAACTATGTCTGACGTGGGTGAAGGTTTAATATCATAGGATCATAGATTTAGGGTTTAAAAGGAACTTCAAGGTCACCTATTCCAATTCCCACATTATACTGGTAAGGAAACTGAAGCTCAGAGAGTAAGGTGACTGACATATCTATCTAATGTTACACAAGTTGTTAAGTAACAGAAGTCAAGATATAAACCCAGGTCCTTTAACTCCAAATACAGCATCTGTGCCCTGACTGAGGTAGGATTATAATCAAGAGAGTTTCATAGTGCTGAATGATACCTTCCCAGATGGAGAAGGGAGGGACTGTCAGCAGGGAGGGGTGCAGAACATTCATGCTAGTAAGTTCTTACTGGCACCATCCCTCCAGCTGGAGACATGAGATAGGACTAAAAACAGTACACACAGAAAAACAGACACATACACAGTCAGGCATAAAAACAAGTCCAGTCTTTATATCTTACTCTTTAGCTGGAGGGCTGATGTCAGTGCCTCTGTGACAGCAGTGACTGATAGAAGCACAGTCACTTGCAGTAGAGGCCAACTTATGGCTGTGATATTAGAGTGACTGGCAGAGAGTTCATGGGAATAGGAAGGATTTAGAGAGCTGTGAAATTAAACAAATACGGAAGGATATACTATTATTAGGGGAGTAAAGAGGAAAGGAAAATGGAAAATAAAATGCAAAATAAGCAACGAGGGAAAATAGGAAAGAAAAAAGGGAAAACAGGAAGGAAGAGATAAATTGTAAATGGGATGGTATCACGTCACAGAGAAGAAAGGAACTAGAAAGGTGAAACTGACATTGAAAACAAAAAAGTTGGTTAACTTTAACCCTGCTGATCTATTCCTAAATGTTATTTGGTTCTTAGCTTGTGGAGGCTACTTGTCTAGAAGGAGTCTCATACATGGAACTGGCCTGAGCCAGTAAATTCTGTGTTGTTCCCAGTCTAATACCTTATTTTGGGGCAGACTAGGTCTGAGTTGGAGCTGCTCTAAGTCCTAGGTCCACCACAGGATATATTGCCAAACATCAGATATCTATCAGATTGTCCTATACATAACTGCCTTGTCTGATGCCTTAAGAATATAACTAGGAAGTGATCATGCAACTGTAATAGAGTATCAGTTCATTTGATTCCTATGAAAACTTAACTGTTCTTATCATATTTAATTTGGAATATTTAGGGGGTAATTTCCCAAATACCCATTTCTCTAAATAATTTATAATGTCTCTCTATACAATTAATATGTTTATTTGAATCCTTAGATTTTATATCCAGCCTATTCTACTTGATTGGAGAAATCATTCTATGTTTTGTATAAAATAGAATGTCCTTGTATTTGTGCTTAATTTGTGTCAAGTTTCAGTGGTATTGTCTAGTTTTAGTATCATGAGATTTAGTGAACAACTTCATGTTCATGGATCTATCTACACTTTTCATAATTTTATAGACTTCAATCATAGTGTATTACACATTATACATGCTATAGGATGAATGATAGCAGTATATTCAGGTAAGTACTGCTTGCTCAGTTGAAATAAAATGACCCACTGAGTTCTTTTTCTTTTATTCTTTAAAGAAAGTAGAAAGGTAACTCTGCTAGGGGAAAAATGGTTATGGGGTTCCTAGATGCTTAATAAGAAATGAGTTACATAAGCCGCAATTTTATCCTTTTTTCTTCAGCTATACTGTTTAAAAAAAAAAGATACAGGAGGTATTAAAGCAGGAAAATGGAAAAATACTATACTTTGACCCAGCATCCTATTTTTCCCTGTTGTGGTTGGAGAAAGTAAAGAGGCTACTCATCCCCAAATAATACTCCTACATCACAGTCTGACCATGCCGCACACTCCACTGGCAACCTTCTGCCTCTAGGATCAAGTACAAACTCTTGCATTTGGTATTTAAAGTCTCTCACGGTATGGATCCAGGACTGAATATGGAACTGTGAAGGCCTGAGTTCAGATCTGGTCCAGACACTTACTAGCTGTGTAACCTGAGGCAAGTCATTTAACCTGGGTTTGCTTCACTTTTCTAATCTGTAACATCAGAGAACTTAACTACAAGTTAAGTTCAATAAAATTAGAGAACTAAGCCTCAAAGGTCACTGGTAGCTCTAAATCTATGATCCCAGGATCTAATTTTTCCAGATTTATTACATATTATTCCTCTTCAGAGACTACATTCTAGACAATCTGGCCAACTTATTCCTCATATATGACAGTCCACTTTCCGTCTTCATGTCCTTACCAAGGCTGTTGGCCATACCTTGAAAGCTTTCACTCCTTACCTCTGTCTCTTGGAATCCCTTTCTTCCTTGTGAGATCAGTTCAAGTACTTCCTACCACATAAATGACTTCGCTAATTCCCCCTTGTCCCAACTCTTAGTGCTTACCTCTCCACTATCTTGAATTGACTTTGAATATATATTTACTTAATAATAATAATAATTGCTAATATTTATGAAACACTTTAAGGTTTACAAAGCATTTTACATATATTATCTTATTTAATGCACATGTTGCCCTTGTGTAGTAGGTGCTATTATTATCCTCACTTTACAGATAAGGAAACTGAGGCTGAGAGAGTTTAAGTGGCTTGCTTAGTTAGTAAATGTCTTGGACAGGATTCATCTCAGGTCTTCCTGACTCTAAGTCTAGAACTCTATATGCTATGCCTGCTATATGTGTGAATATTTTCCCTCAGTAGGATGTAAACTCCTTGAGGACAGAGATAATTTTTGTTTTTGTCTTTGCCTTGTCATGGTCTAGCACAGTGACTAGGAAGCAGAATAAATTTTTAATAAACATGTGTTGTTAGACTAACAGCTAGCCAGTGAAAGAAGTTTTGAGGTTTAATGGCCTTAAAAGTTGAAAAAAAAACTTTAATGAATCTTTTTCTTTAACTCCATGTTAAGTGGAATGAATTAGAAAAGAATATCCCAGTGAAGGTAGAAGAATATCAGATTTAAAATAGCTTCATTATACCTATGGTGGGCAGGGGAGGGCAAAGGCATTGGTTTGTACATTAAGCATATGTTTCCTCTTCAAGAACGAAGGACAACAACTACTTCAAAGTAAGAATTTTAAATATTCTTTTGTGTAATCTCATTAAGTAATGCATTAGCAAAGATGTTTTCACTAAATAAAAAATTAATGGAGAAATAGTCACAGGGTTAATCTAGGGTTTGGAGCTTCAGTAGAAAACTCTTTCTAAATCTCTAGTACTTAAGCACATTAAACTAAGACAATGCCACCTTCTAGAGTAGTGTCTATAAATTAAAGGTTTAGTTCTCTTTTTAGGGGAGAGAGGGGAGATGGGAGGAGGTAGGAGGAATAAATCTATGAAATTGAGTGCAAACCTTAAGACAGGATATAGTAACAACCATTACAAACAAATTCCTGTCACAAAGGTAATGATAAGGATTATACTAGTTCCTATATTAAGACATTGCTATCAGATACAATCAAATGAACTGATTTATGTAATTTGAAAATATTCAGTTCTTCAGATGCCTACAGCCATGGCTTTGATGTGGATATTTATTTTGTCAGAACATTGGTACTAGGTGTTTCTACAAAATTGATGTTGTGTTTTGCTATTTAGCATTTACATAAGTCATGCTAGTTATTTTAAGAGACTGCAAACACTGTAGGATGACAAAAAGGGTTATACATCTATGATATACCATGGATTAAAAAAAAGTAGTCAAAAGCATTTCCTAATTTATGTAATATGATTTACTGGAAACTTTTAAACTATAATCACACCTAATGCTTCAACCCAAATACAAACAAAGTAGCTAAGAACAAATTAACATAGTAGGAAAAAAACACTATAATAAACTCTGCATTATACAAAAAAAGCTCGGTGCCTTCTCAATGAGGGAGGAGGAGAAGGAAAGAATTTCAAACTCAAAATTTTAAAAAACACATGTTAAAAATTGTTTTTACAAGTAATTTGGGGGGGAGGAATAAAATCTTAAATTTTAAAAAAAGCTTGGGAAAATTATTTTATAGCTCTTGAAAATTAAAAATGATTTTTAACAAGCAAACACGACTGACAGTTGTCAGAGTAACCTGGTAAACTCTTATTTCCTTTATGCCTATGAGAAGCTAAATTTTTGATATTATTTTCTCAAACAGGTGTATAACCAAATTAAATTTTTTGCTCCAGATAATTCTTATTCTTTGTTGATTGAAAGCACTACATTATTAGAGTAGCCAAACATATATGAATATATGTATGTATGTATGTACACACAATACATACCATCAATATAGATTTAATTTCAGATCTGTTATACAGCAGCTTTTTACTCAAGGTCATATTTTGATGGCTTCACAAGCTCAGATAAATCAGATGTTAAACAGACTCATCTCTGAGGAACCTAGAAATGTTCTCATCTGTAGTCCTCAGCATTATCTCATTATTTATTGCCAAAGAAATGACTGATTAACTTTGTCATCACTGCTCTGTGTTTTTTTCCTCCTGCAGAAGTTGTCAGCCCTCTCCTGCAATGCCTGATCAAACCTATTTAAGTTGATGCCTTTGATCACAGACAGGGAGGAGCTTGCTATTTTGGGAGCCTTAATAATATTGTTTAGCTGTAATATTATGGAGAAGAAATAAAAACTTAAATGACACCTAACATCAACATAGTTTACCAAAATTTAAGGGAAATTTTTCATGCTCTTATTGATATAACTAAAGAAACATCTTCACTGAGACTTCCTAGGCTAGATTCAATTTCACTACACAATGACTGCCAAAAACCCTTTCAAAATCATTTTCTCATTAGTTAATTGCTATATGGAAATTAAAACTTGTTTTTTCTCATATTCTTTTTGTCATCTGTACTTTGCGATTCTCTGTAATCAAATAAATTAGTAGCTTTATAGCATTTCGTTAGAAAATATCCAAATAATATTAGGTTAAAAAAAAGGATAATTAAACATCATGGAAAGAATTACAAATCTCTAGCTTTTTATTAATCACATTCTAAGATCAGAGGCAGAAAGTACATCAAACCACCCCAAATCTTTCTCACATGACAACCTCATAAATTATTCAACTAATTAGTATTGCAGATAGGAATTAAAAAAACACATCAGTGCTAAAGATATTTTCTTACAGAAAGAAGTCAAGTAAAAGTTTTAAATACTGCAATCTATAATAAATATCTGAAAAGTAAATACAAGATAAAAATCTATTTTATAAGTTTAAAATTTTACTTACAAAGCTACATCTTACTATTTTATCTATTTTATCTTTTAACAGGAAACTTATTATCAATACTTCTCTTTTAATGTTGTAAAAAGAGAAGGGTTACTAATATTACTGTAATTTAGTTCATAGCCAGAAATTGTTATTCCTTCTTAACAAGCTTTAAATATAACTTAGGGTACAATGCTTTAAAAAGGAAGAGAGAGGAAATGGCTTAAAACATTTTAATGGAGGATTCTGTCACGATAAGACAGCTAAAGCAGTCTGATCTATTTTACTCTAATCTAGGGTCCCTTGCTTGCTACCTGATGGATACTAATGGCTGGAAATGACTGACAAGTGTATCACGTCCCAGTAGGTCTTCTTTATAAAGTGGATTTATGGCTATGTAAATAGTCTGTGCTTAAACAATTCCAGACAGTTCTCTGAGGCTTCACACAACTTATTCAAAATCAAGAAAGATAGAACCACTGAGTGAAATATATTCAACAGAAAAGGAGGCTTCCTTTATTTAAAAAAAAAAATAGCTCTATAATTGTTATTGTTGCTGCCATGATGAAAATGGTTCTGACAAAAAATTTGTGTCACTAGACCAGTTCAGACACAATTTTACTTTCAAGTCTAAAATGCAGTACCAGATAACACTTCTTGTGTAGACTGTAAATTTCTTGAAAGCAGATATTATGCCACTTTTTGTAACTACTCCCAGAACTTAGCATAGTGTCTTATACTGTTGTTGTTTTTCTTTAAAAACTAGATCTGAAAATTTATCAGTCTGAGGAGTTCTTGGCAATGAACTTTCTCTGCCAATGAAGATATACATCTTCTCAGAACCTCAGATTCTTAGATAACTGCCCAGGGCACTGCAGAATTAGATGACTTTTCCTGGGCCACACAGCTAGTAAGTGTCAGAGATGGGCCTTGAACCCGAGTCTTTCTGAATCCGAGGCCTGTTTTCTATCTACTACTCAATGCCATCCAGCCTTGTATATAGTAGATACTTAACAAATATTTGCAGAGTTAGGTATAAATTCTAACAGCTGTAAAGACCTCAGGCCCAGAGGTAACAAGATAGATTTTATTTATTCTTGAAAATTTCCTCAGATTTTGTAGTTACTGTTTTCCCTCATATCACTCCTTCCTTACGGGAAGTGGGAATAATTGGTCTCTCATCAACTGATTTCTCCCTTCCCCTCTCCACCCCTCCCCCCCACTTCCTTTAAGGTAGTCATTGAAAGCAAAAAGTAGATGAGGGAGGTACTGATATGCTAATAAGGTACAAAGATATGCTGGGTTGATACACATCAAACCTTTACAAATTTGTACAAATTTTTTAAGGGGAGAGAGTCAGATGGGGAAATTGTACAGGGAATTTTGGTTCAGGCAAGTGTTAGACTAGATGACCTCTGAGGTCCTTTCAACTTTGAAATTGCATAAAAGTGACCCATTCCCTTAAAATTCTCATAACTGTAAGCACTTAATACATTGTCATATAACATAATTATGTGTGTATGTTTTAGCCTCCTTGTTGGATTACAAAGTTTTTAAGGACAAACTCTGTGTCTATTTCACCCTATATTCTTTTTTTTTCCCCTGAGGCAATTGGGGTAAAGTGACTTGTCCAGGGTTACACAGCTAGTAAGAAAGACTTGAACTCAAGTCTTCCTCACTACAGGGCTGGTGCTCTCTATCCACTTTGCTACCTAGCTGACCCCACCCTATATTTTTAAAACCTAGTACAGTAGTTTGTACATAGTTGGTGATTAATATTTATTTTATTGAATAATCCACAATACAAAATCTTTCCTATTTTGATTTTATTGGGGGTCAACTTTAGTGTAAATTAAGCAAAAGTTTGAATTATGGAATTTAAGTTACCACGCATGTATCAAGTGGCTAAGTGTGGCAGGCACACACTGTTTTGTGCTACAAAGACAAAAAATAAAGCAGTTTTGTCCCCTTAAGGAGCTCCTATTATTGGAAGAGACAACTAGACTTAAGTATTTCGTACATACATTAAGTATATACAATCAATAGAAGAGAATGTTTGTGGAAGGATACTGGCATAGGGAGGGGGGTGAGGAAAGGGTAGATGGAGAAGATGGTGCTTGAGTAGCGCTATGAAGGAAACAAGGAATTCCAAGGAGTGGGAAGGGTGGTCATTCTAGGCACGGAAGAAGGGCAGTGCACAGGTTGGAAATGGGATATAAGTGCTAGAGGCTAGGAGCAGCAAGAATAATGTGCAGTATAGAAAGGGGAGTAACCTACAGTAAAGATAGAAAGGTAGATTAGGGCCAAGTTTTTCTGGGCTTTAAATGAAACAAAGGAGCTTATATTTGATTCTAAAGTCAACAGAGTCACTGGAGTTTATTAAGCTGAGGAATAACATCTCATATCTAAAATTTAGGTAAATTGTTTTGGCAGTGATGTGGAGAATGGGCGAAGAGAAGACTGGAAGTACTTCTAGGTGGATACACCTACCATTTAAGAAGTGGTTCCACACAGATGAGCTATGTATGGCTTTCTTTAATGAGGAGATAAAAGGTACTTCTAATTAGGAACCACTGTAACAGTTAAATACTTTAAAAGTTGGTCCCTTAAGTTGGTTAAACATATCCACTGCATACTGTTCTGCTATTCAATTTCCCAGAAAACCCTTTCTTCAAATAGGCAAATAGCATAAATCCACTTAAATTCTAAAATGTGAACATTAATGGCTTATATTTTTTTAACTTAACTAGAGAAACTACAGATATTATTTGTATTAAGATATTTACTAATGCTTTGAAACCTATTAAATAAATTATATACTTGAACATTATACTTGGCTAATTTTATAGTGAGCATTTTTTATTACAAGTAACTGTTTTACCATGCAATTCTATCAAAGAGATAAATGTCATTGCATTAAATCCATCTTGTGATTTGATTTACCACCAGATGCTCCATTTAGAACTTTATTCTACTCTAGATTCAGCAAACCTTTCAGTGTTTACAATGTGCAAGATACTTTGGTAGGTATTGATAATACAAAGAAAGCAAAACAGTCCTACCCTCCAAGAGCTCTAACATCTACCAAATATATGAAAACTGACATAAAGGAAAAACACAAACAAGGAAGTGTAAACACAAATAAAGCAACAACATCGTATTTACTGTATATCAAAGGTGTATGAAACACTTGCATAAAAATAGAAATGAGAGATGGAGATGTATTTCTTTCTCCTGAAGAACAAAAATAAGTGAATAAATCTAAACTAAGCTCGCTACAGCACTAAAAATGGGTCTGATGGTCAGAAAGACAATACAAGCCTATCCAAGATTTTTGACTGGGCAACAATGAGTACATATTCTGCTACGTAGCAGGCTTGTAATGGTGATATATGATGTCTGCAATTTCAAGCTGTAAAAGACATTCTGATGAAATTTGATGATAATCAACTATGTCAATACTTTTGACCTATCGAGGAAAAATTCTGTAGACTGAGAGAATTTCTGAGTTACTAGTAGTAGAGGTTTTGATGCTAGGCCCAAAACTGAAGAAAAGTAAAGATGAGAAAAAATCTTTGTTATTTCTGAATGGTTTGAGAAAATGTGCTAATGCCAACAAAATTATGAATTCTCAACCATAGTTAGGCACATAAACAAACTGAAGTATCTTTACATCATAGGTATAAGTACTAACCATATTCTGCGGCAGCTTTGAGCAAGGCTTCAGCATGAGTAGAACCAAATGCATTGCGAACAAATCTTCTCCGTCTACGCAGGTCATCTTCCCAATAATCTAAGCGCCAGAAATCATGCAGTTGGCTAGAAGGTGGAAATGAAATCCCACAACATATTAAACATGATATTTATAAGAAATGAATAATTTGAAAAATGTATTTTCTCAAAATTTAGGTTTTTTTATTTCTTTTTCATTAGTCAAATCTGAGAAATTTACAAATGTCTTACAAACATTTGTGTGCAAATTTTTTTTTCAAAACTTACACTAACATATATTTTATTCTGCTATTTTGCCATTAAAGCATTCAACTTTGTCTTCTTCAAAATGCACTTACTACTACTAAAAACACAATCGGTGTGAGGTCAATAACAAATGCAGCATCAAATTACAAGTATTAATGGCATAACCTGTTTTGTTTTATAGTGTTTTAACAAGGCTTGTAAATCATAGGATAGACCTCAGTGCAAATAGTTTGCAATTTAATGACTATGGTCCCTTAGTAGACTGAACTTAGAAGTATAAAATATTGCCCACTTGAATTTTGTGGAGCTATGATTAAAATAATGTGCTGAAATATTCATTGAAATAATTCCCCATTGCCCCTAGCAACCTGAAAAAGTGCAATTTTATTCATTATTAATAATACTGAATTAGCACTGCACAAAAATTCCAGCATGTGGTAATTGTCTTGGTAAATTATTATTCTAACACTAACAGAGTCTTTGGATGATTTTATAGCTTCCAGCTAATACAAACCATTAACAACCATGATCATCATCAGGTTACAATGCCTTTTAACACTCAGAGCCAATATTAAAGGGCTATGAAATACTCCAAAAACTACAATCAGTCTACATCCAATTGAACACCTGAGTCAGTATTATCATTTTGATCTTCAAATCAATATAAAGAACCATTTTCCTGAAAGCCAAGACTTATGAATATATGTTTTCGTCTAATTTTCTGAATATCTGGCATAAGAGAACATTTATATTCTCACTTTATTTCTGTGCTTTGTTAACATTGGTTTTAAGCATACCAAATTTCCAGTCAGTCAATCAATAAACATTAAGTGCCTTCTATGTCCCAAGCACTGTGCTAAAATACATGTGGTATATTTTGTCCTGAATTATTTTGGGCTTTGGGGGTTCAGTTTATAAAATTTATGCAGAAACATATGATTTTGATAAGTCTGGGGAAAAACACACAGTTCTTTGTTTTATGTGAACAATAATGGGGGATAACATGAGTTTAAACAAAAATAAACTAACATCTCAGAAATGTTATGATTTTGGTTTGTGAAAACTCACTTTATACCATTTGAAGATAAATTTTAAAATAATAAGAGGCTGTAAAAATAACAAAATAACTTTAATAATTATAAGAATCTTACATACAAGCAGTATATTAAGTTTCTTACTGTTTCTTTGAATCATAATGGAATCAGCTATTTTAGAGCTTTCAAGGGAATTTACAAAGTCATTCTAATTTACTTGTTACATATGAATTTAAGCTTTAAAATATTTTCATTTTTTACTGTGTGATTTTTTTTTTTTTTTTAGTGAATCAAGGTCCTCAGTTGAGAGGGATGCCATAGGAAGCCTGAACAAGGATGAAAAGTTTGCAACAGCTACTGTAGTAAGTAAGATAGCAATTCTATGATGGAGGTTTAAACTGATTACCTTGCAATCCAAGCGAAGCAGGATTAAAACCAGTATCTACTTAAGTCCATGTCCAACCTCCTTTCTACTCTACTGAGATAGTTACAACTACTGACCAAGTGCCTCAACAGGCAGACCTGCACAGAGCCCTGGGAGTGGCAGTACCCTCTTCCTCAGATCTCTGGCTCCACTTCCAGCCTAGCAACCCTTGTGACCACCATCTAGCAAAGCAATGACCAGCTATCCCCACCAAATGCCACTCAAAGGGCAGGCAAACCAGCTTAGCTGAAACAGCAGGGCACACTGAGGGAGAGGTAGGAGGCAGCATGTGCCAGGCAAGTTAGATCACCACCACAACTTTGACAATGATCTCCCCTTAAGCTTCGAAGAAGAAAGCTCTGGAACCTGATCCTAAGAGCCTTGGGAATAGTAATGCTTCCAATCAGTGCCCACAGCTATTAACCTATGGAGATGCGAGAAAAGAGAATTCTTGGCACCAAAATCCTTAGTGCTATCAAATAGTTCAAAATAAGAAACTAACATTATTTTATTAGTAGAAATGACATTTAAAAGGAGGTACTACCATCTGCTTTGCTGCTGCACCCTAAGAGTCATTGAGACCTTTCCATCTGACTTTCACTGGAAACCTTCCATATGTGTTGTCTTCCTCATTAGAATGTGAGCAGGGATAGTCTTACTTTTTTGTTTCTCTCTCCACAGCTTAACACAGTCCTTTGTATACAGTGAGCTTCTTTTTTTAAAAATCTTTTTTTACATACAGTGAGCTTTTAATAAATGCTTCATTCATTCATGATGACTTTCTCTATTCAGGCCCTCATTACATCTCACCTGGCCACTGGTCTCCCTGCCTCCAATTTCTCATCTCTTCAATCCATCCTTCATATGTCTACCCATATAACCTTCCTAATGTGCAGTAGTCTGGATATACATATGATTTCCCAGTTTAAAAGCCTTCAGAGATTCCATATTGCCTACAGGATAAAATACAAATGCTTTAGTCTAATTTGTATAATATTCTCCTTCATGTATTCTCTTCCTCCCAACTGAGCTCCCTGAAGTTCACATCTTCCACTACCTTGAACATAGACGACAGAATCATAAGCTGAGGTGGAAGGAACCTTAGAAGTTATCTAGTTCCATCAGTTTATTTTACAAATAAATAAATGACACCCAGAGATGCCACACCTTTAGTAACTGGCAGAGACAGGATTCAAAAGAAGGTCCAAATCTAGCACCCTTTCCACTGTACAACGGTGTAGAGGCAGCTAGGTGGTACAAAGGATAGAGAGCACTGGACCCAGAGACAGGTCCGACTAAGTTCAAATCCAATCTCAGGTACTTACTAGCTATGGGATGTAACTTGGATATGTCTGCCTCGGTATCCTCATCTATGAAGTAGAGATAAAGCACTTATATTCTAAAGTTTTGTGAAGACAAAATGACATTTTTGCAAAGTGCTTTGGAAACCCTAAAGTGCTATACAAGAGCTAGCTGTATACAATGACTGTTTTTATCATCATCATTATTAAGAAGTCTTCCAAGGTCTGGTCAGACAGGAAGGAAAATCAGGAGAAAAGTGTTGTAAAAGTATTAAAAATTGAAGGTTTCAAGTCTTTTAAAAAATGTAGCCACCTGGCAAAGTAAGTTTCGTAAAGGTGAGGAAGCATTAGTCATCTTGATTTCAGCCAGTATCAGGTTGTCCCAATTTGAACCCAGGTTCTTTTTAAGATGAATCTGACATGATTCAAATTCTACCTGGCCAATTGTTGGTCTTCTAAATATTGTATTCTTAAATTATCCATCAGTGGGTACAACAATTTGAGAATTCTTAAAAGTCAGGAATTGCAAATAGTTTTGTTATTGCTTATCTGTAGGAAATCAGTTTTGTAAAACTACTAACCTATAGGTTATTTTGCAACTGACTGAACTAAAGAAAAAAAAATAACTAATCAAACACAGCTATCAACATAATCTTAAATAGTAGCCTGAAAAGATAAGATAATGAGGAATCATAATCTGTATGTCTGAAAAAGCATTCAAATGCTTACTATGCACTAAGCAGCACAGTGGATAGTGTGCAGGTCTAAGTTGGGAAGACTCCTCTTTGTGAGTTCAACTCTGGCCTCAGACTCTTACTAGCTGTGTGACCCTGGACAAATACCTTAACCTTGTTTGCCTCAGTTTCTTCATCTGTAAAATGAGCTGGAGAAGGACATGGCAAACCACTCCAATATCTCTACCAAGAAAACCCCAAGTGGGGTCAGCCATGAAAGGTAAGACACAATGGAACAACAACAAATCTCAGTAGGTAGAGCGGTGGATAGAGTGCAGGACCTTGAATCATGAAACTATTGTTTGTTGTTGAGTCATTTCTGTTCTGTCTGACTCTCTGTGACTCCATTTGGGGTTTTCTTGGCAAAGATACTGGAATGGTTTGCCATTTCTTTCTCTAGCTCATTTACCAATGAGGAAACTGAGACTAACAGGATTATGTAGCTCGCTCAGGGTCACACAACTAGTAAGAGTCTGAGGCCAGATTTGAACTCAGGGAAATAAGGTTTCCTGAATCCAGGCCAAGTGCTCTATCCACATGCCCCCTAGCTGTCCCAGAATCAGGAAGACCTGAGTTCAAACTCTAAGTGCTCCACAATGCTTGCTTCAGCCACTTTCATAGCAGCTGGAACAAAATGTTCTCATTCCCACATTCTGCTGGGGTAAGTCTTCACAGGCTTTGGATAAACATCCCCGTAACTCATCAATGGTTTAGCCATCTGCTGAGATGATTTTTACTGGGGTATAGCTACCTCACATGCTATAACTTCTTGGAGCCACAGGTGAGAGGGTTGAAAGTGGACACCAAAGGTGGATAAGCAAGCCCTGGAAAGGACTCAGCAAGCCATCACACCAGAGGTGCCAGTCCTCTCTGAACACTCCATACACTTCACTGTCTGTGGAAGAAAGAGGAAATGGAAAGTAGGAGGTGGTTTGGAAATGGCCTGGAAATGGCATGAAAGTCAAGTTCCTAGGAAGATATGGTACAAACTAACCTACAAGATCCCTAGGGCCTTAGGGGAAGAGTCTGATTTCCAATGAGAGAAGGGTGAAGACCAGAGAGCCAGCAGCATAGTTCGGAACATATCTATTTAGTAGAATATAAACTCCTTGAGTGCAAGGGTAATTTCATTTTTTTTTTTAAAGTATGTGTACAGTCAACACTTAGCTAAGTGCTTAAAATAGGTTTTGGTTTTTTTTTTTTTTTTTTGGCTGAATTGAAGTATAGAACAATCAATCATTTATTAATTATCTGTGTGCTCAAGTTAGATATCCAGATCATATTGAAAGTGATACTTCACATCTTAAATTTACATTGATCCTCAACACATTGCTGACCCTAAGTCTGATGATACCTATAACCCATGAAGTTAGAGGTGCTAGTGGACTTGATGAGAATGCCTACCAAAGATCTTTCACAGAGGCCACCATCCCATTTCTGAAATGCATTTTCTCCTTATCTCTTCTTAGCAAAATCTGTCCTTTTAGTCTCAGCTTCAGTACAACTTCCTTGATGAAGCTCTGCCCTAATTTCCCTTCCCCCTTTACATTTTAGTTGGGTCCTCTGTCTCTGTCCTTTCCTTGTCCCTATCATACCAAATCCTGTATCATAATATATACTGTATTATTTCTAAGCCATCCCCAACATTCAAGGAGAATTAAAGGATATATCATCAGCACCTATCAAAGAGTCTTATACACAGCAGACACTTAAATATTTGTTGAATTCAATTCAACAAGAACTTATTTTTCTTGGGGTCAGGGAAAGTGTCTTATACTTTTTTGTATTTCCCACAGTACCTCCCACCATGGCTGGCATAGAATAGGAAGTCAACAATATCTGCTAAGTTAATTGTCATCGTGTTTAGTGGTGTCTTTTCAAAAGACACTGTTAATCATTCTCTTCTCTCTAGATTTTCAGGATATCACTGTCTCTTGGTTCTTCTACCTGTCTTCTTCTCTGTCTCCTTTGCTGGATCTCCATCCATGTCATGCCTGCTAACTGCGAGCATCCCCCCAGACTCATTCCTGAGCCTTCTCTTCTTCCTCTATGACTTCACTCGGTGATCTCATCAGCTCCAATGATTTCAATTATCATCTCTGTGCAGGTGCTTTTCAGATCTATTTGTCTAGCCTTAAACTCTCTTGAATCTCTGGTCTTGTGTCTACCAGTGACTATTACACATCTTGAACTGGATGTTCTGTAGACATCATAAAATCAACATGTCCAGAACTGAACTCATCCCCCTCACCCCAAACTCTACCCTTTCCTAACTTTTCTATCAAGGGTACCACAAGGATCCTCCCTACTATCTTGCGTTCCCACCCTGGTATCATCCTTGATTTCTCATTGTCTTTTAACCCTTCTCTCCATATACAATCAGTTCTCAAGTCCTGTCATTTTTAACTTCACATTTCTCATATATACCCCCTTCTCTCCTCTGACACTGTCAAAACCCTAATGTAGGCTCTCACACCTGGAATACTGCAATACGTTGCTATTTGATCTCCTTGTCTCACGTCTTTCCCCACTATAGTTCATCTTCTACTCAGTTGTCAAACTGATCTTCCTAAAATGTAGGTCTGATCATGTCACTGCCTTCTGTCCTCCTCTCACTCCCAATGAATGATGGTGGTGACCCATTACCTCCAGGATCAAATGTAAAATCCTGTTTGTCTTTTAAAGGCATTCCTAACCTGGACATTTCCTACCTTTCTCATCTTTTTACATCTTACTCTCCTTCACATCATCTGTGATCCAATGACACTAGTCTCTTTGCTATTCCTCCCACACAACACTTCATCTTCTGATTCTGAGCCTTTTGCATGGCTGTCCCCTATGCTTGTCAGTCAATAAGCATTTAATAAGAGCCTACTCAGTGCCAGGCACAGTGCTAAGCCATGCCTGGACTGTTCTTCCTACTTATCTCTTCTTCCTGGCTGTCTTGGCTTCCTTTAGTTCTCATTTTAAGTCCTACCGATGGGGAATGGGCCCAAATCGAGACCTTTGCCCCTCACCCCAAAAAGAATTTGGGTCCCATTTGTCTATGGGCCCCAGAAAACCCTTAAACTTTCTTTGACCTCACTCTGGTCTCAAATGGCTGCCTGAGGCTATACTCCACTCAAATGGCTTTTCCTTATCTTTTCCCTATTCTAACAGACTGGTTCTCCCTATCTCTCTTTGAAGAAGCCTAGTCTTTGATCCCACTTTTGATCTCATCAACCTCTTCCTTCCAGTTCTTTGTTCCATTGTCTATTCCCACGGTCTATTCAACCTCCCAGACGTTCCCATCTGAATTCTCCCTAAACTCACCCCAGCTTCTGGATCTTTCTCCCAGCCCCGCCTCTGAACACCCAAAATTATTTGAGTGTATATAAGATCCACCCTGGCTTGCATTTAAACACTGATATTTCTTCATGGCTGCTTATCTTTTATGGATGTCACTAATGTTCAGATCCCTTAAGAGTCTGGCCTGTATGGCCCATCCCTAATAAGAGTTTGTCTCTGGCTGAAAGAAGATTTGGGTCAATTCATTCAGGCAGGGCCCATGTGTTGTGTCAGGGTCCCAGAACCCCAGGAATCTAGATCTCATCACTACCTTCTGCAAGAAGCTTTTCCTAGTCCTTTTTAAACTTAGTGCATCCCTTGTGAGACTACCTCCCCTCAATCAATTTATACTTTATATCTTGTTCATACACAGTTAATTGCATGCTTTCTCCCTTATAAGTCCCTAGAAGTTCTCAAGGGGGGGAGGGAGGCTTTTTTTTTTAAATCCCCATCACTTAGTACACTGCTTGGCACATAGTAGGCAGTTAATAAATGCCAGTAGACTGTTAGGTTTCACATTGAAAAATACAGAGATATAAATATTTAAAGGCTAATCAAGGCCACTACATATTAAATACATTGCTTTACTTATGAAATGTAGCATGAACATATACATTCTTTTCTCTGCTAGATTATCCACTGAATGCACTATTAAGCAGAATGCAATCACTGTATCCCACAAATGTATCCTGGATTGATGGAACATTACTTTATTTGTTGCACATTGCTTTCCTACATTACAGGATGCTTTGCTAGAGACTATGCTTACCACAACAGGAATATACAGAGCTGGCAAATTAAGATCACAGCAGTAATCTTTATTCAGAATGGGCTGCTTTTGTGGAATTTCCCTTAGGCAAACAATAAGCTGAACAATCAAATAAAAACCAATCTATTTGAATTCTAATCTATTATTTCTAAAATTTGTATAGAAAACAAAAATGTTTCCATGTAAATTTGCATTACTATCTTACACATTTTTCTTTAAAGTAATTGCAAAATTAGGTTGATTATTTTAAAACATTTTCTTTCTAGAGCACAAGTTCTGAATTGTGTGCCTTTCTCAAAATAACTTGCTTTGTGCTTCTCTTCTTCAAATGCCAAACATTAAAAAAAAAACCCATTCAGACAATAATAACTTAAAAATAGGCATTATGTAAATGAAAGAAGAGATGATAGAGTAAGAGAATAACAGAGAGATAGAATAATAGAATAAGAGAAGACATCAGAGTCAGGAATATATAGGTTCAAATCATACCTCTGACCCCTAGTAGATACATGAACTTTGACAAGATACTTATCCCCTTAGTGCCCCAATGATTCTCTAAGTCTATATATTATAGAAGACCTGCCCACCTGCATTAGTAGAGGCTGTTCCTTCACTGAGAATTCACTATACTAATAAAATCATAAATCTAGATTAAAAAAATTAAGACATTTTATCTTGCCTTCCTCTTTAGAGCTATTCCTTAAAAGCTAAAATGAAAGTATAATGCAACATATGTGACATACAAACATACATACATATATATATAGATATATAGGCATATATATCTACATATAGACATGTATAAATTTACTTAATCTCAATTAACAGGATTTAAGTACAAATATGAGATTAGGTTTAAACTGTAAAATGGATATTCTGAAGTGAGCATAATTACATTTTTTTCTGATAAAATTTTACTTTAGTTTCCCTCTCCCTACTTGTACTGGGCTTGAAATTCCATTGGTGTTGGGAGGGACTTGCTCTACCAAGAAAAACTGGTATCTTTTCTCCAACTTGCAGTTTTAGAGAATTGCCAAGGGCACCTTGTATTCTGACTTTCCTAGGAGCACACAACTTGTATGAGTCAGAGATGTGATTTGAACCTAGGTTTTTCTGACTCCAAGGCTGTCTCACTGGGTATTATAGCCTAACTATTTAATATTAGTTTAACAATTTAAACAACTTCTGGAAAAAAAGAAGAATAAGATTTATAGGCTATATATAACAACTCACAGATGGACACTTCATGCTCAATGCTCTAATTAATTTCATATTTCCCTTTTTCAAGGAAAGTCTTATGACATTGAAACAAACATGAATAGAAAATTTACAAGATCATAGTTCACAATTCTCCAATCCAGACTCTATTAATTTGACCTGTTTGACAATATATGATTATAAAAATATCCAACAGAAAAATGAAGTTGATATTATTCTACTGGTAAAAGTAAAAAGCTAAGAATGTTAATTGAAGTACTTGTCTTTGATAATCCTAGCAGCTCACTGCAAGTCTTATCCTATGTTATTATGCAGTGTGGCTAGGCCACACAGTTTCTAACAATTTCACTTATTTCTTCTTCAATTGTTGTGAATTCTACTTTTAATTTTTGATACCGCTAATCTGGTTTTCTTCTGTCATTAAAAAAAATAAAATTAGCTGATGTTTTATCTATTTAATTGCTTTTTTTTAAAATAGCTTATTCATTTAAAAAAAAACTTTCTATTTTGTTAATCTCTTCTTAGACTTTCAAAATTTCTATTTGGTTGTTTGAAGTTTTTAAGTTGTTGTTTTTCTAGTTTTGTTGTATGCCTAATTAACTGTTCTGTTCCTCTCTTTTGTTGATGAAAATGTTTAGCTATATATTCTCCCAAAGATTGTACTGACTGCATTCTCCAAATATTGGCAAATTGTCCTATTGTTGTCATTATCATAAAAAAATTATCTATCATTTCTGACTTGCTTTTGACCAACCAGTTCTTTAAAAGTAAGTAATTCAGTCCCGTAATGAAATTTTAATCCTTTCTTCAATGGTCCTCTATTGGCTGAGCAGTTTTCTTTCATCATTTCTTGAAACAGATTGAATCACAGGCATCTGTGGAGGTTTCCAGACTTCTCAACCCATAAATGCCAAAGACAACTTAGAAAGTCAGTAGGAAAAATCTGTGACCGCAGTGAAAGAGAAGCTTGGCTCCAGCCCCAGTACTGGCAGGGTAGCGGCTGCTTCTAGAGCTTCCGGCCCATAGACTGAGGGGGAATCGAGTAGCTAATCAGAGGAGGATTGCAGGGATCTCTTTACTGGTGCTGAGGCAGGATCCTCTTGCTTTGCCGGTGCTTGGATCTGGGTCACAGTTCTGGGTGGAGATCCTGGGGCGAGGAGGAACGTTGGAGTGGGGGACCTTATGCCTTGGTGGAGAGGGAATCCTCACAGTTCCATGGCAGAAAACAGTGTTTGTGGCTACTCACAGACCAGAGCACAGGCCAGGAAAGGGGTAAACACCTTGCCCCTTATCATACCACCTTGGAAGAACCAAAAATTTACAGGTTCCCTAGAAGTATCTCTGAAAACAGCTGCACAAAACCCCTGAAGCTTGGGACAGTATGCTCTCCACACTGGAAGCATACTCCTACCTTAACAAAGACTTTATAAGTTGAGTAATTGGCTGGGATCATGAGTAAACTTTGCCAAAAAAAAGAAGTCAGACCACAGAATCTTTCTTTGGTGACAAAGAAGATCAAAACATGCAACCATAAGAAGACAACAAAATCAAAGCTCCTACATCCAAAGCCTCCAAGAAAAATATGAATCAATCCTAGGCCATGGAAGAGCTCAAAAGGAATTTTCAGAAGCAAGTAAGAGAAATACAGGAAAAACTGGGAAGAGAAATGAGAGTGATGCAAGAAAATCATGAAAAACTAGTTAACAGCTTGCTAAAGGAGACCCCCCAAAAATTGAAGAAAATAACACCTTAAAAAATAGCCTAACCTAAATGGCAAAAGAGGTCCAAAAAGCCAATGAGAAGAATGCCTTAAAAAGCAGAATTGGCCAGATGGAAAAGGAAGTCCAAAAGCTCACTGAAGAAAATACTTCCTTAAAAATCAGAATGGAGTAATTGGAAGCTAGTGACTTTATGAGAAATCAAGACATTGTAAAACAAAACCAAAAGAATGAAAAAATAGAAGACAATGTGAAATACCTTATTGGAAAAACAACTGACCTGGAAAACAGATCCAGGAGAGATATTTTAAAAATTATTTGACTATCTGAAGTTCATGATCAAAAAAAGAGCCTAGACATCACCTTTCAAGAAATTATGAAGGAAAACTGCCCTGATATTCTAGAACCAAAGGGTAAAATAGAAATGGAAAGAATTCACCGATCACCTCCTGAAAAAGATCCTCAAAGGAAAACTTCTAGGAATATTGTAGCCAAATTTCAAAGCTCCCGGGGTCAAGGAGAAAATATTGCAAACAGCCAGAAAGAAACAATTCAAGTATTGTGGAAACATAATCAGGATAACACAGGATTTAGCAGCTTCTAATTAAGGGACCGCAGGGCATGGAATATGATATTCCAGAAGGCAAACGAGATAGGATTATAGCCAAGAATCACCTACCCAGCAAAACTGAGTATAATCCTTCAGGGGAAAAAATGGACATTCAGTGAAATAGAGGACTTTCAAGTATTAATGATGAAAAGACCAGAGTTGAATAAAAAATTTGACTTTCAAATACAAGACTCAAGAGAAGCATGAAGAGGTAAATAGGAAAGAGAAATCATAAGGGACTTATTAAGGTTGAACTATTTACATTCTTATATGGAAAGATGATATTTGTAACCCATAAGACCTTTGTCAGTATTAGGGTAGTTGAAGGGAAAAAAAATTATATGTATAGATAGATTGATAGATAGAGGGCACAGGGTGAGTGGAAGATGAATAGGTGATATCTAGAGAATAAAATTAAGGGGTAAGAGGATTTTACTGGGAGAAGGAGAAAGGGAGAGTTAGAATGAGGTAAATTATCTCACATAAAACAGACAAGAAAAGGCTTTTACAGTGGAGGGGAAACGGGGGGAAGGTGAGAGGGAATGAGTGAATCTTATTCTCATTGGATTTGGCTTAAGGAGGGAATAACATACACACTCAGTTGGGTATGGAAAGCTATCTTACCCTACTGGAAAATAGGGGGGAAAGGAAGGAAGAGAGTGGGCAGATGATAGAGGGGAGGGCAGATTGGGGGAGGGGGTAATCAGAAGCAAATACTTCTGAGGAGCTACAGGGTCAAAAGAGAAAATAGAGTAAATGGGGGGAGGGCAGGATAGGATGAAGGGAAATATAGCTAGTTTTCCACAGCATGACTACTATGAAGTGTTTCACATGACTATACAAGTACAACCTGTATGGTGTTGCTTCTTTCTCAATAAGGGTGGGTGGGGAGGGAGGGAGGGAAAAAATCTGGAACCCAAAGCTTTTGGAACTCAAAATCTTGTGGAAGTGAATGTTGAAAACTAAAAATAAATAAATTAATGGACAAAAAAATTTCTTGAAATATTATGTATAGGCTTTTTTTTGGGGGGGGAAGGGTCATGGCTTTCAGGTAATCCAATGATTCTTAAGATATCACTTCTTGGTCTGTTTTGAGGGCAATTGTTTGATATCATAAAGTTTCTTCAATTTCTTCAACTTTAGTTTTATTTTTAAATGTCTTATCTCTTGGAATCATTAACTTCTCTTTGGTCCATCCCAATTTTTATGGAGTTTGCTACTTGGGTAAGGTTTTGTACTTTATGCATGAAGGTGTTAACTGTCTAACTATTTCCTCCATAGTTTTCATTTCTTTACTAATTTTAAGATACTGGAAAACTTTTTCTGACTGCTTCTAGTTTTTTTCTTTGACTCTGAAGCTCTGAAATTTTGGCTATGATATTCCTGGGAGTCTTCATTTTGGGATTTCTTTCAAGACATGATTGGTGGATTTTTTCTTTGCTGTCTCTGTTCTAATATGTCTAGTATGACAATTATCCTTCCATAATTTCCTAAAATATAATAACTGGAGTTTTTTTTGGGGGGGGTAACAAAACCTGTTAATATATGTATAATCAAGCAAAACAAATTTCTTTCTTTCTTTTTTTCTTTTTTTGAGGCAATTGGGGTTAAATGACTTGCCCAGAGTCACACCGCTCGTGAGTGTTACGTGCCTGAGGGTGGATTTGAACTCAGGTCTTCCTGACTCCAGGGCCAGTGCTCTATCCACTGTGCCACATAGCTGTCCTCAACAAACTTCTAAATTGATCATATCCAAAAGGAAATATGACTATATTTAAATCAAAATAAATATCTATATCCATCTATCTGTCTCATTTTGCATCTGAGTCTTTCACCTGTCTATCAGGAAAGCAGGTAACATTTTTCATCATTAGTTCTCTGGAAATTTGATTGGTCAACCCATTGATCAGAGTTCCTAGGTGTTTTAAAGCTTTTTGTTCTTTAGAATATTGCTGTAATCATAAAAATTACTCTCTTGGTTTTGTTTACTTCACTCAGCATTAGTGCATACAAGTCTTCCCAAGTTTCTCTGAAACCATTCCCTTCATCATTTTTATAGCACAATAGTATTGCATACCCTTGTTCAGGCATTCCTCAATTTATGGCCACATCCTCAGATCTCATTTTTATTTTGGTATCTCTGTGTGTGTGTGTGTGTGTGTGTGTGTGTGTGTGTGTGTGTGTTTTCTTCCCTCCTTTGACTAGTTCAGAAGAAAGTGAGGTTCAAGTGCTAGTTGTGCTCCTCCCAGGTCCTCCCTTCTTGTTTATACAGATGATTATTTTGTACACTCTGATTACATGAAATAAATTTCCCTAACCTTCCTTTCTCTTTCCTCTTTCTTCTTTTCTCCCCTCATTCATCTTTTAAGATCATCAAAAATAGAACCACTCTCAAGCCTTTTGTCTAATTAGATTCCCTCTATGACCCCTAGTGATGATGACAGGGATAAGAAGGGACACATTTCCCTTTATTAAAATGTAAGGCGTTTATCCTTGTTTAGTCCTTTATAATTGCTTATCTGTTTATTTTTAATGTCTCTTTTAACTCCTGTGTTTGAGTTTCAAAATTCCTACATAGTTTTGGTCTTTTTGTCAGGAATGCTTGGAAGTTCTCTATTTCATTAATGGCTCATTTTTCCCCCAGCAGGATTATACTAAGTTTCGCTGGAGTAAGTTATTCTTGGCTGTAAGCCTATATCCTTTGCCTTTTGGAATACTGTATTCCAAGATTTCTACTCCTTTGTGGTGGCTACTAAATCATGTGTGATCCTGACTATGTCTCATACTTGAATTCTTTCTTTTGCTTAAAGTATTTTTTCTTTGACCTGAAATATCTGGATTGTGGCTATGATGTTCCCAGGAGTTTTATTTTGGAGTTTCTTTCACAAGGTGTCTGGTAGATTCTATTTCAACTTTGCCCTTTGTTTCTAAGAGATCTGGGCAGTTTTCTTTTAAGATTTCTTGAAATGTGATGTCTAGACTCTCTGTCTTTCTCTCTCTCTCTCTCTCTCACACTCTGTCATTGGCATATGTTCAGATAGTTCAATGATTCCTAATTTTTTTCTCCGTGATCTCTTCTTCAGGTCAGTTGTTTTCTGCTATGAAACACCTCACATTTTCTTCTATTCTTTCAGTCTTTTGACTTTGTTTTAATATTTCTTCTTGTCCCATGAAGTTAATGCCTTCTACTTAGTCCATTCTGATTTTCAAGGAGAGCAAGTTTGTTGCATGGGCAAGGTTCTGTACCTCTTGTGACAAGCTGTTAATTCCCTTTCCAATTCTTTTTTTCCATAACTCTCATTTCTTTTCCATTTTTTTCTCTAGCACTCTCACTTCATTTATACAAACATTTTTTAATTAAAAAAAAAAACCTCTTTATTCCAGAAATTCTAGTTGAATTTCTGCACAAGATATGTTTTTCTTTGAGTCTTTACTTATAAGATGTTCTAATTTTTCCTCTTTTTCTGGGTTTGTGTCTTAAGAGTTCTTATCAGCATAACTTTTTATGGTGGGATTCTTTTTCTGCTTGTTCATTCTCTCAGCCTACCTTATGACTTCAGACTTGCTGTTAGGGCTGTGCTCTGTGTACTTCCAGAGTAAGATTTGGGCTGATTTTGTTACTATCTTCTTTGCGGTACTAAGTGTTTTGCCATTCTTGGATCTCAAGAATAGTTCTGACTGGGAATCTGCTAGTTTTCAGTACTCCCAAAGTGTTCTGATCCAGGGAAAAGTCTGATTGCTGTACCTTGCCCTCCCCTCCAACCTCCACCCCAGTCTTTGCTCTGCACGTTTTTGACCTGAGTTTGGGTCAGAGCAATAGGGGATTGCTTCTATACTCAGTCACTATTTGCCACATGGGAAGCTTTGCTAGTTTAGCGTGACACAACTGGATTTGGTCTGGGATTGTTGCCCTAACTATTACTCTGCAGAGTTCAGAATGAGCTAGGAGCTGGAACTAAGACTTCCTCTTGGGAGGTCACCTCAACTGCTCCTTACCTCAGAATGTAACCAATGGGTGCAAATCCCCTTCCCATTCCACTGTTTTTATTGCTCAGAGCTAGGTAGTGGTCAAGAGAGTTGCTCATTAGCACCTGTTCTACCACCCTACATACGGTCTTGCCTGAATATGGGGTATGGTTCTAGGATCTTGTTTTGTTCCAGCTGATAGCCTCTCCCTGCAATGGGGTAGTCCACATGGCACTGTCCTGGCCAGACTCTACTTCCAGTGTACAAAGACCTTTCTTTCAGTGTCTCTATGCCAATCTGGGGTAGAAAAATGACTCACTATTACTTTTTCTTAGATTTCACTATCATGATTCTATCTGGTGTTATTTTCTAGATCTGACAGGATCACCTGGGGTGATGAGGACATGCCATATTTCAGTCCCCATGACTGTGCCATTACCCTCCTTTTCAAAGACCTAAGTCCCTTTACATAGTCTTTGTATATTTCCTGATCCTTATTCTTTGTTACTGTCTGCAGCACAGGCAGAAAGTATTCAAAATCTAGTATCTTTACTTTCATCTCATCACTCTTGAGTTTTCCTAAGACCTTGAATACCTTAGCACTGGTTGGACAAACTATGTCATTAGACTACCCAATCCAGCTAAATGTTATTCCTTAGGAAATAGATATCTTCATCCACTTGGTACTCCCCCCCCATATAGATTGTTGGGTCTATTTCTTTTAAGCAGTCATGAATTTGTTTAAGAAATTTCTGTATTATTTTGAGGCTTGACGCAACAAGAACAAAAATATGTGCAAACAGGAACATCTTGCAGTATTTTACTATCTAAAGGGAATAATCCTTCTTCTAGCTGGATTCTAGGCAGGACATCCTTCATGACAAAAGTGACACCTTTGGTAAACATACGTATTTTATTTCTGGTTTGATATTGACATTTCATCAGATTCCTAAACAAAGTTTCTGTGTAATCGAATCTATGGAATTTTTTTTTAATCTTTATATGTACATGGAGATAACTTGTTGAAGGAGATCCTTGAAGGTTACATTTGGCTTTAAAATAAATTTTTTTTTATGATTACTAACAATAATCACAGGTGAAACTTGCATTTTCTATATTTTCCTACCAATTGTGCAACTGTAAAGATGCAGTCTGCTATATAATATTAATTGCAAAAAAGCCTGCTAGTTCTCTTTTCATATTTTCATTAATGAGACGCATGTGTGCTTCATTCTCATGAAAATTTTATGAAGACATGGACACAGGCACATGGGATATCAGTTACTTATGTCTTGCTGATTGCCTTATTTTGGTAGTAAGAAAAGTTGGAGAGGAAAAAAAAAACACTTTTTAATAGTTATTCGGCAAGCATGGATGTCCTTTTGGGGTAGTTACTTTTTCTGACTTCATTTTTTCTGGGTGCTGTTTCTACTTTCTCATATAGAACATCAAACACTGAAGTACATGAGGCCAAATGCAGTGGAACAACCATTACAAATGACGACAATAGGTCACTGTACAAAGCTTGGCATGCTTGTTCCATTTTCTGACTTTGCTCTCCTCCTGGCTCTGGGATGATTGCTTAGTTGGGCTTGTGCCACACTTGAAGCCTGCTTGGTTACCTCTCCACTCCTCACTGCTGTTTTATGATACAACCCTGTTTCTAAGCTTCTACCATCATCTTTTGTAATGTCATGTAAACAGTTTCTGCTAAAAACCAACATTGTCCTTAGTTTTCGTCTCTTTCCACTTGGTAAGGAGATCAAGTGTGTGTTAGCTGAGGCAGCTTGTGAGCTTTTGGCCTTTTCACTGTAGTAATTACTTTGCATTAGTTAAACTTCTATTGGAAATCAAAGTATTTCTTTTCCTTAACATTACTGAGGGTACAAATTAATAAAGGACAAGTGTTGTCACGAATTTTAAGATGAAGAGATACCTTTACCCCATGGTTCCCATAATTTTTTTACTTTAGCAACCAAATCTTTTTTATTAGGAAGAATCATGATTTTCATAGGCTTATGAGCTGAAAGAGAAATCCTACAATCTAGCCCCCCCTCCCTTTTTCAGGTGAGTATTTCAAGGTTACAGAGGAATGAGGAGAGCCAGAATTCAAATTCAAGTACTCTAACTTTAATTCTTTTCATTATCAATTTTATTACTGTTTTTTGTTTTAAATTGTCCTGATTTCCCCCATATCTCTCCTGTACCCTCAGATAACCATCCCTGCCAGGATTTTTTTTTTAAATAAGGGGAAGAGAAAAAACATTTAGCAAAATCTGTCAACAGATTTTTAAATTAAAAAGTAAGTGATATTACATGTAAAGTTCCATAATATGGATCGTCTACCTCTGCAAAGGAATGCCAGGAGATATCTTCTCATACATCTACTTTGGGGCCAAGCTTGCTCTTTACATTTTTGTAATATTCAATTTCAACTGCTCTTTGCTTGTTCTTTCCATTTATATAGTCATTGTGAATACTGTTTTCCTGGCTTGGCTTATTTCAGTTGGCATCAGTTCATGTAAAGCTTCCCATATTTTCCCCAAAATTATGGACATCCACTTTCTTTCAAGTTTTTTGCTACCACGAAAAGTGCTACTATAAATATTTTAATGTATACAAAGCCCTTCTTTTTTTCTGACTGCAATTCTAACATTCTTTTTACTCTATCAAATGAGGTCCATAATATAAGTTCACTTCATTGTATGTGTATATGTATGTATTCATATATATATAATATATATAAACTATACAATAGATATATACATATGTTATAATCATTATAAACTTAATGACAAGCAAGTGGTTAGGGAGCGGGTAGGGAGCTGACCTAAGAATCATACACATACACACATATATGTATGTATATGTACATATGCACACATATAAAATAGACACATACAAACATGTATAATAAATGATATAATATGTATATATGCATATATTACAATTATCATAAACTTAATAACAGGCATAGTATAGTGGGTAGAGAGCTAGCCTCAGATAAAGGAAACTCTGGGTTCAAGTCCCATCTCTAACATATACTGGCTGTGTGACCCTCAGCAAGTAAATTAATTTTTCAATATTCTAGGCAATTCTTATACTCTAAGTTCCAAAGAAAGTGCTGATCTACATCAATAAGGAGAATTTTATTCTCTGGTAGTTCCCTATAGTTTAGTCCTCATCCCTATCCCTAATCATCAATAAAGAAAATATCTAAATAAATATGCAAAATAAAGAATTGAATCTCATAAAACATTTAGCATTTAAAATGACAGAAGCAAAATGAATAAATGATAAACAAGAAATGGGCTTGCTGTGTTCCTTTCAAATCTCATCCAATGTTTTACTTTTTTGGCTTTGCTTTCTTTTTTTGTATGGCAGAGCATTTATAATTCTTGTTAAGTTGATTTCACATTAAATAAGTTCATATAGGCTTTACTTCCTTTATCATTTTGGGGGAGGCACCATGACCTATTAAATTAACATGCCACAAGATGACTAATCTATTTTTCTAAATTAGAGATGTCAGCAATGCTCAGATTTCTGAATCTTGATCTCTCCTCCAAATTACTAAAATGAGAGAGACAGGGAGAGAGACAGACAGACAGGCAGAGACACAGACACAAGCACAGACAGAAACTGAGATGAACACTATTCTCTAGCCACTAGCCCTCCTTATATTTTGTTATCCTCTATTAAAACAAAGGACCTTGATGAGAGGTGGTGTGTCTAATTCTTTTCTATCTGTATACCCAGTACTTAGCACAGTTTGCTTAATCAGTGCTCATTCATTCATTCGGTTCTCCATGTATTCTCATCATTTAAATAATTCAGTGATTTCCTGTAGGTCTCCTTCAGGTTTTCCAGGTCTCAGTACTCACTATAGCTTTCTTTTCTAATGTAGTTAAATTTGTTTTTTATTGATTTTATTGACTCTTTTAGGCATGCTATTTTATATTATAAAGTATTGTATTATAATAATTTCATTATTTCCTCATCTTCTTTTTACTCTACCTTAATTCTTTCTATAATTTTTATTTTCTTCAAATTTTCTTTTGTGATCTGGTGATTCTGGTACCAATGATAAATCTTATATTTTAAAGTCTGTCATTTATTCATTTGAGGATGTCTCTCATGATATCTTGTACTGTTTCTCTTCACATCTGTATTGTTTCTTGTATTTTAGTTGATTAAGTTATTTATGTGGTATTTTTACTGGATTGATGATTATGGTCACTTTTTTTACTTCCTATTTTGATTGATTTTTATTTTACTGCAAGGTTTCTTAAAACCAATTTTCATCTCTAGTGCTTCTACTTAAAAAAAAAAAAGGCAATATGAGAAATTTGGCACTGTTTAGACGTCTCATTTTACAATCTTATTAGGAAAGTCTACTTCCTCTACTTTTTGAAGAATGAAATTGTCATTAAACACAGCCAAGAATGTCTATGTAGGGCTGCTAGGTGGTTCAATGGATAGAGCACCAGGCCTGGAGTCAGGAAGACTCACCTTCCTGACTTCAAAGCTGGCTTCAGACACTTACCAGCTATGGGACCCTGGACAAGTCACTTAACCCTATTTGCCTCAGTTTCCTCATGTGTAAAATGAACTGGAGAAGGAAATAGCAAACCATTCCAGTTTCTTTGCAAAAATTAGTGAACAACAACAAAGAATGTATATAATACTCAAATGGATCTGTAGTCTCACAAATTCAATTTGATTCCCTAGAGTAATGCAGATTGCAACCCATTCATGCTTTCGGTTCTCTGTGACTTGTTCATGTCCTCCCATAAGTTTGCCAGAGGGAGTGGCTATGTACTAGAGGACTTTCCCAGTGGAACACTTTCCCTTTTTCGACACTGCTCTATGCAACAGCAAGGATGAACTAGCTGCTTACATTTTGGCAAAAAGAAAGCTCCAAGTGATGTCCAGATACCTGAAGTCCTCCAACATTACGTTGTAACTGATGTTCTCTATGGTATCTAATATGATAGATAAGAAATAGGGAACTTTCTCCCTCATTCTTTCTTATTATTTTTCCAGTTTAAATCTCTATTTATAAGATCGTCAGGATCCTAAGCAAATATAATTTTTTTAATCATTCCTTTTGAGTATTATTTATTGCTGGCCAAGAATTACTCCTTCCATATTTTAATATGTGTTTCAAAGATTCAAATCTCATTATCATACATATTCTTGGATAACTCTTCACTTCCCAAATCTACCTTTCTTTCATTCAGAAGCAAGGATGAAAATACCATATGTACCCCTAAGGTCTTCAGTTTCTTGAGTCCAGGACTTCATAATCCCTAGCAATAATTTCCACATTACTTGTGGCATTATCATTTTTATACATTAAAAATGAATAGTGGCCGTCAGGTTTAATACCATTTGAGGCTTTTTGTCACATCCAAGACACATAACTAGAGCAGTCAGTGAACCTTCCAATTAATGTCAAGTCAACAAATAGTTTCTTTGACACTGTTCCTCAAGAAGTTATCAGTGAAAACTATTCTTCTTCTCCCGATTCTTACTGGATTCTTACTCTTTCAAAGTCAGAAGGTTCCAAAGGGTGTGATTGTGGTGGAGAGAGAAGAGGTGGGTATGGTGATGGTGGTTTAACCTCTCTGACATATCTTGCTTCCTATCTCTCCCTCATGCCATTACCAGTCACTTCTTGACATTTCCTTCTCTTCTATCTTTTGGTCATCTGTTTTCCATGATCAGGTTTTTAGAAGCCTCTTCCCATTTTCTTCCTTGTCTGCCAATAACTTATTACCACTGACCTCTCCTCAATCTTGCCAAATAGGAAGCCTATTGTTTCTCTTCCATCTCCCAGAATGCAGAGCTACACAATTCTCTGTTTCTTTATCAAATACTTGTTCTCCTTGCCAGGCTGAGAAAAACAGCAGCCAAGGAAGGGCAAGACAATTTTCTAATATAAACTCATTGACATAAATTCTAACATAATTCACCACTCTTATCCTCTTAATTGAGAACCTTGCCTCATTTTTCATAGAAAAAAGTAAAGCCATTCACAGAGAGATCTCTCTTCTGCCCTCTGCTTCATCTCACATCTCCCAGATGCCTAATGTCCCCGTGTTCCTGTTTCACATAAATAAACAGCCCTTTCTGACAAAGCAAATCCCTATACATGCACAAGGATATTATTTCAACCCATCTTCTCCAAAAGGCCATCCTTCTATCATCTCTATCCTTTGACTAAACTTAAATTGCTCTGTCTATTGGCTGCTTCCTTTCTGCCTATAAATAAGCCCAAATTCTCATCTATTCTAAAAAAAAAAATCCTCACTTGATCTATTAGCTACTAGCAACCTAATAGCTAATATCCTTTACCTCTCCTCCCTTTTGTAGCTAGTCTCTTAAGTAGACCGTCTATAATCTGTGCCTCCACTGCCTTTGCTTCAACTCTGTTCTTATCTCTTTGCAATTGGGCTTCTGATCTCATCATTCAACCAAAATTGCTCTCTCTAAAGTTACTAATGATCTCAATTGTCAAATTAAAGGCCTTTTCTCAGTTCTCAACCTTCCTGACCTCTCTTCAGCCTCTGAGACTGTTAATTGCCTTCTTCTTGATACTCTCTTTTTTTGGTGAAACTGCTGGTAATTCTACCTGTCTGACTACTCCTTTGCTGGATCTTCATTCACATAAAGCCCATTAACTATACTATTTCATTTGGTGATCTCATCGGCTCCCCTGGTTTCAATGATGTTCTCTATGCAGATTACTCTAAGTACTATTTATCCAGCCCTTAACTTCTTTCCTGACCTTCAGTCTTGCATCTCCCACTGCCTACTGAATATTTCAAACTGGATGAACCATAGACATCTTAACATCAACATATCCTTAACTTGACTCATAATCTATTCCCTCAAACCCTCCCATCTTCCTAATTTCCAATGATTCTACCATCCTCTCAGTCACCCAGGCTTGCAAACTAGTGTCATCCTGGATTCCATATTGTTTCTTACCCCCCCATATCCAATTAGTTGTCACATCTGTCACTTCCAACTTCACAACATCTATCATTTAAATCGTCTTCTCTCTTATGACATTGCCATTACATTGGTGCAGGTCTTCACACCAGGAATATTGCAATACAATACTGTTTCATTTCCCTAAGTCAAGTCTCTCACTCTAGTCCATTTTCCACTCATCTGTCAAACTGATCTTCCTAAAATGAAGGTCTGAGCATCTCACTCTCCTCTACTCCCAACCTCCCAGTAGCTCCCTATTACTTTCAGGAACAAATATAAACTCTTCCTTTAAAGTCCTTAATAATCTAGCCCCTTCCTACCTTTCTAATCTTCTTACATCTTACTCACCTCCAAATAATCTGTGATCCAGTGACACTGTCCTCCTTGCTTTTCATTACATACATCACTTCATCTCCCAACTCTGACAGTTTTCACTGGTTCTCCCTCATGTCTGGAATGTTTTCCCTCTTCATCTTTTCCTCTTATCTTCCCTGGCTTCCTCCAAATCTTTCCTAAAGTCCCACCTTCTTAAAGAAGCCTTTCCTAGTCCTCCTTAATGTTAGTATCTCTCCTCTGAAATTAACCCTGCCCCCCAATCCTGTATATATCTTATTTATACATAGTTGTTTGTATATTTTCTCCCTCGGTAGACTATAAGCTACTTGAAAGCAGGGACCCCCCCCATTCTTTGTATCCCAGCACTATGTACCTGGCACATAGTAGATGCTTAAGAAATACTAGCAGATTTACTAACTTATTTGTAAAATTTTATGTAGGATTATGGAAGGTTATAAAGCTGTATAATCTCACTAAACAGTAAGAAGAGGAACAAAATGTAAAGCAATCTTTTAAAGAAAGTCAGTTGATCCAAAATATTTCAATGAAACTGGAATGATAGTAAAAAAGATTAAAAAAAAAACCACAAGATTTGTCAAGATTAAAGGAGTAATTACATTTGGACTCCATCATAAGCCTTGATGTGAATCGTGAGGAAACAAAAATGGCACTGGAAAAACAAAACATACTTAGCTAAGGGTCACCCAGCATTTACCTTAAGACCTCCAATAACAGTCCAGTTCTGATTTCTGAAAAGTTCTAATTATTAAAAAGTTGTTCTTTTCATTAATCCTATATTGGCCTCGTTGAAATTTTTATTCACTGTTCCTGGTTCTGCTTCTGGGGAAAAGGAGAACATGCCTAATTCTTCCTTCTGAATAATAACCCTTAATATTCTTGAAATAGCTGTCACATCTTCCCAAATTATATCTTCTAAACTCTAAACATCTCCAGTTCTTTCAACGCATCTTTATAAGGCATGATCTCAGGGCCCATCATTCTACTAACTACCCTCTCTTAGATGTCTCTCCAGCACACCAATATCTTTCCTAAAATGTGGTATCAAGAACTAAACACAATATTCCACACACCACCTTACCAGGGCAGAGTACACAACTACAATAAAATCCCTAGTTTTGTATACTATGCCTTTTTAAATGCAGCAGCTAAGATCACATTAACTTTCTAGCTTGCTATATAACTCTCAAGTCATATTGAGCCTGCAGTACACTAGAAGCCTCACTTTTTCGGACAAAGTGGTATTTAGTTATGCATCCCCAAAACTGTATTTGTATAACTGATTTTTAGAACTCAAGTATAAGAATACATTTATCCCTACTGAATTTCATCTTACTAGATTTTGCCCTGTTAAAATCTTTTTGAATCCAATGTTCTAACCATCATTCCCGATTTGGGGTCACCATTAAGTGTGCTATCTTTGCCTTTATTCAAGTTATTGAATAAAATGTTACATAGCATGTGATCCTCTCCCTCCGCCTTCACTCCAGCGGCTTCCTTTTGCCTCCAGGATAAAAAAAAAATTCTCAATTTGGTTTCCACAGCACTCATAAGCTAACCCCCTCCTATTGTTCAGGTCTTTTTATACCTTGTTTTCTCAATCCAGCGACACAAGCCTACTCCTGGCTGCCTCATTAACAAGACACTCTCTCTGGGCATTTTCTCGGGCTGTCCCCCATGCCTGGAATGCTCTTCTTCCTTTGTTCTTACTACTGACCTCCCTTACTTCCTTCAAGTCCCAACTAAAATCCCATCTTTTATCTGAAGCCTTAATTCCAATGCCTTCCCTCTGTTAATTATTTCTTTGTTTGTTTGTTGTTTTTTTATTTTAGCTAGGCAATGGGGTTAAGTGACTTGCCCAGGGTCACACAGCTAGTAAGTGTTATGTGTCTGAGGCCGGATTTGAACTCAGGTCCTCCTGAGTCCAGGGCCGGTGCTCTATCCACTGCACTACCTACCTGCCCTAATTATTTCTTATTTAACCTGTATATAACTTGTTTTAAATAGATTTGTTTGCATGTTTTCTTTCCATTGTATTATAAACTCCTTGAGATTGTCCTTTGCCTCCTTTTGTATCCTCAGTGCTTACCACTGTATACTGGATGCTTAATAAATGCTTGCTGTTCAGTTGCTTTCAGTTGTGTCCCCATTCATGACCCCATTTGGGGTTTTCTTGACAAAGATACTGAAGTGATTTGCCATTCCTTCTCCAGTTCATTTTACAGATGAGGAAACTGAGGCAAGCAGGGTTAAATGACTTGCCCAGGGTCACACAGTTGATAAGTGTCTGAGGCCAGCTTTGAACTCAGGAAGAATCTTCCTGATTCCAGGCTCAGCATTCTATCTACTGCCCCACTTTGCTGCCCATGCTTACTGATTGATTAATTGATGATCCTTTCTCCAATAAGGGAAGCCTCATCACTTTTCTACCTTGTAACTGCTGTATGGCTATGTTGCTTTTAACCAGTTCTCCCCTCCTACAATTAAGTTCACATTTGATGTTCCTTCTTGGCTTTTTTTTAACATCACTTTTCCAGTCTAGGTTCTCTGTACAACAACTTTTAAAGGAGTCAAAACTCTTTTCCTCTTTAAATATTTCAAATAAAACTTGGAAGATAGGGAACACAATAACACAACTTCCTTAAATATGCAGTCCAGAATTTTTTTTTTTTGGCTTGGGCAGTTGGGGTTAAGTGACTTGCCCAAGGTCACACAGCTAGTAAGTGTCAAGTGTTTGGTCTGAGGCCGGATTTGAACTCAGGTCCTCCTGACTTCAGGATCGGTGCTCTATTCACTGCGCCACCTAGCTGCCCTGTGCCACCTAGGTGTCCCAGAATTTCTACAAATAGGAATCTAATAAGATGTGTAAAAGTAATGTCTTCGACTCAAGCTATTACTTCTATCTTAAAGTTCTACCAATTCCTCACTCCTGTCTCCAGATGCTAAATTAATTCTACCTCTTCTTTAAAGCCCATTCTCTTCCATGAAGCCTTCTCAGATCCTACCCAGCTTGAAGTGACCTCTTCGTGCCTCTTCTGAATTATTATACCGTATTTATTTTTATAGTACTTTGACCTCATTCTAATTTGTATTATTATTTTTTTGGGGTGTATATGTTACGCTTTCTCCTATCAGGTTGCAAGATCCCAGAAGCAACTGGGTCCTATTTTCCTTTGTCTTATCCTTAGAGTCTGGCCTAAAGCTAGATACTTAATATTTGGTAAATTTGTTGATTGTTCAAATTACTAAATGAATTTTAGTCTCCAGATTGAATTCGTGTAGTACCTATGCATATGAATTAATTCTAACAGTTTTAAAATTTCTGAAATGAACATTCATACTAATTTTCAATATTTTATCAGCAATGTGAATTACTAATACTAGCAGAGTAATTACTGTTGCAGATGAACTGGTGGTTATATAAGAGGTTCAGAGTACCTAGATAAATAATTTCAGAAGCAGTATACTGTGCTATAAAGAGTCAGAAAGAGTTGGAGACCAAAATAAGAATTCCATCTCTTATATGTTATTAGCTGTGCAACTATGGGCAACTCAATAATCTGTCTCATGCTATGGTTATCTGTAAATTGGAAATCATAATACTTATACAGGGTTGTTTTATGGAAAGTGATCTGTATATATTAAAACATAATATATGTGATTTATTATCATATTATTATCATCATCAGTAGAAGTAGTGGTAGCATTCACAAAGTAAAAGGTGGCATTAAAATAAAAAAACAATTTTTTGGGGGAAAAAAAGTTGTAGACCTGAAAATCCCGAAACCAATACCAATGCCTTCACAATTTCAATAGCTACTTATTTGCACATATGCTGAACATGTATAAACATAATAAATTGGTGAAATGTTTTCGTCAAATAGACTTTAATGAAACAATTTGAAACCTTAGCAGTAAAAACTACTGAAGAAAAAGAAATGAATTATAACAAGACTAGTACACTGAGCTAGCAGTTGAACATTTTGCAAAAAGCATGGCTTCATTTGGGCTCCTTCCCTTTGCAAAATTCAATAAACTGCCATTATATTCCTTTTAAATGGTTCCATTATAAGAATTCTATAACAACGGACTAATCGACTGCTAATTACGACAAATGTCAGTAATCAAAGCAGGAACTTTTTAAAACACAGAGAAAGGCTGTTTTCGATCAAACACATTGTAGCTCTGTAACCTCTGAAGCATTTGGCTGCATTATATACTACCATACAGCTTTCCATCTAATATTATTCAAATAAATATTTTTCAAATGGGCTAATTCAGTAATAATTCACATTGAGGCACTTAAAGAATTGTTTTAAAATTCTGAATCTTACACAACATTTAGAAGAAAAGGCTCTATGTCTGCAAAATGCCTAAATTGCCAGAATTCAAATAACAAATTAAATGGACAATTAAAAAAATTTTTTTTAGTGTATAAGCAGTGTTACCCTTGAAGGAGAGGATATAACAACAACTACTTTAGAAAATTTTAATTTATTTTGAAGAGCTATATATATACATGGCTTTAAGGAAGTATTATTTTCCTAAAAGACAGTGTATCTCAACACAAACTTGTTATTTTATTCACTTGAACAAACAATGATTTCCAGAGATCCTTTAAGTAACTGAAGCCCGATGAAATTACGGGAAATGACTATATATGATCAGAATGGCTTTCATCTGCATTTTGTTAGACCAAGCATCGATTTCACTTTTCAGCTGTGAACAGCAAGAGGCCAGCTGTGGCCAAGGAGGGAGCAAATACTGAACTAGGGTCACACCAGGGGCTGAACTGTCAGAAAATTTAACACTTTTAATGAATAAATAGCAGTAAAATCCTCCTAGTAACAACTATTCAAACAAATACATATACACACAGCAGGTCTGACAAACTGTCAAACAATGGTGGTTTTAATTTATGACAAAATGGAACCTTTGAACTTCAGTTATGTGAATAAACAGAATTATGTGAACGAAATAAATAAAGTGGGGAAAATATAAAATATACTGCCTTCAAGGCAGAAACAACTACATTTGGCTTGTTACTCCCAGATGTGCTAAGAGGAAATTTATGACAGCACAATGGAAAGCAAGATTCCCTTTGTGAAACCTTTTACATTTATTTAACTAAGCACAATCATTGAAAATGACCTTTATCCAAACTCTTCACAGCTGTCTTAAAATGATCTAAAACTATTGCCAGATATTTTTTATATAACATTACTTAACAAAAAGTCATTACCCAAGGGCCATATTACAGTACTGGCAAGTAACAACAAATCCATTTTCAACAATGTGCTACAAAGTCTTAATGAAAAATTGATAACACATTGAACACCCCTATTAAAAGTCTGACAAAACAAATCATCTTAGTTTTTTCAAGGCTAGTAACAAATGTATGCTTTTCACATTCATGACATCCTATATGTTACTTCCTAGGGAAAACAGATAGAGAAAAATATCTGAGAAACCTAAATGGGATTCTTAAAGTTTAAAAATCTATAACAAAATGCTATACTTATGCTCTGATAAGGCTTTCCCCTTTAATATGAAATAAATTATTCTTTTAGAGTCACAGAATTCAAAATTGCACAGGCTTTAGATAATACAAAAAAATTGTCTACAATGTACCTCAGAAATTTCTACGTTGTCAAAATAACGGTATAAGGTTTGGACATCTATCTGGGTTTTTTTTTTTCCCTATTTAAACAAAAAATGTAAGGTCAAAAGCTTGATGGGCAGGTCAAGGACAACTGATAGGTTCTAAAAAATAATTTATACTTAACACATTACAAATTTAAAAATGTGTTTCTCTCTTTTCATAATATAGTTCTGTTTCAGTTAGCAGAAATGGGGCATACTCTGAAAAAAAGACTCTTCTATTAAGAAGATGATTAGTTCAGTAAATCATGGCTTTCAGATAGAGATGATTACAGTATCTCCTTGATGGAAGAAGGAGAAGGGTACAGGAGGTTCATTTCACCACAAAGTAATTATGCTGAGCCAGAATGTTACCATTTATCATGGCTGAAAGATGACACTCACTGTTAGCCAAGGGAAGCTGCTGCTCAAATGCTTCCATCTAGATCAATACACATGGCATTTTTTTCTCCAGCAAAAAGTAATTATACAATAGAAAACTTCACAATCAATGCTTGCTCGAGCTAACTTAGGATTTGCTGTTCAAGCATGAAGCTATGGCACTGTCAGCTATCAGTAAAGTCTACGACATTAAATCCAAATTAAAGCAATACATTTTAGCTCGTAATCAATCTTTCATAATTCTCTTTTTCAAGTGTTCACTATTATTTCTTGGAAAATAAATAAGAAGGCGCTGAATGCCAAAACTGTGCTAAAGATTACATCAAATAAGCATTTTAGCTACTTAACTACACAGAATAATTGTAATCAATTAACCCAAAGGAATTTTTCAAAAAGTAAAAAATAATACTTGAAAGAAAAAAATCAATCCACGAGGCAAGAAATCAATTTCCTTAGTTACTCAGTGCAAGTTAAAATACTTCCTGAAGCACTGTCTCTTGTGAAATCTGCCAGTTGAGACCCTGACCTTTACTGAATTTCCAAGAGCAGAGAGAAAGGAGAAATCTACATTCAGGAAATACCAAGCTAAAGTTTTCCAAGATTGTAATAAAAAAAAGCAAAATAAAACAAAATTTAATTAATATCTTCTATATGTCTATGTATAAACATTTGCAATATATAATATATATATATATATCTGAAACCAAGCAAAAGAAAATGTCTGAAAATGTGTAAATGTCAGATTTGACAACTACTTTTACTAAGATAGAGCTTAGTCTTATAAACCAATCTAATATATCAGGAAAGGTTAAAGGGCATAGGAAAATCACTCCTTCAGTGAAAAAAATTTGACATCCAATTTTCAAGCTGATTTATCAGTGGAAAGCTAAAATTGATAGTTTGCCATTACTGGGGAGCAGTCTGTCTAAGAAAGCTGTTACAAAACCTCTCATTTTGATTTAGCCACATAGATCAATACAAACCTATACTGTTTCAATTTTTTTAAATATTGATTTTCTGATATAACCTTGGTATAAGAACATTTATCAACAAACATACTAAAAAGACAACATTTATTTCACAAAATTCTGTTTTACTCAACCAAATGTATTAAGTGATCAAGTGAAATTCAGATTTCTATTTCCTTTGTCGCTACATTGTTATATTCTACTAAATATTAAAATTATTATTTACTTAAAAATTTAAGACCCTTAACAATTCAAGACCCTTTCAGAATCTGCAGGGCAAAACTGCCGTCATGATAATACTAAAACGTTTTAATTTCTAATATGGCAAATATAAAAATATTTTAATATCTAATATGGTAAGTAACCTACATAAACATAAACAAAAGCTCTTTGGGGTCCCTCAATAATTTTTAAGAATAAAAGGGGGTCCCGAAACCAAATGGTTTGAAAACCACTGATCTACTCTAACCCTCTAACTTTTCAAATGAGGAAAAGGAGTCTGAGAAAGGTTAAGTGACTTGCCAAAGGTCATAAAGATGCTAAGTGGCAGAATCAGAACTGGAATATAGGAATTTGAATTCCAAGGTTTCTGTTCTTTCTGCTACACTAGGCTTCTTGAATGGTTCTGGTATTTAATTTTTTCTGCAAAATTGGGAAAATAATAGCTTCCCTATTTTATGGAGTGTTGTAAGGAAAGGGTGTTGCAAATCTTTAATGCAAGTTATTGGTATTATTATGAAGTTGTGAGAATTAAAAGACTCCCAACGTATATAGATTATTTTATAACTATGGTGCCATATAAATATGAGATTACTATACAAAAATCATATAATTTCTAGTGTCACAGCAGCTTTCTAGAAATATGATTTTTTGACATTGTCAAATATTGAAAATAGCAATTATGTGGTTGGAGAATTGGTACTGAATTTATAGCATTAGCAGAACAGAAAATGTGATGTATTTTATGCATGTCAATAAAGGAATGACCTGTTCTTCTTCTACAGAGAATGGAAAATTAGAACTCAAACACCCCTTGTATTCCAAAATAGGGTCTTGAACTTTTTGTAATTTTTATTTAAATTTTGTTAGGAGGCTTGGGGCTATTAGTTAATCCATCTTCCAATACACTGTTTAATATAGCACTGAATAAATGATGCAAGTTGTCAATGGATGAGTGATCAACTAATAGCTCTGCTAGTAACTGACTTATTTTTCTTCAATAAAGTTGCATAAACAAAAAAAAAAATGGATCAGATTGTTGGAGTGAGTTAAGCACCATTTAAAGTTAAAGATTCTATGGCAACCCTCTGACCCAGCAATATCACTTCTAGGTCTGTGTCCCAAAGAGATCATAAAAATGGGAAAAGGACCCACATGTACAAAAATATTTATAGCAGCTCTTTTTGTGGTGGCAAAGAATTGGAAATTGAGGGGATGCCCATCAACTGAGGAATGGCTGAACAAGTTGTGGAATATGAATGTAATGGCATACTACTGTACTATAAGAAATGATGAGCAGGCAGACTTCAAAAAAAACTTGGAAAGACTTACATGAACTGATGCAGAGTGAAATGAGCAGAACCAGGAGAACATTGTACACAGTAACAGCCACATTATGGGATGACTGACTTTGATAGACTTGGCTCTTCACAGCAATGCAAGAATCTAAGACATCTCCAAAAGATTCATGATGGAAACTGCTATCCACACCCAGAGAAAGAAATATGGAGTCTGAATGCACATGGAAGTATACTATTTGCTCTCCTTTTCCTTTGTTGTTTTGTTTTATTGCTTCATTCTCATGGTTTCACCCATTAGTTCTAATTGTTCTTTACATCATGACCAATGGGAAAATATGCTTAACATGAATATATACGTAGAGCCTATATCAGATTGTATGCCATCTTGGCAGAGGCAAAGAAGGGAAGAGGGAGAAAATTTAAAACTCAAAATTTTATAGAAGTGAATGTTGAAAACTAAAAATAATAAATTAATTATTTAAAAAAAAACCCTGAAACAAAACAGAACAAAAAAAGATTCTATGGCAGTGATTTTTATCAAGAGACATCTTTCCAGGGCTTTTGAAAGCCTACTTCATTGTATATAGATGATCAGCTCTGCTGTAAAAAAATGAACTCTGATCAACTAGTATATTTTGTGCTACTAGGATCTTCACAGAAATCAGAGACTCAATCTGCTAGTTGTAACAAAATAACCTGAATTTGGAGGTGAAAAGAGAGAATGTAGTACAAGGTATAGTTTCAGGGTCACACAATTTAGTCAACAGTGGCAGTTTTGACAGAAATTATTTGTGTTTGATACTTCTGAATGTATAAATTAATTTGAAATGGATAAAATATTCCAAGTTGGATTCCATTCTAACTATTCTGAAGGTAGCTTATACTTAAATTTGGGGAGTCATGCAATATTTTCATCTATCCACCAAAAGCTAACATCATTAGTGAGTCACATCTGTGAAGCCTAGGAGAAGATTGATAACAAACATTCTTGGAAAGGCCATTTGTAAGTTACGTGATACTGTAAGTTTTCATGGGTTGAAGTTTAGCATTTCTTTTAATGTTTGTCTGATGTTTTATGTTAAGGCATTAGGAACAGAGCATTGACAATAATAAGCCAATCTTGCTGGATGAATAAATTATTCCCTTGGTAGAAGTTAGGCACTTCTGAAGACGTATTTACTCTTTTTAACCCCTGGGGCAACATTTAATGCCTCAGAGGAGTATTTTACTGCTCCATAACTTTCACTGAGGGCAGAATATCCATCTAAATATGATTTTCAACTTATCACTTAAAAATATTGGGATAAAGATGCTTTCCAACATGTCATTGCATTTGATAATCAAGTACTTTCATGGTTTAGGCATCATTGACCAGGCAGGCCAAACTATCCCCACCACTCCAACCTTGACCACTACCTATACTCAAACACTGGAGGAAATAGGCTAGTACCCTGAATCTAAGCCACAGGAATAGCCATTTACCCTACTAGGGGTGGGGAATCTGTGGCCTTGAGGCCACAGGTTCCCTACCCCTGTGCAGCCCTAGACCATTTATTCTGATTCTACTCTGTCCCTTGGATCACCATTTTGGGAGATGTCTATTATGGAGATGGACATACCAACAGACTCTGTTATTGCTTCTTTAGCAGTCACAACTATTGAAGACTTGGAAAAGGATGTTCTTGATACCAAAGTCCTTGTTATTATCAAATGATTCAAAACTAGAAATAGATATGATTTCATCAATGAAAATTTTGGCAGTAAAGAAAATTCACTACCATTTTCCTAGCTGTTTTCCAATAAAGATCACCAGCCCTTTCTATGTGCCCGGCATCTGAATTCTGAATTTATATTGTCTTGCTCTATTAGTATGTGAACTTCTTAAGAACAGAATTTGGCTTGCTTTTCTTTTTGTACTTTACAAATGTTAAGTTCTTAATAGAACAATTATTTATCAAGGCCTAATGATGTATGAAGCACTGTGTTAAGTGCTGGAGATAGGAAAAAAGGGGAAAAACAGTCCCTGAGTTCAAGGAGCTCACATTTTAATTGGTAAGACAATATTCAAATGATTATGTACATACCAGATATACATATAGTAAAAATAGAAGGTAATCTCAGAGGGCTGGGGCCGGGGGTATAAAACCAGGATAGGTACTGACAAAGAAAGGTCTCCTTGGGAAGATAGGATTTGATCTAAGTCTTGAAGGAAGTCAGGAAAACCAGAATGCAGAGTCAAGGATGGAAAAAATTCTGGGAGATAGTCAATGAAAAGGCAAGGAGTTGGGAGATGGGGTATCCTGTTATAGAAACAAGTAGGACAATGTTGTTTGATCAACAGAGTGTATGGAATGGGGCAAGGTGTTAAGGAGACGAGGAATGTAATGAGGGGCTAAATTGTGAAAGAGTTTAAAAGCCAGAGAGAGATTTTATAATTGACCTTGAAGGTAATAAAAAGCCATTGGAGTTTGAGTGTGTGTATGCGTATGCGTATGTGTTGGTGGGGAGGGGACATGACATGATCAGACCTGTGCTTTAAGAAGATCACTTGGCGGATAAGTGGAAGATGGAGTGGAAGAGGAAGAGATCTGAGGCAAGGAGACTAGCCAGCAGGCTAATTAAATAGTCCACGCATGAAATAATAAAGGCTTATACCAGGACGTCAGCTGTGTTAGAGAAGAAATGAGAACACACAAAACAGATGTTGCAAAGGTAGAAAAGTTGGGACTTAGCAGAGATTAGATATGCGAGGTGAGTGTGACTGAGAAATCAAGGACACTGAGGTCGCAATACTGAATGATTAAGAAGATGCTGATGCCATTGACAAGTTATAATTTGGAAGAAGAGAAGATCTGAGAGGAGAGATAATTAACTTTATTTCTGACACACTGAATTTAAGATATTTATGGATGATCTAGCTCCTGTCTAGATCTAGTGCAAAAGTCAGTTGATCATGCAGGAATGGAAGTCAAGAGAGAGGTTAGGGATGAATAAATTTGACTGAGAATCATCTGCACAGACATGATAATTGAATCCATGGAAACTGATTAAATTACCAAATGATTATAGTATATGTAGAGAGAAGAGGGTCCAGGACAGAACCTTGAGAGACTCATGGTGAGCATGCTTTGAACTGAATAAAGATCCAGTAAAGGAGACTGAGAAGGAGTGGTTAGACAGGTAAGAGGAAAATCAGGAGACAGCAGTGCCATGAAAACCTACAGTAAAGAAAGTATCAAGAAGTGATGATCAGCGCTGGTAAGGGCTGAAGAAACCAAGCATGAAGGATGAGGAGTAAGAAAAGGACAACAGATCTGGCAATTAAGAGATCACTGGTCCGTTCCAGATAACTACAAAATGTATAAAGTTTCTAGGGATCGATCTACCAAAACACACAAAGTATTTGTATAGATTCAGTTACAAAGTGCCCCATAAAGAAATAAAGAACAACCTAAATAGCTGGAGAAATAGTCAGTGCTCATGCTCATTTTAGGGCCATGTCAATATAATAAAAAAACTTCCAAAGTTAATTTATAATATTAATGTGACACCAACCAAATTGCTAAAGGAATGCTTTATAGAACTCAACAGAATAATGATTAAATTCACTTGGAAAAATAAAAGATCTAGATTATTAAAGGAGATAATGAAAAGAGTTAGGGGACAAAAGAGAAGAGCACTTTCAGATCTCCAACTATAAAGCAGCAATCACAAAAAACAACTGGTATCGGTTAAGGAATAGAGGGGTATATCAATGGAACACATTATACAAAAGAGAATTAGAAACAATAGAACTATTTAATAATTCAGTGTTCAATGAACTCAAAACCAAATTACTTAGGAAAGGAAAAAAAAAACTGGGAAAACTAGAAAGAACTCCGGTGGAAATTAGGCTTAGGATCTTAGACCAACACCTTATATAATATTCCACACTATATTCTAAATGGACACATGACTTTAATAGTAAATATTATACTACAAAAAATTCTATGAGAAGCACATCATCTGCCTTTCAATGCTATAGGCAAGAGACACAGTCTTAACATGACAGGAATTACAGGCAATTATAGAAGATAAAATAAATAATTTTGATTGTATAAAATTCACTTCCATACAAAATTAATGCATCTAGGATAAGAAGAGAAGGGATCAAATGGAGGTAAAAAAATCTTTCTATGAAATTTCTCTGATTAAGGGTTTGGAATCTAATATGTATATATACTATATGTACACACATATATACATTCAAATATACATACTATGTATAATATATATGTGAATATGTGTATACACACATGCACACACACACACGTAGAGCCAAAAGTTATTCTCCAATAGATTAGAGAAATGCAGAGGAAAGAAGAGAAAGAAGCACAACTAAGTAAGATAGCTTTGAAAGCTATTGGTTATAACACAAGATGGGTTATGGGTTATGGTTATGACAAAAGACAGTGAATAACCATTTATAAAGTTCTTAATATGGGCCAATCACAATGCTAAGGGCTGGAAATAACAATACAAGTAGAAAGAGAGCAGACCTACAAGGAACTTACATTCTAATGGAAGAAGACGAAACATAAAAGGAAGCTGAAAAGGGGGTAGGGAGACAAAGGTAGACAGCATGAGTGTATAGCAGAGAAAATATGGAATGCAACCTGGAGAGGAATAACACCTTGGTTGGCCTGGGACATCAAACTACCACCATTTTCTAAGAAAGTTTAAGCAGATTAAAGTAACCACCACAATGAGGAGGCATAAAGAGGCTTGAAAGCCACTTGTCAGCAAACACTCATAGATGTAGCTTTCAAGGATAACAGTTGTTTAAAACATAAACTCATTTGTTAAATCTTATGCAAGAGGATAGTGGGAGATTGTAAGCAATTTTGCTTCATAAAAACAAGCAGCAGCAGAGGGAAAAAAATGAGCTTACAGTGTAAAGACATGAACTCAGTTTAATCAGATCACCTGAGAGTATTCAGAGGTGAAAACGAAAGGCAATGAAAAGATAAAACACAAAAAAGATGTATGAAGAGTTCTATAACAAATTACTTTCTCTACCAGTGACAGCGGAACCACTACATATATACTTTAACATCACATCCTTTGATGTTCTGCATGAGGACAGGAAGTAACACTAAAGAATTAAATGATGGGATGAATGCTGACTCAGAAGCTGATTCTCTGTTTTCCAATCAAGTATACACAGAGGAATTTTGCTGGAGGTAATACAATTTTCAGGGCATGGAGGAATTGCCTCTCAAGCTATCTGAAAAAGGGAGAGATATGGAATAGTTTGGGAAAAAAATCATGGATTACAAAAAAGCAACAGAGATGATACTACTAATCCATATACTTTCAAAATCTTCACGAGAATATTACAAATGAAGAGACACCCATGACGGAAATATGGGAAGGAAAACCAAAATATATGTTAAAGTGTATCTTTACAGTCACACAATTGATGGAAAGGCAGGGAGAACACAAAATATGACTATGCTTCTGGTTTATTTTCTACAAAAAGGCATTTATTTAGGGGAAACAAAATGCAGCCTTTTAAGTTTTCTCCAAAAAGGTAATCCCCCATATATATGTTAAAATTATATGGGATTCTTTGATATAATAACAAAGATAACTTTGTCTAATGAATTTTCGGACACAGAGATACAAAACTGGGAGATATATGCTGGCCAAAGGTATTAGCCACTGATAAGGAAGATGTATAGTAAAAAGGTCAAGTGGAAGAGGTACTCCTTATAGATTATGAGGTCCAGATACCCCTGTTTACCAATGACATTGTGCTAACTCCATTAACCCCTAGAACACTGCAGTCTCCTAAATAAGCTCTATAATCACTCAAAAGACTTCAGCCTAACTTCACATAGGAAAAACCAAACGGATGAAGAATGTTGATTGTTCAAACTATGATATGCAATTAAGTGTACAGTACATAGTACTTAGGCAGACACTTCAAACAGATTATAAACTGGTCTCAGGACTGAACATAAGGAAAATGATGAACTGGACTGTATTTGGGAATTTGTGAAACACTCTGAATAATTCAAATCTCCTCCTTCAAACAAAAATTTATCTTTTCAACAATAATATATTTATGGTGACGCTGTAATCACTAGGGAATTAAAACTGTGAATTACCCAAAGGGTAACAGAGAAATGTAGAGTAGGTGCAAACAGACTTCAACATATTCTCAATGAATTATATACAAAAGGCAGTGTTAAAAAATATCAGAAGGGACAGCTAGGTGGCACAGTGAAAAGAGCTCCCGCCTTGCAGTCAGGAGGACCTGAGTTCAAATGCAGCCTCAGACACTTGACACTTACTAGCTGTGGCAAGTCACTTAACCCCAATTGCCTCACCAAAAAAGCAAAAAAAAAAAAAAAAAAGTATAAGCAGAAGAGTTTGGGAGCTGGTCATGTAGTGAAAGCAAAGAGTAACAGATGAATATAGTCCATATAAGTCAGTCAATAAGCATTTATTAAACACATACTACTTTCCAGGCATTGTGCATTCAAATTTCATAGCCTAGTTCCTTCCTACCTTTCCAGTTCTCTGACATCTTACTCTCTGAAAGATACCCTTTGATCCAGTGACACTGGCCTACTGGTTGTTCATGAACAAGACACCTCATCTCTCAGCTTCAGGCATTTTCTCTGGATGTACTGTATGCCTGAAATCCGCTGCCCCCATCAACTCTGACTACTGACTTCCCTGGCTTACTTTAAATCCCCACTAATATCTCATCTTTTACAGGAAGCCTTTCCCAACCCCTCTTTTCTAGGGCCTTTTCTCTGTTAATTATTTTCTCTTTATTCTGTATACAGCTTACTTTAAATATATTGGTTTTGTGTTGTCTTCCCCATTAGATTATAAGCTCTCGAGGGCAGTGGGTGTCTGGACTCTTTTTGTGTCCCTAGCACTTAGCACAGTGCCTGGTACAAAGTAAGTGCTTAATAAATGTTGAATGACTGAATGTTAAGTTCAGGGGAAAAAAGTAAGGCAAAGGACAGTCCTTGTCTTCAAGGAACTCAAAAATGGGAGAGAATATGCAAATTATGTACAGCTTAAACATACATGATAAATTACAGATCATTAACAAGCGAAGGAACTGGCATTGAGCTGGACTGGTAAAGGCTTTCTGTAGAAGGTGGGATTTTTGCTGGGACTTGAAGGAAGCCAGAAAGCAGAGAGAAGGACATATATAACAACAAGAGACCTAGACCTAGACCCCCCAGCATACTGGGTGGACTCTGTGGAAAATTTAGAGTTATACACAGACAGGAAACATGAAGAAAGAAAAGATGCATATAAATTGTGATCTATTATTATTTGATGGAATAACCACAATGACAAGGAATTCTTGAAAAAACATTATCTCTCCTCTATCTCCTCTCTATTTACAAGGTTGCCAACAACATTCAGGCCCTCATTACCTTTTAATTAATTGGTCTCCCTACCACCAGTCTCTCTTCCCTATAAACAATTCTCAACATAGTGGTCAAACTAACACTCTAAAAAGCACAGGTCTCAACATATCATTGCTCTGCTCAAGAAGCTTCAATTGGAGCTTCTTTTGCTTCTAACATATAATACAAATTCCTCTTTTTGGAATTTAAAGTCTTTTATAATCTGCTCCAACCTATCATTGTTGGAAGGTTTGTGGGAAAACAAGAAAACTAGTTTATTGTTGCTGGAGCTGAGTCAGTAGAACCATTCTGGAAAATATTTGGAATTATGCAAAAAATGATTAAAATGTTCATATCTTTTGACGCAGAAATTTTATTACTAGGCTTTTGATTTTATTACTAGGGCATTAATGAGAAGAAAATTCCCACATATGCAAAAGTACTTACAGTATCACTTTTTGTAACAGCAAAGAATTGGAAATAAAGTAGATGTTCACTGATGGGGAATGGCTAAACAAATCATGGTACACAAATGGAATAGAATATTAATGTGCTGTAAGAAATGGTGAATGTGAAGAATACATAAAAGCATATACTATTTCACTTAGTGATCCCATCAGCTTCAATGTTTTTTAATTATCACCTCTATGTTGATGATTCTCAAATATACTTATCTAGCCCTAACTGCTCTTCTGATCTACAGTCTTGCATCCCCAACTGCTTATTGGACATCTTGAACTGGATGTCTCCTAGACATCTTAAACTCAACATGTGTAAAATTTAACTCATTGTTTTTCCCTCAAAACCCTCCTTGCTTTTAAACTTCCCTAATAATGGCAAAGGCACCTCAATTCTCCCAATCACTGAGGCTGACAACCTACATTTCCTTGACTCTGTACTCTCAGTCCTCCCTTGACTGTTTCCAATCCATCGCCAAGACATATTGGTTTTACCTTCATAACATCTTTCCCCTCTATGCCCTTCTCTCCTCTGACACTATCATCACCCTCTTGTAAGCCCTTATCACTTCAAGTCTGGACTACTGCAGTAGACTGCTGGTTACTATGTCCCTATTTCAGTCCATCATCCACTCAGCTATCAAAGTGAGCTTCTTAAACTGTAGGTCTGATTATGGCACTCCCCCTACTCAATAAATTGTAGTTGTTCCCATCGCTTCCAAGATCAAATATAATATTCTCTATTCAGCATTCAAAGCACTTCATAACCAGCCTTCCCCCTAAATTTCCAGTGTCCATACTCCTTAAACCTCTCCTGTTCCCCTGTATACTCTGTGATCCAATGATACGGGTTTCTTTGCTGTTCTTTGAAAAAGACACTCTATCTCTGAATTCTGGACATTTTCACTGGCTGTCTGCCTATGCCTGAAATTCTCTAGCTCTTTGTCTCTTCCTCTTGGCTTCCCTAGCTTCCTTTAAATCCCAGCTAAAATTCCACTTTCTATAGGAAACACCTTAATTCTTCTTAATTCCAGTACCTTCCCTTTGCTGATTATTTCTAATTTATTCTAAATTATTCTATAATTATTTGTGTACATTCTCCCATTAAACTGAAAATGCCTTCAAAGCATGGTTGGCTTTTACCTTTCTTTGTATTACAAGTACTTAACATAGTGCCTGGCATACAGTAGGCATTTTAAAAATTTACTAACTGACTTAGAAGAATGTGCATGAACTGATGAATAAAGTAAGCAGAACCAAGAAAACAACATATACATGACAAGACTGGGTGACTGGGAGGATATTAGAGTTCTTGAAAGTGATAAGAAAGTTAGGAAAAAGGAGAGGTTTTTGGGGAAAGATAATGAGCTAAATTTTTAATATGCTGACATCTAGTTTGAGATGTCTAACAAACAGTTGGAGATGTAAGACTGTAGGTCAGCAGAGGTTAGGTTGTATAAGATTGAGAATCTTCTACATAGAGATGATAATTAAAGCCACTGATGACATCCCAAGTGAAATAGAATAGGGGAAGAAAAAAAAAATCAGAGTTCAAGACAGCGTCTGGAGGGACACCCATAATTAGCTGGTGAGACCTACATGAAGATCCAGCAAAGGAGAATGAGAAAGAGCAGTCTGATGGGTAAGAGAACCAGGAGAGAGCAGTCTCTCAAAAATTTAGAGTAGAGGGCAGCTAGGTGGTACAGTAGATACAGCTCCAGCCTTGGAGTCAGGAGGACCTGAGTTCAAATCTGGCGTCAGATACTTGAAACTTACTAGCTGTGTGACCCTGGGCATGTCACTTAACCCCAAATGCCTTACCAAAAAAAAAAAATTTGAGAGTGGAGTACCAAGGAGAAGAGGGTGATGAATAGTGTAAAAGGTTGCTGAGAAATCAAGAAGGATGAAGACTGAGAAAAGCCCATTAATTTAGAGATCACTAACACCTTTGGGGAAAGCAGTTTTGTTTGAATGATGAGGTCAGAAGCTAGATTGTAGAGAGTTAAGAGAGTGAGAGGAAAGGAATTAGAGGTATCCATAATAGTCTTCTCAAGGACTTCAGTCACAAAAGGCTTCAGAGATAAAGGATGATAGCAGGGATAGATTGATCAAGTGAGAGTTTTTTGAGGATGGGGTAGAGAAGGAAATGTTGAAGGCAGTAGGGAAGCAGAGAGTAAATGAGGAGAATATTTTGTAGATATGAGTAAAAGTGCAACTGGCACTTGAAAGGATTACCAGAATGCCTTTTCATCAGGAGGGTTCCTGGCCTGAGTGAGAGCCAGAAAACAGAATAGGAAAGGAAAATGTTTAAAACGAAAGCAAGTTTGTTAATTTTGCACAGATATACCAAAGAACACAGTGGAAGGGGTGGATAGATGTGGAATAGGGTATTTGTTAGGGGAGGTTGAGTGGGATGGTAATGAGTTATCAAGCAGATGCTTCATTCATTCATTCATTCTTTCTTTCTTTTTCATGCTTTTCAACATATTATGGGAATTTTAGTGTAGCTCATTTAGTGGCTTCTTCATTTTCCTTATTCCAAATAAGGGATACTCCCCAAACTCCATTCTAGGACTACTTTGCCCTCCCCTTTTTATCTGAAGTAATCCTACTTACCAATCAACTAATTATCATTTATTAAGCACCAACTATGTGCCAGATACTATGATCTATGCTGGTAGCATAAAGACAAAAACAAAATAACTCCTGCCCTTAAGAATTTTACATTCTGAGAGGAGACATGTACATATATAGGCATATAGAAAACATATACAAAGTAGATACAAGGTAATCTTAGTGGGGTGGGGACCAGGAAAGACCTCATGCAGAAAGGGAAAACTGAGTAAAAGCATAAAGAAAAAGAGATGGGGTGTCATATATGAGGAAGGGAATAAGGTAAGTATGGCTAACTCTTAGAATATAGGCCATGACCTCTTTGCTTATACTTCCCAGATGTAGCTGTCTCATCTTGGCTTTCTGATAATAATAACAAAACAACATTAACATTAACTAATATTAATACAGTACCTATTATGTGCTAGGCACTATGCTTAGAACTTGACAATTATTATCTCAGTTGATCCCCATAATAGCCCTTCAAGGTAGGTGTTGTTATTATCCCTGTATATTATTAACTCACAGGTGAGGAAACTGAGGCAGACAGAGGTGAAATGACTTGCTCAGGATCATACGCTAGTAAGTGTCTGTGGCTACATTTGAACTCAGGTCTTCCTGACTCAAGGCCCAGCACTCTATTCTGTACCACTTAGCTTTGGACATTTACTTCATTAGCAATATAATTGTATGGCTGTTTTATCACAATCACCTCAAGTAATACATGGAAAAACAAAAGTCCCTACAATTTCCCCTTTAATTTTCTTTTATTGTTCACTATTATCTTTGTGGTTATCCAGGCTCATAATTTTAGAATCACTGCATTTTTCTTTTATATGAACTTAATTTAATCATGTTATGTTGCTTCTTTTTCACCATCTCTATAAGCCTTTCTTTTATTCATAAAGATTGACCATCTTACCCTCAAGTTTTCTTCCTATTATTCTTCCTTTAATTATTCCACAATTTTATTTGAAGGTTTTTCCCCCCTAGTTAGACATTTTAGCAATAATAAATGTTTTAATCAAAGTCTTTCATTGGTTTCCTATGAGCATATGAATCTAATTCAGAGGATCTTAAAGTTTCTTCTCTTTGGGCTTTAAGAGTATGCACCAATTTAATTTTCCTTACCTCTTTCTTTACTGTTTCATACAATCCCTTCATTCAGATCACAAAAAAAAACCAAACAAAACAAAAAAAAACCAAACAAACAAACAAAAAAAAACTATTTTTGGCCACAACTATTTCATTCTTTGACTCCAACTTATCTTCTTCTTATATATAAACAGATTCTTTGAGCATCTTTGGTCACTCATGTATGATGCAAATTATGGTTCTCTGAAATACCCAAACCAATCAGGATTTCCTGCGGGTTAGCTGAGTTTGAAGGACCTCACCTCCAATAAACTTTTGTTTTGCTTTTAATATGGCAATCATATCAAGTTTACCAAATTAGAAAAGAGAGAAAGAGAAAGCAAGGATCTCTGCAATAGTCTTATGCATGATCAATTTAAGTGTAATGTGTGTAGTACCTCTAAAGGCTAAGAATTCAAAGGAGAATAAATGTATTGTGAATATGTTCTGTATAACATTTAACCTATTGTGGTTACTAAAAATTTTAAATATTGATGACATCAAATTGGTTACCAATGTGTTTGTAGAGAAAGTTTGAATTGGGAATTGAATCTATAAAAACTTCATTAGTCAGAATTTAAAATGTGATTAGTACCAATGTTTCACTTACATATAAACTTAAATCTTGGGCACATCTTTTCTTTGGGGGGGTAGTTTTCCTTGGAAGTTTGGAATTACAAACCTTTAATATTAGCTTAATTTGTTTTCTAAATTTCAGATAAAAATCTAAATAAGGATTTAGATTTTTTTATCTTTACAAGTGAATACAAATCCAAATAACTACAAATCTCATTTTAAGTTTACTTTACATATATATTTTGGGGGAAGAGAAGAAGCTTTAATTAAATGCTTTCTATGTAACAACCACTGTGCTAAGCACTTTACAAATATCTCATTTGGTCAAGTTGGAAGGGTGTGAGGGGGTCTAATATGAAACTTGACTTCCTGAGCTTATTTAGCAACAAAAATAAGAAAAAAAAAGTTCATTTATATAGGACATGCTTCATGGAATAGTATGTATTAGATTGGCAATGGAATCAGAAAGACTTAGTTTTAAGTAATGTCTTTAACATATTAGCTCTATCACCACAGGCAAATCCCTTTGTAACTCTCCCCCAAGTTACTCTCAAATAACACTCAATGTCTCAAGTAACTCTCAAGTTACAGTCAATTGCTGGTCTACATCAGAGGAGTAAATTTCCATACCAGGAATTTCCCATGTTGATGAAAAAAATAAGACCAGACTCATCTCCACTTCCTATATAAAAATGTATATGGTACCCTTTTCCCGCTAAACATTTGTACATTTTTCCTGTTTTGCGCACTTCTTCCACTGACTTTAGGATAAAGGCCGTTTTATTTTCTCTGAGTATTAATACTTAAATAGCACCAAAAAAAAAAAAAAAAAGGAATAGAAATGACAGTTTCTTATTTAAAATGGCATGTGTTTTTAAGTACAGGAAAACACTAAGAAACATAAATTTCACTGTGTGAAATAAAAGGATAAAGAAATCATCACCAGAAACTGTGATTCAAAGGGAATAAGTTATTCAATGGAATTCTGGTATCTTGAATAGAATTGAGGGAAAAAAAACACCCAACAACCTAGTTTTCATGTCATCACTGCTATAGCAAGGAATGATAAATGATATTCTGACTCCTACTTCATACAAGCCTTTTTCACTCTCATATGAGTACTATCTTGCTTATTTCCTTTTTCCGAATGCCCTGAGACTTCATTTTAACAATAAATATCATATGGCATGAATGTCTGTTTGTTAGTCAAAGGTACAAAATCTTTTTTCTCCCTTCAAACCGTAGCTCAAATGTCATGCTTTCCATAAGACCTTCACTTAATCTTTCCAAAAGGATCTCTTTTTTTTTCTTTCTCTTCTATCATTTCCTATCTCTCCCATTTCTCATCAATGCATTTTACAGAACTGAGCTTAGGCAAAGTAAGAAAAAAAAGGCTAAGGAAATACACTAATATACAAACATACACTAATGTTTTTTAATGTGTATGCAGTAATTTACCAGAAAATCCCTGATGTAGAGTCTCTATTATTTATGTTATAAAAATTCAACTTAATTAGATTTAACAAGCATTTATTAAGCACTCACTGCAGCATGAACCCCAACACTAGGGATACAAAGACCAAAATAAAATAGCTCTTGCCCTTCGAAAGCTTGCCCTAATTATTGTTCCTAGCTCTTATTCTAATTTTCTTTTAATAAAGGCAGATTATTTGATATTTTAGGGTCTTAGTTTTGTCAACTATGATCTACAATGCCATTATTATGGCTAGCCTTGTAAGTGGAACAGAAAAAAGTAAGCTACCCTATTGATAATTGGTAAAAGCATAACAATAAGCAGTTTTCAGAGGAAGAAATTCAAGGTATCAAGAGACATATGAAAAAAATATCTAAACAACTAATAACTAGAGAAATGTACATTAGAACGACTCTGAGGTACCACCTCACAATAAGATTAGCAAATCTGGCAAAAGCAGAAAATCAGATGCTAGAGGGCCTATAGGAAAACAGGTACCATAACATACCTTGGTGGAGCTGTGAACTACTGGTCTACGCATTCTGTAAAGCAATTTGGAACTATGCTCCAAAAGCTATTAAATTACTCATCCTTGACCCAGCAATACTATACCCCGAAAAGATCAGAGAAAGAGAAAAAGTACCCATCCACACAAAAATATTTGTAGCAAATCTTTTTGTGTTGTCAAAGAATTGGACATTAGAGGTTCCCAAAAATTGGGTAATAGTTGAACAAGGTAAGGTATATGAAGGTGATGAAACAGAATTGTACTCTAAGAAATAATGAAAGGATGGTTTCCGAAAAGCCTAAATACAGTAGGATGAAGTGATGCAAAGTGAAGTGAGCAGAACCAGAAGAATAATTTATACAATAACAACAATATTGTAAAGAAAAACAACTTTGAAAGACTTAGGAACTCTGATCTCAGTGGATTGGTTCAGTGGAACCAATCTCAGATCCAGAGAACTCATGATGAAACATACTATCCACTTCCAGATAGAGAGGTTGTGGATTCAGAGTGTAGATTGAAGGTTTTTTTTGTTTTGTTTCGTTTTTGGACATAGTTAATGTAGGAATTTTTTGTGTGTGTGACTATATAAATTTGTAACAGGTTTTGTTTTTAGTGCTTTCTCAATGAGTGGGAGAAGCAGAAGTGGGAGTGAGAGAATATGGAAATGAAAACAAAATAAATTGTATGATCCAAGACAATTCCAAGGGGTTCATGATGGAAAATGCTATCCACATCCAGAGAAAGAACTGATGGTGTCTGAATGCAGATTGAAGGATACTATTTTCATTTTTTTTTTTGTATTTTTTCCCCCTTTTGCTCTGTTTCTTCTTTTACAACATGACTAATATGGAAATAATGTTTTACATGATTGCACATATATAACATACCAAATTACTGTTTTAGGAAAAATTGGGAATTCAAAATTAAGAAGAATGTTAAAAATTATCTCTACATGTAATTGGAAAAAATAAAATACAATTTAAAAATAAAATTATATTTGAAAAAGAAGTAGGGAAGTTAAGGAGAAGGGATGGTTGTGGGAGAAATACAACAGGTTCTGTTTTATAATAGTCAAAATGGGACTTTTGAGGGGCCAATGAGATACTCTTCAAAATCAATAATGTTGGGAAGTAAAACAAGCAGATGTGAATCCACATGAGAGGAGCAGGACACAGTGCAAAGAGTGCTGGATTTGGAGTCAAATCATCTGAGTTCAAATCTTGTCTCTGCCACTCTTGGGTGAAGTTAGACAAATTATTAAGTTTCTTCATCTGTAAATGTGCTAGATGACACACATACATATACACACATAAATATATACATACACGTATTTCACCCCCCCAAAGAGATCATCTGTCTAGAAGTTTGAATATGGTTGGTGATTTGAAAAAAATGCTTATGGAAGGCATATCAATATAGGATACTTAGTCCAGCGCTTCTTAAACTTTTTCCACATGTGACTTCTTCTGCGCTTCTTAAACTGTGGGTCACAACCCCACATGCAGTCTAAGAAGCGCTGAGTCTAGTCTAGAATAATTAGATTCGTGGAGGTGGGGGGATGTAAAAAGGTGACTAGTAAGTTATATATTACATAAACAGGAGGTAAAACAATTGTTGTGACATCTATAATGAGAAATGGCACTAAAAGACTCTCAAATAGTTTTGTTTTCTTTGCTGAGAGAAATGGAAAGAAAGGGATAACGGAGTTCCTAATGAAAAACATTAAGATTTCCAAAGGAAGAAGCTGATCGTTTTGAAGACAGGCATGACATAGAAGGCATTATATTCAATGCTATTTAATAATAACAAGAAGATAATTTTAATAACTTTTTTCAACCAAATTGAAGAACTACATAGTTGAAGGTAAGCAGGCTGTTGAAAATTCCAAGGATAACTGACTGAGATGTGAAACAGACTTAGTTAATTGTTAGAGTAGAAGTAGAGGTGGATCTCAATAAGGGCTGAAAAAAGACACAATCTCTTGGTAGCTAATCAAGTTAATACTTTGCAAAATTACATTTAAACATGAAAATGTGAGATGAAAAAAATTTTGAACCATACAATATTTTAGAGAGAAATTGCCTTCTCACATGACTAAAGTATATAAAAATCTAGCCTAACAATTACTTTGTTCTTTTTATGTTTTTAAACAAAAATTTTTCACATACTCAATGATTAACCAAATAGCACAATTAATATTAGCTACATTTTAAAAAATGCCACAAAAAGCACTCTTTAAAAAAAGTCATGCAGCTTATTATTACAGTATGTTAGTAATATTAAAACACAACAGTTACATGAAAGAACAAATATCAGAAAGGAACTTCATAATGACTAGGGTTTCATACTTTCTTTTTTTTTCTTTTTTAATTAATTTATTTTGAATGATCAAAAATCACTTCCATAAGCATCTGAGCTTCAAATTTTCCTCCCTCTCCCTTCCCACCTCCCTCCCCAAGACAGCGCACAATCTGATATAGGCTCTACATATACATTCCTATTAAACATATTTTCACATTAGTGATGGTGTAAGTAAGAATTACAGCCAATAGGAGGAACAACCAGAAAGAGGAAACAAAACACAACAGAAGAAAAAAAAATAGCAAATAGTATGCCTTGATCTGCATTCAAACTCCATAGTTCTTTCTTCTTTGTGGGTAGCATTCTTCATCATGAGGATTTTGGAGATATCTTAAGATTCTTGTATTGCCGAGAAGGGTTAAGTCTATCAATATTAGTCATCGCACAACGTGGCTGTTACTGTGTACAACGTTCTCCTGGTTCTGCTCACTTCACTCAGCATCAGAACATACAAGTCTTTCCAGGTTTTTCTGAAGTCAGCCTGTTCATCATTTCTAATAGCACAATAGTATTCCATTACATTCATATACCACAACTTGTTCAGCCATTCCCCAATTGATGGACAGCCCCTCAATTTCCAATTCTTTGCCACCACAAAAACTGCTGCTTTTCATGATTTCTTTGGGATACAGACCTAGAAGTGCTATTGCTGGATCAAAGGGAATGCACAGTTTGATAGCCCTTTGGGCATAGTTCCAAATTGCTCTCAGAAATAGTTGGATCATTTCACAACCCCACCAACAACGCATTAGTGTTACAATTTTTCCACATCTTCTCTAACATTTATCATTTTCCTGTTTTGTCATGTTGGCCAATCTGACAGGTGTGATGTTGTACCTCAGATGTTTTGATTTGCATTTCTCTAATCAATAGTGATTTAGAGCATTTTTTCATATGACTATAAATGGCTTTAATTTCTTCATCTGAGAGCTACCTGTTCATATCCGTTGACCATTTATCAATTGGGGAATGACTTGTATTCTTATAAATTCAACTCAGTTCTCTATATATTTTAGAAATGAGGCAGACAGACTGGTTGTAAAAATTCTTTCCCAATTTTCTACCTTCCTTCTAATCTTGGTTGCATTGGCTTTGTTTGTGTAAAAACTTTTCAACTTAATGTAATCAAAGTTATCCACTTTGCTTTTCGTAATGTTCTCTATCTCCTGTTTGGTCATGAATTCTTCTGTTCTCCATAAATCTGATAGGTAAACTATTCCTTGCTATCCCAGTTTGCTTATAGTATCAGCCTTTATATCTAAATCATAGGGTTTCATACTTTATAACAGCTACATTAATGGAAAAGTTGTTGTAGCATTGAATAACCATAAGCTGCTCAGCTGCTGCAGTAAAACCTTTAGATCAAGGAAATGATGCATCATTTATCTTTCCCTATTGATTTTTTGAACAATAGCTAAAAACAACAACCCAAAAGCAAATTTTAAAAAAGTTATGTTCCCAAGTATTCAATTAATATATGAGGAACAGCATACTAATTAGATGTGTTAGCTTTACTAGTGGCTGCTACACTTAACTTCATATGATTTATGGAATAAAAAGAATTCTCATTTGATGCTCAAAGGAAATAAAATGCTGTTTCATGTAATGTCCTATTCTCTACCTCTGGGCAGTATTTTCATCTATAGAATGTTTGACTGCAACCTGGTACACTGAATAATGATTGAGGAAAGGAGCTGTGCTTATTTTCAGAGAAAACAGTTTGTGTTCTAACCCTGTCCAAAAGGAGACATAATAATTTGCAGCTTCCAGATAAATTATATGAGCCACATTTTTATGGTCTATCTTGACTTGAAAAGCTATTAAGAAGGAGGAATTATTCTTCTCATTCTATAGTTATCCAAACCTGAAGTAGCTATTTATTTACTAGTACATATCAACCTCTGCTGTATAAAAGATTTTTTTCATTCATCTCAAAGTTAGTGGTCTAAGGTTAAATCAGTAAAGATGGCTGATTGAATTTGGTTTACTGGAGACACATCCTGCTGGTGACTGGTTTTCTTTCCTGAGAGGTATGAGTCACTGTATTTTCTCAGTTTTCTGCCTGAGTGGTTTAACAAGAACCTGTTAATATGGTCACTGAAGGTGCTTTAAGGTTCCTTACATTTTTTGATGGATACTTTGTAATATTCTATTTCCTCCTTTTCTTACACAAAACACATTCTGACCAAAAAGTAACGACTCAAAGTTTTAGTCTGTAATTTTCCCCAAAGTAACATAAAATATAACAGAGACATCTGGATAGAGAACCAGCCTCAAGACCAGGAAGACCTAGATTCATTATCCCACCTCTTAATATTTATTAGCTATGTGTCTGTGGAAGAGTCACTTAACCTCTCATTGCTTTAGGCAACTCTTTGAGATGATAAATTACAGAGAAGGAGCTGACTAGTAGTGGCAGAGGGAGCTTCCTCATCCAGGAATTTATACCAGTGAAATCACAGGTCCTATCACCAAGCCTATGTTTTATTATCTACAGAAATAAAACTTCATCTAATTAAATTCAGCTCAAATAATTTTTTTTCTCATTGGAAAAACAATGGAAGACAAATTCAACTTCTTCTAATCTCATTTCATGATAGAGATAAGCAGTTATGGGGTCACGAAGAGTTGCACATAACTGAAACCGTTCAACAACAATAACATGAACAGTAATGAAGGAATCTGATTTGCTCAGAGAATGATATAAGAAAACTGCAGTTTCAGTAAAGCTAGTATACTAAACGCACTGAGTAGGTTCATCAGAATTAAAATGTCTTGATTTCTTCTATTAATCTCAGTCTAAATATTTAGAAAAAAATAAAATTAATTAAAATAGCTTTGTATTCATTTATGAAAAGCGTTCAAAAGCCAGATAGGGGAAGAACATCTAATGTTGACAGAAAATTAATGAGTTTTAGAGAAAAAGCAATCCCTAAACTAACATTAAAAAAGAAAGAATACAGGAGAAGAGAAGTTACTATAAATGTCTAAAACTGAACTAATTTCCTATTACTACAGGGATTACCATCATCTTCCCAGCAACCCAGGCTTGAACTAGGCCATTCATTATTCCTTAACTGTCAAGTCCTGTCTTTCTACCTTCATAATATCTCTTCCCCATTCCCCTTTCTCTTCTCTGAAACTGTAACCACGCTAGTGCAGGCCTTAACCATCTCTTGCCTAGTCTATTAGAATAGTCTAGGTCTCCCTACCTTGTCTCCTCCCACTCCTTCATCCCATATCTTTCACTCAATTGTCCAATGATCTTCCTAAAACTCAGGACTGACCATATAACTCCCCTATTCAATAAAGTATAGTGGCTTTCTAGTACTTCTAGGAACAAATATAAAATCCTTTGTTTAGATTTTAAAGCCCTTTATAAACTGGCCCCTTCCTACCTTTCCAGTCTTCTTATACCTTATTCCCCTATATACTCTGTGACCCAGAGACACTGAACTCCTTGCAATTCCTCACCCATAACACTTCATTTCTTGACTGAGCATTTTCTCTGGCTGTCCCCCATGCCAGGAATATTCACCCTCCTCATCTGGACCTCCCTGCTTTCCTGGTTTCTGTCAAGTCTCAGTAAAAGTCCCATATTCTGTAATAAGCCTTTCCCAATCCTCCTTAATTTAGGGACTTCTGAGATTCTACAATTTTTCCTGAATACAGCCATGTTTTGTACATAGTTTTTGCATATAGTCTCCCTCATTAGACTGTGAATTCATTAGTAAAAGACCCTATTTTTTGCTTTTCTTTGAATTCCTAGCCCTTAGTACAGTGACTGGCACAACAAAGTAGGTACTTAACAAGTGCTAGTTGACTAAGAAGAATATAAAGGATTTTTAAAAGATAATACAAAATAAATCAATGTTAAAATATCAGGGGAAATAAAAGTTGTATTACTGCTATTGATAATCAATATCAAATAGACTAATCTCAAATAATCTTTTAGTAGTTTCCCTTTATAAGCAAAGTATCAATATTGCTTGCTACAAAAACTGTTTGGCAGTATATTTTGTAGTATTCAGTATCTATGCCATATTTACATAGTAATATAGTTAATTCCCAAATCTAAACTAATCATTAAGTTCTGACATATATCTGTTTTACTGAAAGAGCCTAAGGGAGCTTTCTGGGAGCACTATCGTGTCAAGGTCACAGGATTAAGTGAATAGTGATGACAGTAAAAAAGTCATTTCTGTATTTTCAAAAGGGTTTTACTAAGTTACTTAAAATGCCATAAACATAAATAGTCTTCTTTCTCTACAATGCATCCATGACAGCTAACTTCAAAATACAGCACTCTAGGGCAAGGAAGCTTTCCAATCTAAGCGAGAGCCTTTGTAATTGACAAAAAAGATTAATGTGTAGAAGACTTCAAATATCAAGAGATGCTTATTGTCTAGTATGTTATCATACTTCTGTGTGCATATACAATGTAAAATCATTATAAACACATTTGATTTTTACAAAGAAGAAAATATATATTCTGTGAACATGTAAAATGAGAAAAATATTTGCAAAGAAAAAGCCACTGGTTTAACTATATTGTATACCTACATAAACCCTCAAAGTCTTTTCTCTTTCTTCCATGACATTAAAAATAAAATGAACCGATGTAAAGTCAATATGTTATTTTATAAAATGCAGAAAAATATAAATAAAAATCTAAAATGAGAGGCAAGCTCTAAAAAAAAAAACCCACATCAAAAGAGCCTTGAGATTTCCTTACTAGTTTAATAATGTACTATCTCCAATGATTGCAATAGAAATGCCTTAGATGTCTGCCAAAAAGCCAGATGTTAGTGCATGAAATATATTTTCTACAGCTTGGTATAGGTTTCATAATTAGCATCTAAATAAAGGAAGAATGATAGAATGTGATAATTTTGCTATAACCTAAGGCACTTGTTATAAAATGGTGAAAATTTGTTAAGTTCTATGACATTTGTGGGCTAAATAGCCAAGAAGGATACTTCAGTAATTTTACACACACATAAACACTCACATGTATGTATTTTTTTTTCCATGAAGTACAAAGGTATTTTCCTAAAGCTTTACGAAGTATCAAAACATAAGCAATGGGCCTAACTTTAGTCTCCTAATTACTGATTGTTTTCTTTATTCCTAAATCATTTCATTATTTCAAAAGATCTATGATAAATGGAAGCCCTCTTGTATTTCAGTAGTTGATTTTCTAAGTTGATATAACTAAAAAAAAATTTCCTTGTAGTTATGATTTTGGTGATGAGTACCTCTTAATTTTGCTAGGCTGATCTTCAGATGAAAATCTGTTATTCAACCCTGTTTGAAGTCTTTCCACCTTTTGCAGGACCTACAACAATTTAAACTGTCAGCATTGCTTTTGAAAACGTCATACAGGGCCGTTAGGTGGTGCAGTGGATAAAGCACTGGCCCTGAGGTCAGGAGGACCTGAGTTCAAATCTGACCTCAGACCAAATACCTGACACTTACTAGCTGTGTGACCCTGGGCTAGTCACTTAACCCCAATTGCCTTAAAAAAAAATTAAGAAAGAAAACATTGTATCACTTCATATAACAATGCAGTTTCTCATCAGGTCTCCACCAAACTAATCACATTTTAGATGATTAAGAATGCTAACTAAACTTATTATGTAACTTATTTTTATGTAATTTATTACCACAGAATCTCATTTAGCAGGGCACTATTTTTTAAAAAACAAAGTTAGTCATTTTCTGTGTCTGGTTTGTTCTTTGTTCCCAAAGATGACCATGACATGACATCAGGGAGATGATGACATGACTTGCAATTGACTTTGATTTGAGTGGGGGAGAGTGGTGTGAGGTCACCAGCCTCACTTTCTCCTTCAGAGCCATCTGGGCACAGTGGCCAGATATCGATCAGGATGACTGGAGATGGCTCAGGATACAGAAGGAAACCTTGGCCATTTTAAGCTAAGGTCTTTTCATGTTCTCACTTTGAATGAGGCAACACCTATTCAGTGATTAGGCCTCTTTAAGAAGTGAGTCAAGGAAAATTAGGAGAGCAAGGAATAGTTTACCTGTCAGATCTATGGAGAAAAGAAGAATTTATGACGAAACAAGAGATAGAGAACATTATGAAATGCAAAATGGATGATTTTGATTACATTAAATTGAAAAGTTTTTGTACAAAGTCAATGTAGCCAAGATTAGAAGGGAGGCAGAATGCTGGGAAACAATTATTATACCAGTGTCTCTGATAAAGGCCTCATTTCTAAAATACATAGAGAACTGAGTTGAATTTATAAGAATACAAGTCATTCCCCAATTTTAAATGGTCAAAGGATATGAAGGGGCAGTTTTCAGATGAAGAAATTAAAGCTATCTACAGTCATATGAAAAAATGCTCTAAATCACTATTGATTAGAAAAATGCAAATCAAAACATCTGAGGTACAACAACACACCTATCAGATTGGCCAACATGACAAAACAGGAAAATGATAAATGTTGGAGAAGATGTGGGAAAATTGGAACATTAATGCATTGTTGGTGGAGTTGTGAACTGATCCAACCATTCTGGAGAGCAATTTGGAACTATGCCCAAAGGGCTATCAAACTGTGCATTCCCTTTGATCCAGCAATAGCACTTCTAGGTCTGTATCCCAAAGAAATCATAAAAATGGGAAAAGGACTCACATGTGCAAAAATATTTATAGCAGCTCTTTTTGTGGTGGCAAAGAATTGGAAATTGAGGGGCTGTCCATCAATTGGGGAATGGCTGAACAAGGTGTAGTATACGAATGTAATGAAATACTATTGTGCTATAAGAAATGATGAACAGGCTGACTTCATAAAAACCTGTAAAGACTTATATAAACTGATGCAGAGTGAAATGAGCAGAACTAGGAAAACATAGTACACAGTAACAGCCATATTGTGCAATGACTTTGATAGACAGCTCTTCTCAGCAATGCAAGGATCTAAGACAACTCTAAGAGACTCATGATGGAAAATGCTATCCATATCCAGAGAAAGAATCTAGGAGTCTGAATGCAGATGGAAACATACTATTTGCTCTCCTTTTCCTTTGTTTTGTTTCTTCTTTCTCATGGTTCCTCCCATTAGTTCTAATTCTTCTTTATGTTATGACTAATGTGAAAATATGTTTAATAGCAGTGTATAAGTAGAGCCTATATCATACTGCATGCCATCTTGGGGAAGGGGGAGGAGATGGAAGGAGAGAAAATTTAAAACTCAAAATCTTATGGAAGTAAATGTTGAAAACTAAAAATAAATTAATTAATTATTAAAAAAAAAGAAGTGAGTCAAGGAATGGCTGAAAGCTACCTAGTTAACTTGGGGTTAACTGGCTAGATTTCTTTCTCAAACACTAAGCCTCAAACCCAATTCACTCTGGATCTCATGGATTGGACAACAACAGATCCTTGCCCAAGCACCATTTAATGGTTATTTTTTGGGCCCTCTTGGCTCAGAGTGAATGTAAACAATAACTGTTTCTCTTTTGGCCAGCAACCTCGAGGGTCTTCCCCTCCCAGTTTGATTTTTTTAGTCACTATAATTTCTGAAGCCAACACCTTTCAGAGAAATAACATTTATATGGGTTTCTACACAATTCTTTAATGGTTCAGAGAAACAAACTTTTTTCTTCTACTAAGCAGACTGCATCACAAAAAGTATACACTTAATAAATGTTTGTTGGTAGTAATAATAAAAGGTTTGTGTAAAATGATTTCTTTTGATAATCTGTGTCTTGGAGACTCAGAGCTCCCAATTCCCCAAGTTCTTCAAAAGGACATTACTGATAATGAGAGTGCATTGAATCTTCTTATCCCGGTCAAACTCTAACCAAGGCCTGAATTGATTTTATCCTACTCAGGTTTGGGTGGGGACAGATTCTTCTCCCTAGATAGCCCAAAGACAAGGGATGGTATTTCCTCTATCTGGATGGTGGGTAACATTAGCCCCTGTTGACCAAGATTAAGTGACCTAAGTCACGTATTTAAGACTTCATTTTAATATAGACCCCCTCCCAGAGTGTTCTGAACAATCAGAGCTGATTGGCACCCCTTGGAAACACCATCTTCGAAGGGCATATAACCCTGTGCCCCCAAATCCCAAATCAAGTCAGTTCTGAACTGGGCCCCTTAGAGGGGGCCCAGTTTGGGACTGAACTCCCATGCAATGCATATCAAGCCAGCTTGAGAGAAATTAAACTGTGGACACATGTACCCTAATTTTGTCTGTCTCTTTCTTGGAACAGACTCTGTAATTTACTGGGGTTTGACAAGTTATAGAGAAAAGCTTAGGATTAGAGAACTACTCAAAAACTATTGGAAGCCTGTAATTCCTCTCTACTTCCTACCAAAACAAAAATTCACTTTCCTTAGGTGGACATCCACAATCCTGTACAATTTTTAAAAAGTTGAATGGGTGGAGAATCCTAGAGAATCAACTAAAAAACTAATTGAAATAATTAACAACTTCAGCAAAGTTGAAAGACACAAAATAAACCCACATAAATCATCAGCGTTTCTATATATAACCAACAAAGTTCAGCAGCAAGAAATAGAAAGAGAAATTCTATTTAAAATAACTGTAGACAATATAAAATACTTGGGAGTCTACATGTCAAGACAAACTCAGGAACTATATGAACACAATTACAAAACACTTTTCACACAAAGTCACATCTAAACAATTGTAAAAAATATTAATTGCTCATGGGTAGGCTGAGCCAATATAATAAAAATTACAATCCTACCTAAATTAATCTACTTATTCAGTCCCCTATCAATCAGACTACCAAAAATTACTTTATAGGGTTAAAAAAAATTACAAAATTCATTTGGAAGAACAAAAGGTCAAGATTCAAGGGAATCAATGAAAAAAATGTGAAGGAAGGTGGCCCAGAGGTACCAGGTCTCAAACTGTATTACGAAACAGTAATTATCAAAACAATCTGGTACTGGCCAAGAAGCAAAATAGTGGAACAGTGGAATAGATTAGTTCCACAATACACAGTAGTAAATGACCATAGTATCTATAGCTTGATAAACTCAAAGTCCAAGCTTGTGGGACAAAAACTCATTATTTGACAAAAAAGGCTGGGGAACTGTATGGCAGAAACTAGCTATAGACCAATATAAGGTCAAAATGAATACATGATTTACACATAAAGGGTGATACCATAAGCAAATTAAGAGAACATAGAACAGTTTAGCTGTCAGATCTATGGATAAGGGAAGAATTTAGGATGGTAAAATGGAACATTTTGATTATAAAAAATTAAAAAGTTTTTGCACAAACAAAACCAATGCAATCAACATTAGAAGGAAAGCAGAAAACTGAGGGAAAATTTTTACAGTCCAAACTTCACAATAACTCTGAGATACGTGATACAGATATTTTTTGTGCCCATTAACAGATGGGTAAATTGCCAATGGTCACTTAGCTAGGAAGTATCAAGTGGGAACTGAACAACTCTCTATCCATTATGGCATAATTCCCCAAAGCACATAAATATAGGCATGCTTTGTTTTATATCTTGGATTTGGAGTTAGAGAGGTTAAGTGATTTGTATGTCTTAACAAAGATAGGAGTTTTGGAGTTAGAATTTGAAGCCAGGTAGTTATGATTTAAGATCTATCTTTGTGCCTCACAAAAGTGATGAAACCATCCTAGTTCTTTGTGACATTTCATGGAAGAAAATCTTTACAATGAATAAGTAACCCATTTTTTTCTTGAGTATTTTTTTTTTATCTGAAGAACTGTAAATACTATAGGAGAATGCATTGTGTAAAAGGGAAACCTTTCCATGAAAAATTCAAATGTCTTCTTTTAAAAGCCAGATTGAAAAAAGATTATTAGCCTAAAATCAAGGGAAAAAAACCACTGTTTTTGTAAAATGGAGCTATCTGTTAAAAATATGTAGTAAAGCATTAAAAAGTGATAGAAATTAAATAAGCAAAACAATAAATGGTTCTGAAAGAAGTGACAGTCAGTTTTTTTGGTCATCCAAATATTTTGAAGGATGATTTGAAAGATAAAGGTGAAATATTTGCATTTGAGCCTCTAAGAAGCTTCAGCTGTAAGAAAGCCTTTTTAAATTGAAATTACTAATTGAAAAATTTCTAGGGGAAAAACAAACAACTGCTAATGAATATTTAAAACTGCTTTCCAATAAGTATTATTAGCTTTTTCATATTCTGCTTTTCTAAAGACTCATACTAGAAACTTACCTATGAGATACAGCTCCCCAAGCCCCATGTTTGTTTGTGAGAATATTAAGAATCTTTTGCTTCAGCTGATTGGCTGTGACATGATCTCGATGCTTAGCAGCACTGATAAGGTGGTCACACATCTTTTCTTCTTCTCTTCGGTCAGCAGCATATTGGGCACACTGTGACTACAAAAAAAATGCAACAATGCACAATGATTAGTTTTTCTACTTTTATAAAATAGAATTCTATTTCAACCTTAAATAAAAGGAGGAAATAAATACCTCCATACAAAAATTCAGTCATTAATTCAAAAAAATTTTTTTTCTTGGATTGGGTTTTTTCTTTTCTTTTCTTTCTTTCTTTTTTTTTTGCTCAGATTACACAATTAGAGTTTGTCACACTATAGGATTGTAGGATCTCATAATCCTTTTACTTCTGGCAATCTCATCAACCTCTATGCCTTGGACTAGGAAACAGCAGTTGGAAGACCTAACCTTTCATCTCCAAACTTCTACTCTGGAGTCCCTGTTCTGGTTAGTGAGTATCTCAAATAGCATTCCATATCAGGCCAGGCTAGCTTTTATTTGTATTTCATTTCACTCTAGCCATTTCCTCACCAGCTAATGGTGATCTTGTTGCTTGGACCAGAGATCATGCCTTAGAGCACTTACCCTTTCAATCACAGGAACTCCTACCCAGTGTCCTAATAAGGTAATGCTTCATGTGGCCCATAATACTGGCACAGTCTGGCTCCAGTCATGCTTCATTATATTCTCTTCATTATACTCAAACTATCATGACCTGCTTTATCACTGCACAAGTACCCTCAATGTCCTTCCTCCCTCTGAGTTCAGGTGCTAGAACCATGATCAAATCAATACTGACATTGCTATTAGAAACACTCGAACAATTTTCTTGACTCCTCTTACTCTCCTTGTAACTTTTCAAACCAAAATATTGTTTTGTGGCCACAACTCCACTTTGTGTACTATCTTCTCCTATTGAATGCAATCTCCTAGAGGGCAGAGACCACCTTTGCTTTTGTATATATATTTGAAGTGCTCAGTACAGTGCTTGGCACATAGTAAATACGTAATAATTTTTTTTTACCCATTTATTTCCAGAATTTTGGGTAGCCCTCTTAATCTACAGATGAAGTAACTAAAGATCATAGAATTGTACAGAGTCACCTAGCTAAGAAATGGAAGTGCCAGGTTTTCAACCTAAGTCTTCTGATTCAAATTCCAGGACTTAATATATAGCATGTCTGTAGTTACATGACTATAATATGGAATAGTGGATGGAGTATTGTTCTAATATAATCTTGTGTCTGACAAGTGGTAGCTGGGTAAGCCTAGGCAGGTTACTTAATCTGAGACTCAGTTTCTTCAGCTGTAAAAACTACAGTACCTACCTTAGACGGTTATTGTGTGGATTTGATAAAGTCATGTAAATAAAGAATGGCACAAACTTTAAAATGCTCTGTAAATGTCAGTTATTACTATTACTATTACTATTATTACCCATCTCTCTGGGACTCAACTTCTCCATTTATAAAATAAGAAAGGGATTGGTTGATTTCTAAGGTCCTTTCCAGTTCAAATTCCTCTAATCCCAAGTATTGGTGTAAACTGACTTTCCATTTATATATGTGTGTGTGTGTGTGTGTGTGTGTATGTGTGTACACATATGAAATTAACCTAAAGTAACCTAAAGATATATCTCATCTAAGGTCACACAACCTCTATTACTTCTTTTACAGTGATCTTTACACTACATATCACAGTGACTCTTATGTCAATGAGGATTATGATTTGATTTATAAAATTAGATTTGCTTATACTTTTCCAGGAAGAGATCTATTCTATGAGATTTTATACCTGTTATTCAACAAATAAAGTGACATCTATTAGGATAAACATATGTTGTTAATACATGGTGACTATATTTATATATGCATAAATATGTCAGTGTATACACACACACATATGTGTATATAAATACAGATATACTGTGAATATATCCATATACTGCAGAACCTCATTTAAAACCTCATTTTTAGTAAAAATGAGCTATTATGGAATAATATATTTTTGTTCTCTAAAGCTCTTTCAAGTTTCTTAGGAAAAACCTTTTGACTTAGGCACTGTATACCATAAATCAAGAGAAAAAGGTTATAGTCCTAGGCTTGCTTCTACCAAGTATAGGATTTTGCTTAAGTTTTCTCTGGACTTCAGTTTCCTCATACATAAAATGATGGCATGAAACTACATGATCTCTAATGTCTTTTCCAGCTCTAAAATTCAATTAATATTTGCATTTAAGTAGCATATTATAGTGCAATTGTTACTGACCTCTTAACTAGAGACACTGAGGGGCTTCAGTTATTGAAAGGAAACCAAGAATGCAGGGGCACATTAAACATTGTCATTCTGATGCATATAGCATGTACATGCTTTTAAATAATCATTTTACCCTTTGCTTCTTTGATGGATCTGTGATCTCATTAATATAGGGTTTTTCAAATAATGAAGACTGTGACCCATCCATACCTACCATGCTGTGTGACTCATGTCTATGTTCTACCATAAATCCTCCACAGGGAACTATCCAGGATGCTGGTGACTTCTTTTAGCTCTCTTGATATTATGATAAATAGGTTGACCATGGGTTAGCTCTTTCTACTTAAACAGAGCTCCCCCTTTTCTTCTCTTCATTCAGAAATTTTTGCTCACTAACTCCTACTTCCCTTATTTCCTCTATCAGGTGCAGAGGTGGTCTTTCTCATTTGCATGTGAAACCCCTGTCTATGGGTCCTTGATCCCACACCATCCCATCCTAACTTGTCCAGAAAATGGTCCCCATTAACCTGTCCATTATTCTGCTATTGGTGTCTTTTCTGTTGCTTTCAAGCATGCCCATGTCTCTTCTATCATTAAAAGGGAACTAGGTGGCACAGTGGGACTGAGTGGCACTGAGCCTGGAATCAGGAAGACCTGAGTTCAAGTTTGGCCTCAGAAACTTATTAGTTGTGTGACCCTGGGAAAGTCACTTAGCCTCTGTTTGCCTCAGTTTCCTCATGTAAAATGAGAATAATAATAGTACCCTACCTCACAGGCTTCCTGTGAGGATCCAATGAGAAAATATTTGTGAAGTTCTTAACAGTGCCTAGCACACAGTAGGCATTATATAAATGTTTATTCCTTTATTCTCTTATTAAAAAAAATCACCTGATCCTATCATTTCTGCCAGCTATCATCCTATATCTACTCTCCTCAGCTAAACTCTCTGAGAAAGTTTCTTCTACCATGTGCCTCCATTTCACCTCTCAATCTCTTAAGATTCTGCAATCTAGTTTCTAACCTCATCAACTAACAGAAAACATTCTCTCCAAAATTAACAGTGATTTTTAAAAAAAATTATTTATTTTTAGTTTTCCACATTCACTTCCACAAGATTTTGAGTTACAAATTTTCTCTCCATGTCATCCCTCCCCCACCCCAGATGGCATGCAGTCTGAATACTCCTTCCCCTAATCTGCTTCCCTTCTATCTCTCCTCCCTTCTCTTATCCCCTTCCCCTGCCCCTTCTATTTTCCTGTAGGGCAGGATAGATTTCTATACACCATTTCCTTATTTCCCAGTTGCATGTGAAAACAATTTTTTTTAACATATGTTTTTAAAACTTTGGGTTCCAAATTTTCTCCCTTGCTCCCTCCCCACCCACCCTCATTGAAAAGGCAAGCAACTCGATACAGATTATATACGTGTAGTCATGCAAAACAATTCCATAGTAGTCATGTTGTGAAAAACTAAGTATATTTCCCTTCATCCTATCCTGCCCCATATTTATTCTATTCTCTCTTTTGACCCTGTCCCTCTCTAGAAGTGTTTGATTCTGATTACCTCCTCCTCCAATCTGCCCTCCTCTCTATCATCCCTCTGCTCTCTTGTCCCCTTCTCCCCCCACATTTTCCTGTAGGGTAAGATAGATTTCCACACCCAAATGAGTGTGTATGTTATTCCCTCCTTAAGCCAAATCCTATGAGAATAAGATTCACTCATTCCCTCTCACCTTCCCCTGTTTCCCCTCCACTGTAAAACCCTTTTCTTGTCTGTTTCATGTGAAATAATTTACCCCATTCTACCTCTCCCTTTCTCCTTCTCCCAATATAATCCTCTCTCACCCCTTAATTTTACTCTCCAGATATCACCCCTTCATCTTCAACTCACCCTGTGAGTTGAATCTATCTATCTATACATATAATTTTTTCCCTCCAACTACCCTAATACTGACAAAGGTCTCCTAAGTTACAAATATCATCTTTCCATGTAGGAATGTAAACAGTTTAACCTTAATAAGTCTCTTATGATTTCTCTTTCCTGTTTACCTCTTCATGTTTCACTTGAGTCTTGTATTTGAAAGTCAAATTTTCTATTCAGCTCTGGTCTTTTCATCAAGAATGCTTGAAAATCCTCTATTTCACTGAATATCCATTTTTTCCCTGAAGGATTATACTCAGTTCTGCTGGGTAGGTGATTCTTGGCTGTAATCCTATCTCCTTTGCCCTCTGGAATATCATATTCTAAGCCCTCTGATCCCTTAATGTAGAAGTTGCTAGATCCTGTGTTGTCCTGATTGTGTTTCCACAATACTTGAATTGTTTCTTTCTGGCTGCTTGCAATGGAATTTGGCTACAATATTCCTAGGAGTTCTCTTTTAGGGATCTCTTTCAAGAGGTGATCAGTGGATTCTATCAATTTTTATTTTACTCTCTGGTTTGAGAATATTAGGGCAGTTTTCTTTGATAATTTCTTGAAAGATGATGTCTAGGCTCTTTTTTTTTTCATGGCTTTAAGATAGTCAAATAATTTTTAAATGATCTCTCCTGGATCTATTTTCCAGGTCAGTTGTTTTTTCAGTGAGATATTTCACATTGTCTTCTATTTTTTTATTCTTTTGGATTTGTTTTACAGTGTCTTGATTTCTCATAAAGTCACTAGCTTCCAATTGCTCCATTCTAATTTTTAAGGAAGTATTTTCTTCAGTGAGCTTTTGGACTTCCTTTTCCATTTGGCCAATTCTACTTTTTAAGGCATTCTTCTCCTCACTGGCTTTTTGGACCTCTTTTGCCATTTGGGTTAGGCTATTTTTTAAAGTGTTATTTTCTTTAGTATTTTTTTTGGGGGGGTCTCCTTTAGCAAGCTGTTGACTAGTTTTTCATGATTTTCTTGCATCACTCTTATTTCTCTTCCCAGTTTTTCCTCTACTTCTCTTACTTGCTTCTCAAAATCCTTTTTGAGCTCTTCCATGGCCTGGGACCAATTCATATTATTCTTGGAGGCTTTGGATGTAGGAGTTTTGACTTTGTTGTCTTCTTCTGGTTGCATGTTTTGATCTTCTTTGTCACCAAAGAAAGATTCTATGGTCTGACTATTTTGTGCATTTTGCTCATGATCCCAGCCAATTACCTGAGCTCTTTGTTAAGGTAGAGGTCTGCTTCCAGTGTGGAGAATGTACTGTCTCAAGCTTCAGGGGTTTTGCACAGCTGTTTTCAGAGATACTTCTAGGGACCTGTAAATTTGCAGTTCTTCCAAGGTGGTATGATCAAGGGTGAGGCGTTTACTCCTTTCCTGGCCTGTGCTCTGGTCTATGAGTGACCACAAGAACTATTTTCTGCCTGGGAACTGTAAGGAGGATTTCCTCACCACCGCCACTACAACCTCCACCATGCCAGTACTCCTCCTCACCCTAGGACTACCACCCAGAACTTTGACCCAGATCCAAGCACAGGCAATGCAAGAGAATCCTGCACCAGCAGAGAGATCCCTGCAATCCCCCTCTGATCAGCCATTCAATTCGCCCTCAGTATGTGGGCCCAGAAGCTCTGGAAGCAGCTGCTTCCCCAGGGCCGAGTTCGGGGACTGGGTCTGGGACCATGCTTCTCTCTCACACCACAGTCACAGACTTTTCCCAATGACTTTCTAAGTTGTGTTTGGCGTTCATTGGTTGAGAATCTGGAAACCGCCACAGCTGCCTACAATTCAGTCCTCTGAGGTCTGCTCCAGGTTCGCTGAGGCCTTGTGCACTCACCCCAAACTGCGCTCCTCTCCCCGCTTGGCACGATATACCTTTCCAATCAACCATCCAGGCTGTCTTGGGCTGTAAATTTGTTTCACTCTGTCTTTTTTGTGAGTTCTGCTGCTTTAGAATTTGTTTAGAGCCATTTTTTTATTGGTATTTGGACGGGTTTGGGGAGAGCTCAAGCAAGTCACTTACTCTATCATCTTGGCTCCACCCCCTAACAATGATCTCTTGATTATTAAATTTTGCCACTTAAGCCAAGCTTCTTACTTCTTGACCTCTCTGGAGCATTTGTCAAGGTTGATCATCTTCTCTGACATAATCTCTCTTTTTAGGATTTGTAATATTGCTCTCTCCTGGTTCTACAATCTGTTCGTTCTTTCTTGTATCTTTTGACAATTATTCATCTATCCCATGTTCACTAACTATGGGGACTCCACAATGCTCTGCCCTGGGCCCTCTTCTGCTGACAGTATTCCACTTGGTGATCTTATCAGCTTCCATAAATTCAATTACCATCTTTATGCAGATGACTCCAAAGTCAATATATGTAGTCGTAGTCTGCTTCCTGAGCTACAATGACAAATCTCCAACTGCCTCTTATACATCAGGAACTGGATGCTTCATAAGCATAGAAAACTCACATGTCCAAAACATAACTCATTATCTTTCTCTCTAAATCTTTTGCTCTTCCCAACTACTATTAGATTAGAACAATACTATCCTCCCCAATAATCTAGAGTTACAACTTTAGTGTTCTGCTCAACTCCTCACTCTACTCACCCCACATCTCCAATCTATTTCTAAATTTTTACTTTCACAACAAGCATCTCTAATATTCATTCCCTTCTTTTCACTGTGTCCAAATTACAGGAACTGAGCTCTACAAGTTATCTATTTAATTGTATACCACAGTCTGATGAATAAGCATTGATTACCCATTAGGATTTCCTTTGTGGATAGTTAGGCCAAACTCTTTTGAGGTACTATGAATTCACATGTAAAAGATTTGGCATTGTTCCAGGACTTCGTGCAATCAGCACAAAGTCATTTGCAAACACCTCACCTTCTCTTGGGAATTGCTATCTCATGTGATCTTGTATACACCTCTGTGTTGTTTGCCGCACTTGATACTATTAATCATGGGGCTGTAGTGCAAAGTTTCTCCATATTTTTAAGAATAATCCATACAGAGAGGATTCTGGGAAGATGGCAAAGCAGGTCAGAAAATTTCAAGCTCTCAAGATTTTCCTCCACAAAAGAGATAAAATAGCACCTCAGGGCAAACATAGATCCTGAAAACAAATAAGAAAAGGGGCAGAGTGAGGTCCTCCTGGGACAACTGGAGAAGACCTGAAGAAAAATCCTGGAAAAGATTTCCTCCCTGTGAAGAGTAGACACCTCCAGGCTAGGAACAACAAGCAGCTTAAACAACAAGTGGCAAGCCCTGGGGTTAGCTGGGTTGGGAGGCTGCCTGGGCCCCAGCCACAGGAACTTTTACCCACAGGACAATGAAGGGAGTTGGGTATGGACCTAGGGAAGATCAAGGGAACCTCTTCTGACAAGAATGCCACACCCAACTGTGCTGTGGAGACACAGTGGGGGCAAGAAGTAAAGTGCAGAAGCAGCGAAGTGGGGACACCTCTGCTGTGGGCACTTACAGGAGGCTGGAGAGCTTGGTTTGACTTCAAAGTCAGAAGGGAGAACTGAAGAGCATTACAGGCACCATTCCCCATACCCCAGGACTAGAGGTGATTATAAAGACTAAATTATTACAAAAAAAAAAAAAAAAGAAAATGCGCAGGCAAAGGAGAAAGAATCCAACCATAGAGAGCTACCATGGGAATAAAGAAGATTGGGATTCGTCTAAAGAGGGGGATACAGAAGCAAAGAAATCCTCTTCTACCCCAAAGGCTAATGTCAAATGGTCACCTGCCCAAAAAGAACTCACTGAAGAACTTAAAAAAGACTTTAAAAATCAAATGAGAGACTGAGGAAAAACTAAAAAAGAAAAGTAAGAATAATACAAACAAAACAAGAAAACTACAAAAAGAAAGGAAAGTCAACCAATTAGAAAAGAAGATCCAGAATCTTAAGGAAAAAAATGACTCCCTGAAAATCAGAATTGGGCAAGGGGAAGCCAACTAAGTTAGAGGAGATGAAGAAATTAAAAAAAATATATATAAAGAATGAAAAAATAGGACAGATTGTGAAACAGCTCATAAGAAAAACAACGGATCTAGAGAACAGATCAAAAAGAGAAAACATAAAAATAACTGGACTACCTGAAAGTTCTGATCAAAAAAATAATCTTGATACAACAAAACAAGAAATAATTAAAGAAAATTATCCTGAAGCATTAGAACAAGAGGGGAAAGTAGAAATGGAAAAAAATCCACCGGTCACCACCTGAAAGAGATCCTACTAGGAAAACTCACAGAAATATTTCTAAACCTCCAGATCAAGGACAAAACATTCCAAGCAACAAGAAAAAAAAACAATTTACATATGGTGGTCCTTCAATTAAAATCACACAAAACCTAGCAGTGGCAACACTAAAAGATTGCAGGTCTTGGAACACTATATATCAAAGAGCAAAAGAACTGGGTTTCTGATGGAAAAATATCATACCTGGCAAAGCTAAGCATAATTCTGAATGAAAAAAATGGACATTTGATCAACTGTCAGACTTTCAGGTCTTTATTAAAAAAACAAAAACAGAACAAAACAAAACAAAACAAAACAAAAAAACCCTGAACTCAATAGAGGATTTAACATACAAGAGCCAAGAGAAACATAAGATACATACCAATGACCAATTACAAGGGATTAAATAAGGATAGAATGTTTACCTTTTATGTATGAAAAATGTAAAACCTATGTCTAAGATTGTTACTAGTAATTAGGTAACTTATAAGGAAGATTGGGGTAGAACCATTCAAGTACAGCTAAAAGAGTATCTTTTACAAATAAGGTGCAAGAGGAAGAATTAGATGGGAGAGGGAAGCTGTTAGTTCTGGAACCTACTCTCATTGAGAATGGGTTTAAGAGGAGAAAATATATAAACATTTAAAAGATTATAAAAGTCGTCTAAATTTAGAAAGAAATAAAACTTTAAGAGGATAGGGAAGGGGTAGAGGATAAAGGAGGGATCTTTAGAGGGGACGGTATGGAAATAGGTCAAAAGGGGGATATAAAAGAGGGTTTAGATTTAGAGGAATAGTAGAATAAGGAAGAGATTGCTGGAGTAAGGGGTAGGTTAAGTAATAGGAGGGTAACGTAGCAGGGGGAGTAAAGTAGAGGAGTTAGAAAATATAGGAAAAATAAAGAGACATACACAAACATAAAAACAAAGATTAGGAGTAGACTCTCTTAGGGAAAGTATATGTATATATCTATGTATGTGTATATATGTATAAGTGTGTGTGTGTGTGTGTGTGTATATATATATATATATCTATATATCTATATATAAATATATCCATTGCTCAACTGTAGCCTTGGGGCTGTGGGTATAGGGGAGGGAGGGGGAAAAAAGAACAAAGTAAAAAGTGTACAGCAGGGAACAAAAGAAAATCTAAAAAAAAAAAAGAAGAAAAAAAAAAGAAAAGAAAACCTGTAAGGAAGCAAAGAACAGATGGACAGCTTTCAACATAATGACCAGTATTTAACATATAGGCTTTCTTGAAATGAAAAGTTATTGCTATCTATTTTGAATCTTCTCCTATGTTCTGCTGTGCACATGACATTTTTTGTTTTTTTCTTATTTTATTTATCATTATTATTATTATTATTATTATTATTTGTGAGACAATTGGGGTTAAGTGACTTGCCCAGGTCACACAGCTGGTAAGTGTAAAGTGTCTGAGGAGGGATTTGAATTCAGGTCCTCCTAACTCCAAGGCTGGAGCTTTATCCACTGCGCCACGTAGTTGCTCCTATGTTTTTTTCTTATTTTATATTTAAATTTATAATGTTCCTTTTTCTTTTCTTATTATGTATTTAAGTTTTAGTATTTGTCTAAAATAAAAAAAAAAGAAACCAACAAACAAACAAAAAAGAATAAGCCATACATGAATTGAGGGTATCATTGATGAAGTTATGAAAAGGAAACAGGATGGCTTTGCCAAATAATATTCTACATCAGACCATATATCTGCAGTTAGAGAACTGGACTGAAAAGTGCAGAGAATATGATATCACAGTGTACTTGTTGTTTGCTGACAAAAAAAAAAGCCTCACTTGATTTTTAAAGTATCTTAAGGGTACTCCTTGATTTTTAAAGCATCTTAAGGGTACTCCTTCAATATACTGTCTCCCATACCTATGTCAAAACCACGTAAGATTCCTTGATTTTTTTTAATCCAAAATAAATGTAGCTCAGTAGAAAAAAATAAACTATAATACTTCTATATTTTGATGAAATTATGGTTCTATTCATGTGAATGCTCCTTCCAAAAGTGAAGATTACAAATGAAGGATAGTCATGCCTTAGCCAGAAATAGTTAGAAAGAATCAAAGACTTGGGGACAAAGAGAGTGTGTTATGTTTTGGACGTAATCTACGCTTTGAGTTTTCTACGCTTAGGAGACATACAGTTCCTGATGTATAAGAGACAGTGAGAAATCTGTCACTGTACCTCAAGAAGTAGACTAGGGATGGATATAGACTTGGGAATCATCTCCACAAATCAGCTCCTTTTATCCTGTGACTCTAGTTCATGTCTTCCTGTAAATTCTCAATTGAAGAATTATGTTCCTCCCCACTGGCATTAATTTCTCTAGAGACTGGTATGCTATGATCTTACTGGCAACATTTATTTTTTGAGCTGCTGTTTCAAGAAAAATTGGGGGTCATTAAAAGTACTCCATAATTTAGCACATCCACCCAATTCTCTTCCTATTCAATTCACTGTCCATCTGCAGTGTCTGTCAAAGACATGAGGGACCAGCTCTAGAGGGTGTCCATCCAATTGCTTGCCATAATCTAGACAATGAATATTCATCAGCCACTTGGGTGGCATTGAGTTGCTTCTCTCTATAATCCCTGTAGACACAACTGCCAAACTAATATTCCTCAGATACAGGTATGACTATGTCACTCCCCTGGTCAAGAAATTTCAGGGGCTCCCTACTGAATCCAGGATAATAAATAAACCCCTTTGATTCACATTTAAAACCCTTCATAATCTGGCTCTAGCAAGCCTACCTTTCCAGTCTAACTAAATCTTATGCGTCCTCATGTATTTTATGTTCCAGACAAAATAGGTATTCTTCATATGTAATATTTCATCTCCTGTCTCTATGCCTTTGTACAGGCTATCTTCCATGCCTGGAATGCTTTCTTTCTTTCCCTTTTTCCCTCAGAAAGTTACAGTTCTTCTCGAGGTTAAAGTAGCTCAAGCGCTACCTTCTACAAGATGCATTTCTTGATTGTCTCTAGTTGTTAGAATTGTACTTCCTTCCTGCACCCAGCTCCCCCAAATGATTTTGCTTATTTAAAATATATTTTATGCTTACTTTTCTGTGAACATTGCATGTCTCCCAGAGATTGTCTCACTTTTGTATTTGTATATTTGCACCTAGAATAGTGACTGGTACTGTGGTATTTATAATAGGCAATTAAGTGCTTGTTAATTGATCGAGTCTCTGCAACAACTGAGGTGCAAGCTGTAATTATCTTCACAATGGTCTTTCTAGAAATGCTCATTTCAGTATGCAATAAAAGATGACTAAGTATCCCATGAAATGGAACATCTTGCTTCCTTTTGACACACTGATAAAACCAACTCTCTATAACCTCCTTGATTTGCTTCTCCGTGGTGGACCTGTGTATCATCTTTCTATTCAGTTGTACCTTCAAACTGTGTTCTAAATTTCTTTCTGGTGAGAACGTAAATATGGGCATGAATCAGTTCCTGTAGAAGTATTCCTACACAGTCATCACTGGCCAAGGATATTATATTCAAAGTACCAACAATTTTGTCTCTAGACAGTCTAAAAACAGGTTGTAAGTATCATCCCCTATTCTGTCACTCTGCCATGGCCACTGCAGAAGGTCAAGGGAGGCACTCATATAGAACTAAAAGTAATTTTGTTTATCTTCATTTTCTGAGTTGCTAAAGCCTAAGGAATCATGACCTAGTGGCCAATATATTAGTTTTGAGCCTTTCTGTTAAGCTTTCTTTGGAAATCAGAACATGTTCATTCCTGGGACCATACTGGCATTATCAGTTAAGAACAGAGGTCATCTCTAGGGTGCAATGAGGCAACATATTAGGACACTGTGGCAACTGAATGAGTAATTTTTCTGTGTATGAACAATGTTATTTTTAAATATATGTAGATTTTTTGTGAATAATAAATTATATTTATTTAAAAGTATTAATGAATTTGCAGTAGCTTTTGGCCATTATTTTTTCAATCCACAGAGGACAGCTGAACAACTGCTTGAACATGGGCATCCATAAATTTGATGTTACAATGGGATAATCATAGTGAAAACTGTTGGGAACTGTGGATTTATAACAAAAGAATATCAATTTGAGACCTGACTCTTATACTTATTAACTATGTTATCCCGGACATGTCAATGAACTTCCTAGAATCTCACTGTTTCTATCTTTAAAATGGGGACTATGATATTTTCATTTAAGAGGAATTATGCTAGAATGACTGGAGGATTGATTTTGGAGTAAGGAAGACCTGAGTTCAAGTCCTGACTCAGATACCTATTAGTCATGTGACTCTTGGCAAATCATGTAGCTTGACTCAGATACCTAGGAGCTATGTGACTTTTGGCAAACCTCTCCTCTATCCTCCATTTTTCCCTACCCATTTCAGTTGTGTTGTGGGATTCATATCTATGACAAATCTTAGCTATACAGAGAGAGAGCTGAATAGTGAATCCTTCTGGCTACTGAAGAATTCTGTAAGAGTAAATGAACATGTGTATCAGTCTTTTTTGTTAGTTTGTATTTGTGCATAACAAAGTGATAGTATATTGAGAAGCAATATAATAAGAGCATAGGATAGTGATGGGCAGGGTGGCAGAGGAAATAAGGTACTGCCCCCCAGTGAGGAAGGTCTTTGTTCAACTCTGATACATACTAGTTATATGACTCTGGGCAAGTCACTCAAATTCTCAGTGACTTAGGAAACACTTTAAGCCTATCAATTGAAGAAGAGTTTTTTATCTCTCTTACTTTAAGGTGTTTCCTAATAGAGAGCTGCCTACTTGGATGAAATCACAGGTCCAGACCAAAAAAAAGGCTTTAGTATAGAGCAGCTCACTTCAATATTCTAATATTTCCAAGTACTTTCTCAGTGGTTAACAATTAATAATAAAAATAAAAATGAGGCAACTTGCTTCACACTACCATTTCATAAGGCTGAACAACATTATTCTCTGGAGGGGCAAAAAGAGCCTTTTGTTGAGATAATTGAGAATTTTAATATTTCCTTATATGTAGCCTATGTACTATTACAGACTATTATTCTGGTTTATTTCTTTTGAAAAGTGGCCACTATAGCTATCTATAAAGGGTTAATTCATTTTTCAATTTATCTTCTTGTACAGGGAAGCACCAATTAGTACAGTGATCTGCCTCAGTAATGAGGTTAATATTTCATCAGCTCATTGGACAGTAAAATTAAATTTTCATTTTTCTTCCTTAACAATTACAGAGGCTAACCAAACGAATGTTAACTATAAAGTTACCATCACAAACTAAATCTCGCTTGTCTTCTTTATTTGAAGCTTATAAAGTAAGCTTTACAAAATTCCTATAAATATGCTTTTAATTTCTCAAAAATTCTTGATTTATAGAATTGCAAAGTCCAATATAAAATAACAGTTTTTTTTTACAACAGTAAAATATGCATTCATTTAAGTCAGTTCTAGCCTAAGAAAAGAAGGTAAAACAGTTTGGTTTAAAAAGGAAGTTACATTTATTGAGCAAAACCTAGTAATACTATATTCATTTTTCTTAAGTGAGATATAAGAATATCTTCATTCTAAGTTTATAATCTGTAACTAATATTTCAAAAAGTTCCAAATCATCACATAATCTTCTCAATGACAGCTGAATTATCAGTGGCCTACATTAAGGCACTCTACTGGTTAACTACCTCATAAGTATTATCTTCTTGCTTTAAATCCCATTTTAGAGGTTTTCATATGACAAATACAATTAAAATGTTTATATCCCATAAAACATTTGGTTTTCTTACTGGAAAAGAAGATTGACTTAAGGCTATTCCTTCAGGGAATTTAGTTAATATTCCAAATCTTATTTGCTAACAGAAGCTGCAAGTTAATTGAATATTTTCATTTTGCCGAGAGTTCTGACAGATCGTATACTTAAACATATTCTTCAAAGAACATATAACTCGATCTTTTCTTGTCATCTTAAGTTAATGCATCATATCCTGATAAAGATCCAATGTTATTTATTGTTGAGGCAATATGAAACTTCACTCTAATATACACTTTATTGTAAATTTGCTTTTTATCAAAGTTTAAAATACCTAGTATATGTTGTTGGAGTCCCATATGACAAGAGTCTGATGTCTAGCTGACAAAGTGAAGTAAAGGTTAGGTCTGCTGAAAATGACAACAGATATCTCTGTGTCTCATACTTTACAGCAAGGTCAAAGAGCAAAATAACTAGTACATCAAACTGTAAGTTTGAGAGAGCTGCTTCACTTAGATAAGAACCTCATCAAAACTGAGAACATGGTCTCCAATTCCCAACCAAACCATACTTGTTGGTGTACCATGACATGTTAGTAAAATAGCACAGCTCTTTTTTTTTCATTCAGTCTGATATACCAGTGTGATACTTCAAACCAACTGTAGTACAAGGCCACCCAAATATCTTAGATATTTGTATGACAGTGTGGTGAATTTGGTTTTATAAAGGGAATGTAGCACAATAAAGCCCAATGAAAATATTTAAAATAACAAATTTAGAAGATTTAGAACGGAATACATACTAGATTAGCAATACAGAATGGGACAAATAATTATTGAATAATCACAAAATAGCATTTTAAAATATTTTGGTTGTCTCTGTAAAAACTGAATTCATAACATTTTGAATATTACATCTTTTTTTACACAGAAATGAAAGACATCATCCAAATTATTCTTAGTACTTAATAACTTTGAAAACCAGTTGACAAAATAGCAATACTTTAGAAGTAATCTAACAGATAATATTCAAGCAAAGAAAATGAAAACCAAATTAATGCCATACTAAAGTAAACAATGGGATGATAAGCAGAACAATTTGCAGAATGGTTGATAAAAACTACTAGTTCATTTACATAACAACCCCATTACCTTCAGCATCTTTCTGTTGGCTTAGAAAATCTGGCTAGTTAAAAAAATTACATTTAAAATTTTATTTGCATTTTCCTTAAGAAAGTTAATAAAATTCCATTTAAATATTTAATACTCTTCTATGTCAAATTATTAGACATTCTGATTAAGGGATTTCTTCAAGTTGTGAATATTCTCCTGGATTTCAGTGAGACAGATGAGAAAACAAGCTAGTACTTTGTGACTGACATTTATCCATTTTTTAAAAAAGTGTTCTAAAATGCCTTCAAAGTATTTTTTTCTTTTTCAAAAATAAAAAAGAACAACCACTTTTTTTTAGGTCCAGGATTACACATAGGTAATAGCTGACTGAAAACAGAAAAGCTGAATTTCCAACTTTTCTCAAAAACTTACCTCAAATTCTGCATGTTTGTGTACATCCTCAGCCCTCTGTCGATTCAAAATAAACTCAGCTTCATTGGCAACACGCACTATGTGGTCTTTCATAGCGTGGCACAACAATCTGAAGTGAAAAACAGTCTTTGATTAGACCCTCCTTATAGTTTTGGCTCTTCTAAATTCTTTCATATATCAGTTTATAATACTGGAAATATTAAACTATCATAAATACTATTTGGTTAAACTATTAAGCAAAATTATTTTTATGTTTGTTTCTACTTCAGAGTACTTTTTTTGTTCTGTTTTGTATTGGTTGGGCAATGGGGGTTAAGTGACTTGCCCAGGGTCACACAGCTAGTAAGTATTATGTGTCTGAGGCAGGATTTGAACCCAGGTCCTCCTGAATCCAGGGCCGGTGCTCTATCCACTGCGCCACCTAGCTGCCCCCAGTGTACTTCTTTAAACAGAAAATACACCATTAAATTCCTACAGAAATTTGAAAATCATAATAGATCTTATAAACACAATTTCTGTTAATGAAAGTTGTTTTTAGAAAGATTTTAAACTGAAGGAAAAGAAAAGTTTTAAAGCTGTCCAATAAGAGAATGAGTGGCCTTATAATTTGGGAATCTTTCCCTTACTAACTATATTAAAAACAAAGGTTTGATGACTATTTTGTGGGGAACTATAGAAGGGATTCCTACATTGAAGAGGAGGGTAGAATAAATGATCTCTAGGAGGGTTGCCAGTTCCAAAATTCTACAGTTCTTCAATTCCTGAGAAAAAGAATCATCATATAAGCTTTGACAAGGAAAACTTGAATAATGAGTGAACAAATGACTCCCACTGGGGACTGCTTAGTATCTAGCAGGATTCCCCACAACAGTAATAGTCCTATAATTATACAATCTAATTCTGTAATCTCTGTAGTTCATCATGTAAATAATTTTTTTCAGAAAATTATATATACTCTTTTAAGTCGATTTGATTTCATCTGCATTTCCTTATTTATCAATATTTTATTTTAATGGACTACATTTTAATATTTGTAAAATGATTTTCAGTATCTGCTTTGTATCATCTACAAATATAGTAGGTACATGATTTCTCTGTTCCAAGTGTGTTATGTAAGTACTGAAAATAATTAAATCCAAGATAGTTCTCAGTAAAAGTCTTTCCAAAATCTCTGTCTCGTCTGACATAGAATTAATTACTCTATGATGAGATTTGGGTTAAGTAACTGCCCTGTCACTCTTGGGCTAGTGAGAATGGCGCTGGTAAGTATGACAGAGGCAGTAGTGACAATCTCTGACAACAGTAGAAAAGTGAAACAGTTACCCAGCAGTATTCAACAGTAATCGCTCTACACCAACTGAAAATGACACAAGCATATTCCAATGGAAATTCTCTCAAGTTTTCAGGAAAAATGAAGATAGGGCAGCAAAAGTATTAAATTATTATAAGGATTGAAAAAAATCTATTACAACTATAATTTGTGAAAGAATCAAATCATATCTAAGAACTAATTTAAAATACCAGATTATTAGACAGAGAGAACCTTAATCTCAACCACCTAAAACTGGGGAAAAAAAACAAATAAAGGAAATGATACTAAAATACATTTGTAAGTCAGAGGATATTCTCTTTCACTGAAAAAGATTTGCTCACAATTTGCAAAAAAGCTCAACAAAAAAGACAACAGAGAGATTTTTGAATATTTGTGTTAAAGTCTCTGGGACTCGGGCATTTTTTTGGTCAGATTAATGCTATACACATAATAGTTAACAAAGTTTTGTTCAATTGAGTAGAAGGGCAAGAAGAATTTAGTGGGACAATTAATTCCAACTGCTAACAGTTTGGCCAATTAGCAGAGGCTAGCTGTAAGAGAATGACAAACTTTGAAACAAGTGAAAAGGCACCATTTTCACTACCTCTAACACTTTCACCACCACCATAGTGGCAAAATGCATAACAAACAAGTTTGCTGTAAATAATTTTCAAGAGTCACAAAAATGTAGCTTACATAACAAGCATTTGTTGTTAACTGGCACATTTGCCATGTGCCAGACACTGTGCCAAGCCTGGAGGCTTATTTATATAGCATCTATTATGTTCCAGGCACTGTGCTAAGTGCTTTACAAGAAAGGCAAAAACATAGCCCCTGCCTTCAAAGAGCTCTCATTTGAATTGGGGAGACAATATGCAATTGGCTGCAGATCTAAGACATATGTAAAATAAACGGCAAGTGATCTGAATGGGGAAGGCAACAGCACCACGGAGGACTGGCATAAGCCTTGTGCAAAAGATGAGATTTGAACGAAGGCCAAGGAAGGCAGGAGGTATAGGTGATGGACAGGAGAAAGGAAAGAAGGAACAAAATAAGGGAGGAAAGAGGAAAAGAACCAAGGAGAGGAGTATAAGAACAGCTATTATGTATCAGGCACTGTGCTAAGTCCTTTACAAATATCATCTCATTTGATCCTAACAACCCTGTGAGGTAGGTATTTCTTTATCCCCATCTTAAAGTTGAAGAAAGTGAGGCAGAGAAAGGTTAAATGACTTTCCTGGAGTCATTCAGCTAGTAAGCGCCTGAGGCCAGATTTGAACTCAGGAGAGTCTGAGTTCAAATCTGGCCTCAGACACTGTCAAGACACTTATTAACTGACAGGCCATTTAACCCTGTTTGCCTCAGTTTCCTCATCTGTAAAATGAGCTGGAGAAGGAAATGGCAAACCGCTCCATTATCTTTGCCAAGAAAACCCCAAATAGAGTCATGAAGAGGCAGACATGACTGAAACTACTGAACAACTTCCTGACTTTGGGCTTAGCCACTCCATCCACTGTACCACCTGGCTGCCTCCAGCTGTGTAGGAAGCTTATCTTGATTAAACAGGCATTGCTCCACTGGCGCACAGGATATCAATTCTGTTGTCCCACCTGAGGCAATTCACTAAATAGAAATGTCACCAATGAATCAACAAGCATTTATTAAGTTCTAACTATTTATCAGACAATGGAGATATAAAGTCAAAAATAAAACTTGTTTCTGAGTTCAAGAAACTTAAACTCCATTGGTGCAGATAACATGTGCACACATAAGTAAAATGCACACATATTTTAAGTGGTTTGAGGAGTGAGGGCATTCACAGCAGGAGGAGGGGGATGTGGCAAGGCTTCATGTGAGAAGGTGGTGCTTAAGTTGTGTCCTGAAAGAAAGAAGGGGTTCTAAGCAGTATAGTAAGAAAGGAGTGCAATCTAGAAATGGTGGACAATCTGGAGACTGCAAAGGTGTAGAGATAGGAGGTGGAGGTTCATCTTTGAGAAATAGCAAGATGAATTTGTGCTTGTTTTTTTTTTTCTTTCTTTTTTTTTTTGTTAGTGAGGCAATCAGGGTTAAGTGACTTGCCCAAGGTCACACAGCTAGTAAGTGTCACTTGTTTGGTCTGAGGCTGTATTTGAACTTAGGTCCTCCTGACTTCAGGGCCAGCAAGGTGAATTTGGCTGGATCATGAAGTACAAAGTGGAGAACAATACGTAACGAGACTGGAAAAGTAAGTTGGGGTCAGGTTGTACAGGGCTTTAAATTCAAAAAAAAAGTGGGGGGGGGTGGTAATATTTTATTCTAGAGGGGAAAGGAACTACTGGATTTTGTTGAGGAGGGGAATAATATGGTCAGACCTATGCTTAAAGAAAGACACTTCAGCAGCTGTATAGAATACAAATTAATGAATTCTCCCCTCAACCTCATCTCACATTAGGCCTTTCCCCAATATCTTCTCCTTTAACCTTGTCTCACCTGAAGAGGTGAGGCAACCCTCACCAAGGTAAAATTCCTCTAACATGTACAAGCGATTCTATTCCCTCCTGTCTTCTCCAGTAGATTGCCACAGACCTCACCATTCCTACTTCTGCTCACCATCCCTACTCTATCATTAATCTTCAATCTCTGTCTGGCTGCTTGCTGGTTGCCTACAAACACATGTCTCCATCCTTTAAAAAAAAAAAGGCCTTGCTTCATCCAACCATCCCCAGTATTTATCACACAATACCTCTTCTCACTTTTTTTGGCTAAATTCCTTGAAGAAGCCATGTAATAGATGCCTTCATTTCCTTTCCACTCACTCTCCTTTTAACTCTGAAGTTTAGCTACTAATCTCATCAATCAATGGAAACTGCTCTCACTACCAATGGTCTCTTAACTGCAAACCTAATAGCACTTTCCCAATCCTCATCCTTCTAGACTTCTCTGCAGCTTTTGCCACTATTCATTACCCTCTTTTGTGAACAGGGAGAAGGGGCCAGGTGCAAGAAGTGTTGGGGAGGGACAAAGATTTGGCAACTTAGAGGATATGCGGGGTGAGTGACAGTGAGGAGTTAAAAAAGACTGAAATTGACTAACCTGGTGATTAGAAGGATGATGGTGCTCTTCACAGTAATAAGGAAGTTCAGAAAGGGGTGAGTTTTGGGAGAATGATAATGAGTTCTATTTTAGACATGTTGAGCTGAGATGCCTAGTGGACATCCAGTTCGAAATGTTCAGCAGGAAGTTTATGATGCACGATTAAAGTTCAAGAGATACTAGGACTGGTCACATAGATACAGGATTCATTTGCATAGAAAAGATAATTAATCCTTGGAAACTAAGACAATCACTCAGTGAGAATATAGAGAGGAAAAAAGAAGAAAGGCCAGGAAAAAGTGTACAATGCTTCCAGAGGATGACAGCTGTCTTCAGGTATGGAGGGCTATTTTATCAAATAGGAGTTAGCCTTGTTTTGCTTAGTTCCGACTAAAAACAATCAATGGGAGCAAGTTGAAAAGAGCCAAATTGAGGGTTTGATACCAGAAAGTAGTTCTTAAAGAAAAAAATAACTGAAGACCAAATTAACAGTTAATTGTTTCCAGTGGTCCCACCATTTCTGGTTTCTTCCTATTTCTATATCTATTGCTCCAGCCCAAGGCATTAGAATAACCTTGTGGCTGCTGCCCTTTTTGAAACCTGGTTTTTGGAATTAATTTATGGCAATATGCCACTATAAGGAGGAATTAAGGTCCATGAAGTAGACTAACCCTGCAGAGGAAAGGAATTTGTGGAGGAGTATAGAGCCTGGGAATAAGAAAATGGAGAAGGGAAGAGAGTGCAAAAACAATGGTGATCAAAATACATAACACTGTGTGTGTGTGTGTGTGTGTGTGTGCATGCATGCGTGCATGGAGAGAGCACACATACTGTATGTATGTGTGTGCATATACATATATAGCATATATAGAAACCTCCTAATGTAGAAACATATCCACTAAACCCTCTTTTTACTTTATGAAATTTTAAGAAGTAACACCTTGACTAGAGCACCTAGGAGGCACAAAGGATGGAGTGCTGGGCCTGGAGTCAGGAAGATTCATCTTCCCAAGTTCAAATCTAGCCTCAGACACTTACTAGCTGTGTGACCCTGGGCGAGTCACTTAACATCTCTCTGTCTGAGTTTCCTCATCTGTAAAATGAGCTGGAGAAGGAAATGGCAAACCACTCTAGTTTAATCTTGGCCAAGAAAATCCCAAATGGGGTCACAAAGAATAGGACAGGAATGAGAAACAACAACATCTTGTATTATAGTATGAAGTCCTTGGTCTCACTTGAATCAAAGACCTAATTAGTTTTTAATAACAAAAAGCTTGAGCAACTTCAGAGAGGAATCCTAATTCCTTGAAACTAAGATTTGAAGTAATGTCTCTGTAAACTAAAGGAGGTGTCCCTTAGTTTATCTGAAACTGAATGGAGAGGTAACCATTTTATCTACCCTGAATCAGACCTGAAAAGTGCAAGTGTCTCTGTTTAATTTTCAATTACAGATATACCTTTTAATGTACCTTTGAAAGGACTGAAAAGGGAATCTTTAGAGGGAGTGGATAAAGAAGAAATTAATGGTTTCAGGAAGGTATGTGTTCTATGATGGGCCAACACTGACACTACTATTGTTAGGTTTAAGCAAATCAGAAACCCTAAACTTAAATTTTGTACCTTCTTTTTCTCTTGTAGAAATTTGGTTTTTTTTCCCCCATTATTACAATAAAATATAAGCTTGGTCAGGGAGAATTTCAATACCAGGGGGAACTGCCCATTAGAATCTTGCTCTAAGTAGGAATGCTTATATATTGGTTTCTTTGACAGAAATTGGCTAAAAATGCAGAGTATAGAGACTATCTTCAACACTAGCCAGAAGAAAAAAGGAGAAAAGGGTGGCAACACTACCCTGAGCACCCCCCCCCCCACATATTCTCTTTATAGATAAGTAACCTGAGGCTTAGAAAAGCTAAGTAATTTGCTCAAAATCAAGCAGGTAGTTGAGAATTAGAGTTAGGATTTAAGATTCCACTTTATGGCTTTTTGGTGATAATGATGATGATGATGATAAAAGAATCATAAGAAAATGGAGCTTTAAGGCTCTCCTCAAAAAGTGGTCTCCCCTGAATATGTTTTAAAATTATTTAAGATTGTATGACACATATAACAGAGAGACACATAGCTCAAGTAACAAATTCACCAGTGCCATGGAGGATATCCTATATCAATTACAAAAAGAAAAGAGAATCTTTATGATGACATTCTCCAACTAATTCTGTTCATGACTCACATTAAGTTAATTACATAGTACTGGGTCTCCTTTGAGATTTGAAAAAAAAATTCAAGCCATTCATATTGAGAAAAACAAAGTGGATGACAAATGCATACTGCAGATATTGACATATAGTTTGAAAGGCAGTCTATTAAAGTTTATCAGTCAGGATGTGTATCTTCCAAGATGGAAAATGAAATTAATCAAGAATTGAAAATGATGAGTAATCATGTTCATTTGCTTTAGGAAATTGCCTGGTACTTTCAATGATCTGAAAATGTGCACTGCCATACAATTCAACTTTTCAACATTTAATTTTCTCTGGGTGGTACCATATTACTATGATTCATGAAACAACATGATATAAGAAGCAAAACTGCTGGTGTCCTAAACGGTAACAAAGGCATGTGGACAGGGAGGCTACAGTTTATTATCAACAATGATTTGTACACAAGACATTATTTAGAATACAGATGATTGGAATATGACATGGAAAGTTCATGGAGTAAAGCTAAGATGATAACTTGATTTCTAAAAGATATTACTGGAATGATAAAAAAAAAGCATCAAATATATTGGGTAGGTCCTTTAAAGAGGTTTTATGAAAATCTATCCACACAGATTGCAGAGAATGAGGAGATAGAGTGGTGCTGTGATCTGTTCTAGTAGGGGGAGAATCCATACTAATGCTATCACAGACACTGACATATTAGTACAGATAACTGAGCAGTGGATTAAAGCAGTAGGATAAAATATGAAGATAGAATGATTTAGTTCAATAAACATTTATTAAGTGCCTAATTTGTACAAGGCACAAAAATAGGGTGGCACCTAACAGAGTCTTGAAGGAAGACAATGATTCTGAGGATTAAAGAAGAGGAAGTACACATTCCAGATGTGAGGAATGGTTTCTCAAAGTTGAAAGAGGCACGAGATAAAACATGACTTTGGGTGTGCACTACTGTTTGCCTAGAATACAGAATTTATGAAGGGAAAAGCATTAAATTCTTTATGAAAAGTCTAGAATTGTTTGAAGTCAACATGTGGAGGGCCTGAGACACTTGGCTTATGAAATAATATCTTATCCAAGAAGGTATAGGGAACCATTGAAGGTTTTTTGAGTAAGAGAGTGAAAGGACTAGCCCTGTCTTAGAAAGATTTTTTGGGCAGCCTTTTGAATTATTTGTTGGAAAAGGAGAGTGACTAGAAGCAGTTAGCCCAGTTAGAGGGTTAACTCAGCCCAGGAATTAAGTGATGAAGGTGACAGCACTGTGAATGCATAGAAGGGGAGCCTGCAAGATATGTTGTGCACCTAGAATGGATAAGACATGGCAATTAATTGGACATGTGGGGTGAGGGAGAGATAAGCATTAAGGATGAATCTGAAGTTATTTAGTCTGGGTGTGACTGGAATGACAGTAGTGTCCTCAACAGATACAATGAAGTTTGAAGAAAGGTCAGGGTGATAACAAAAAATTGTGAGCTCTGCTTTGAATGTGCTGAATCTGAGGTGCTGATGTGGCATCCAGAAGGAGAGATCTAGGGGGCAGGTGGAAATGTGGGATAGGATGGCTGAGAGAAATATTAGGGATGATTGATTATAAAAATTTAAATATATAGTTATAGCATAATACTTTGTTCTATAAATTTTGCAGGCATCTAAGTCAACTTTGTTAGCCTTCAATATGAATATAACTTTTTTTTTAAAATTAGTGCAACAATTTGCCCTCTAGTTCTATAGCCCATTGCCCAATCTTCAGATCAATGATATAACTTCAGACTTTTGGTTGAATTATGTATAAGGGGAAATCTGCAATGCCATTATAAACATATATATGAATATATATTTATGTTTATTAGCTATGTCTTGCCACAAATGCATTCTGGGTTCAGAATAGTTGTCACTGCCTCAGAACTTCATTTCAACTTTTCCCTTAAGTTTTTGTGGCTTGGGTCCCTTTTCAATTCAGAGACTTCTCTAAGACCATTAATAAAATGCAAAGCAAATGTTTTTACTCTGATAACAAAATCTCCTTACTATGAAGTATTCTGACTACAAAATACCACAAAGGAATCAAATCCTTTATTTTAGGAAGGGGAGGAGGCAGCAGCATGATGTGTTATATAGAACACTAGAAATGGATAAATCACATCTGGATTAAAATTCTGGCTCTATGTCTTACTAGCTATGTTACAGTAAGCAAGTCACTTAACCTTTGAGGGAATTAGACAATAGCCTCTCTAAGGTACCTCGCAGCTCCATTACTCTTATCAATTAATGAATTAATATTTGTGAGAAATTTATATTAATTTAGACAGAAAGGAGCTCCTGATTCCATGGAACTCCTGTGAAGGCTCTTGAAAATTTCATATTTTGGGCTTCCCCTGAAAGTGCCTGGAGACTCTAGTGTTGAGATCACAATATACATTTTGCATTTGAAAGGGCATACCTGAGAAAAAGGGAGTAAATTAAGAAACAGTAAAAAGAAAGAGGATATAAAAATGAAAAAAGGAACTTAATGTCCCAACTTTCAATATTTTAGGTTATCATTATTACTGTTAATCATGATTACTGCCAAAAGGATTATTTAGTTAAAAAAAAGTATGGCATTTGCCCTCTCAGTTCATATATTGTAGTAATTATTTTAACTGCAATTAATATAATCTTTTATATGATTATGACAAATATATTTATTGCTATAATAATGAACTGAGAAACAAAGTGTCCCCTATACTGCTTCTGTTACCAGCAAAAATTCTTTTGGCAAAAGAGAATAATGGGGCAGTAAGTGGATACTGACAGAGTGGGATGAAATGTGTTCTGGTTCTGGTTTTAACTTCATTTTACATCATAAGGAATATGAAAAATCTAGTCCAGTTCTTCTTCCCATTGAACAATTTCCAAGCTCTGACTCATCCTGTTTCTAAATCTGCCTTATATTCTGTGGGTATTAGTAGCAGGAGAAACAGTTCAAGTAGAGGAAAGGGCAGGGGCATACCTCAAGATCTATGGGCACGTGGCATGACTATATTCCCTGGACTCACAAGAGCTGAAGATATTTTAAAATTAAACACTTGGCTACTCTTCTTATAACACTTCAAACAGTCACCAAAAATACTTTTCAAGAGGAAACTATATAGCCTTCTTAAACAGGCTTCATTTTAATAGATTTGTCACGTGGGGTAAAGGTATAGAGAATTCTAAACTTTTAATGGGTAGGTTTAAAATGTTTCATTCATATCTGCGTATAACGCTGCTTAGGTATTGACAGCAAATGTTGAACAGTCATTCATTTATATAAAAGTTGGCATCTGTAAAATAGCACTGTCTTGCAGGATTGTATAAATGATTATCATTTAAAAAATATATTAGAAGGTTCTTGGCAGGTGGTTGTTGATTTACATTGTGATTTATCATGCTCTACTATGACAAGATGATTTTGGACATAAAGAGTAACAACCATTCTTTTTATTAAATAACAGTAACTATTTTCTGTTGTTCTCTAGCATATATGTGTGTATGAGCATGTACACAAACACACATACATGCATATATATATATATATACATATATCTGTATAGGTGTGTACACGTGTGTGTAGGTAGGTTCTAGACATGCCCACACACACACAGACACACACACACGAGCATGCACGAAGTCAAACCTGATTTTTTGAACAGCTAGCACTTCTTGTCTAGTATCCTTTGAGATCCATATCTTCTATGAGGAATCCATCATCTCCTGCAGCCCTCAATGACTTCACTACGCTTTGAAACATCTGCACAACTTATCTCAATGTAAAGTTACCTATTTTATTAAGACACATCTTTATAGTATTAATTTTAATTTAACTTTTTGCATCTGTGCATTTGACCCAACAATCCCTATGCAAATCCCTAAAAGACAGGAACCAGTTACATTTAGCTGAATCTCTCCACAGTGCTCTCCATATAAACATTTGCTGGACAAATACACTGAGGTAAGCTCTTCTTCACTCCATCTATATGAAGAGAAGAGAAGGGGAGCAGGACCTGTCAGTTTAATTCAATAAGCACATATCAAGCACCAGCTGTTTGCCAGATACGGTGTTAAATGCTAGAGATTCAAAGACACAAATGAATGTACGAAGACATAAATAGAAAGGATATACAAAGTAATTTAAAGTAATTTTGGGAAGGAGGAAACATTAACAACTGGGTAGAATAATGAAAGGCTTCCTAACGGAGATGGCAGTAAAGCTGAGCCTAAGAGAGTGTAAGGGATTCCGAGAGGCAGAGGTGAAGTCCAGTCAACAAGCATAGTCAACAGACTGGCAATGTGCTAGGGACTATGCTAAGAGTAGTAAGAAAGGCAAACACATTACCTATCTTCAGGGAGCTCACAACTGAATGTAGAAGACAACTTGCAAATAACTGTACAAACCAGACATACATGGCATAAATTTCAGAGGGAAAGCTTTAGCCATGGCGGGGAGGGTGGGTGGGTAAATAGGGGGAGAGAAGGAAAGATTCCTTGTAGAAGGTAGGATTTTAGCCATGTCTTGAAAGAAGCCAGGGAAGCCAACAGGTGAAAACAAGGAAGAAAAACATTCTATGCTTTGGGGAACAGTCAGTGAAAAGGTACAGTCAGGGGATGGAGTGCCTTATGTGAGGAACCACAAGGAGGCCAGTGTCACTGGATCATAGAGGATATACAGGTGAGAAAATTATAAAAAGACTGGAAAAGCAGGAAGTGTTCATGTTATGAAAGGATTTAAAAGCCAAAGATAAGAACATATATCCTTTATCCTAGAGATAACAGGAGAACACTAGAGTTTATTGAATGGGGAAGGGAATGACATGGACAGACTTGCTGTGGGAAGATGATTTTCATATTTGGGTGGAGGACAGACTAGAGTGGGGATAAATCTGCATCAGGAAGACAAACCAGAAGGTTATTTCACTAGGTAGTTGCCCACTAAGTCTAGAATGCTCTACTGAATCACTTCTGCCTTTTTTTGTTTTTGCTTTTTCTGCCGACTAGGCCTCCATATCTGATTAAGAATGGATGTACAGAAGACATCTACAGGTCAGGATCAATACTAACTGGCATGGCAGCATTAACCTGCTCTGTTTTACTGACCTGGTGTAGTTTGGCCCTCTGCAGGCACCGTGTTGGTCCTCTACTCCCAGAGACTGAAAATATTGGTACCAAATTTGACGTGTATAGTTGATCAGTTTTGCCCTATTGTAGCACAGAACTCTTGACTCAGCTCAAATTCCACCTTCTTCCAGAAGCCTCTCCTGGGGTACCTCTGGCTAAAATTTTCCCCTTCCACCTACACTGTATGTATGTGTGTGTGTGTGTGTGTGTGTGTGTGTGATATATACCTAATTATTTAAATGTTATCTCCCACATTAAAATGTAAATTCCTGGAGGGCAGAGATTTTTTTTTTAACCTTACTTTGTATCCCCAGCATTTTAGCACAGTTGCCACCACATAATAAATACTTAATAAATGCTTGTTGACTGACTGAATTAAGAGAAGGCAACATGTGTTAGTAGAAAAAGTAATGGATTTGAAATCAGAAAATGCAAAACCAAATCTCAATTCTGATATTTAACAGCTGTGTGACTTCTGGCAAATTACTTTACCTTTCTGAGGCTGAGAATATGTATATTATTTTGATCACAGCATTTTGAAGAAAATTTTTTATGAACCTTAAAATACTATATAAATGTAAGCTATTTATTATTCAGGTATATTAAAAGCACTTAGATTAAGATATGCCCTAGATTCACATAAAATTCATTAACCCTAAATAATTCTGAAATGTCTGATGATTTCGAATTTCTTATCATGAAATATAATTTATTTACTGATTTTATTTATAAAAGAGTAACTTAATATATCTTAATTTCTATGAGCATATTTAAAAATGAAATATTTTGATGCATCTGTGATCTCATGCATGTGATTACTGCTTCCAACTATTCAAATTTTTAAAAAATCTACATTGCCTGTCATAATTCTGTACATGCTCATGGCCTCCCCAAAATCATTCTCATGAAATTTCTTCAATATGCTAGGAAACTTCCTCTAGTTCCTTGACATTGTGTAGATATTTGTTATCATTTCTACCATGTAAATGACTCACCTTTTTTGCTCATACATCTCTTATTTTAAAAAATACAGCAATATTATATATATTGCAATATTGAAATATATACAGCAATACTATGTATTTTGAAAGTTATTAAAGTTTAAAAGTACAATAAGGTTTTTGGGATACTATAAATACATATCATATATATGTATATTCCATTTAAGAAACATGTATACAGTTGATACCTAATCTATGCAACTTAAAAACATAGGTACATATTTGTAGCATATTTCATATCTCCTTGAATGGCATAAATAAAATAGGTCTAAAATTCAATATCTAATTAAGTTATTTTTTTAAAGCATATATTTCTTGATTTTATATTTTTTTTTCATCTCTGTATTATATTCATAGTATTCCCTGGCATGAAATGAATTTAGAATGGCACGAAATAGACAATTCAGATGCAGAGATTAGACTAGCTCAAAAAGAAGAAGAAAAGGGCAGTAGAGGTGCTAAAGTTCTTGTTTATTGCTTTACAATAGTTTTCAGCAATTCAGCTTCAAATTAAAACCAGAAATACTTACTTAAATAAAATACACACGGGACCAAGTTTTTATTTGATAATACTGAACAAGATTCTAAAAATCAGATTTTTAAAAAATTAAACAGATATATACTATAGTATACACCCTCTATCTTTTCCCCATAAGAACTATGAGGTCTTATTTTAGATAATTTAACCTAATTTTTTACATTTTAAGCAGATTACCTCAATTCTACAATTTAAGTCTTTTAAACTCTTCTAATTCTTCAATTCATATTTTAACAATTTTAAATGAGACCATTATTGCATAGGGATTATAAGCAATTTTACATCTCATTAACCTTGCTTTGTTTTAATTACAAAGATCCTTTGTTAGATTTCCTTTAAATGATCCAGTTTGTGATTTCAGTCTGTCCTAGGGAGTATTTCAATTCAACTGCACATTCATCAACTGTTTTTGTCCTGTTAATTGTTGACAACTGCACAATTATGCTCTCTAGTAATGATTGATGAATTATATCCCTAAGTTTAGACGTTAAATAGGATAAATATTTATAACACTTTCCACTTAAAGATTCTAATCTTCACCTTCACTAAAGCATTTAAGATTGAAATCCTAACAGTAGAGAGAATGTATTTTAGTTCATATCCCATTTAAACCTTTGAAAATATCAAGTGAAAGAAGACATACTTTTAGGTGCACTAGACAGACTTTAATGTTACTTATACAGAAAAATTCTCAGATATCATATTTTGGGGCAGGAATTCACAAGCCAGATCTATGATATTAAGAGATTAAAAGAAGAAGGAACACTGACCCACTGGAGTTACAACACCAGTTCTGATAATAACTGGCTGTGTGACCTTAACCAAATTACTTATGCCTCCTGGGCCATATCACTTCATTTGTGAAATAAGAGGGTTAGAACAGCCAGTCTCTAAAGATCCTTTCCAACTATTAAATTCTTTGAGACTATGAAAGTGGAGCTGTTAACACTGAGTGAACATCAATTTTGCATCAGGCAGTATAAGGACATAGAAAGGAGAAGACATGGTTCTTTCCCTTAAGGAGCATCTAATCTAGTTTGGGAGATAAAATTTCTACTTAATAAAGAACTAAGCTGGCACCAGCCTTATTGGCCCATGAATTAATGTTGGCTAGTCAGTGAAGGAGAATGAATGCAACAGATTCTTATCTTCTGATGGTCTATATTTGCTCTCTTGGGAACAAATATTTGTAAAAAGGATAAAAAGTCCTTGTGGATATAAACTAAGTTGGTCTTTGTTTTCAGATAATCTAGGCATAAAAAATTATTATTAATCTGAATGTCTAAAAGACTCACGATTTAAAGGGTTTGGGTGCTCTCGCCACAGAAACTGATTTCAATGCTTCTGTTTCCGATATTGTCATGGTCAAAAATATATTAACTATAGCCCAATATTAGAGTGACACAGCTCTCTGAACTTCTCTAGGATGATCCTTAGATGAGAAACTCACAATACTTTGGTTAAAACTTAATCTTTCCATCTTAGTAAATACCTGCTAGATGAGAAATAGTGTAGTAGGGTTGCTAAAGGGATAGAGAGACTTGGGTAAGGGCCTACTAGTTGTGTGACCACCAGCAAGTTACATAGCATCTAAGTGCCCCAGGCAACTCTTTAACGCTCTGAATTGCTTATCTGCATAAATTTAGGTAGGCCTATACAGGTGATTCCTTGCAAAGATGAAAGCCAAAAGTATCCAGCAGGGCTTATATTGTCCTATATAGACTAAGAATAAAGGGTTACCCAGCACTTCTCACACAATACTTTAGATCACAATGTTAAACATGAAATAGCTGAGCTAAGAAAAAAACCTCCCCAAAGTTTCCTTAATACACATTTAAAAAGAAGAGAAACCTCCATGTTTATACTTGAATTTCCTTTTTTTGGTAAGTTGTGATGGAGCAGTAATGGGCGGAACAGTAAAGACATTTGGGACCCAGTGATAAACTAATCAAGCAGATGAGTGAGAAATACATTACTGTTTTTAAAACTGTTTCAACTTCAACTCTGGTTTAAAAAAATATCCTTACCACTCTTCTCTAGTCCTTATGGGAATGCTTTGAGATATTTATTAGAGTATCAGATAAAAAAAATTTTAAACAACCAACTTTCAAATAGAAAATTTGAAATGGCAACGTTAAGTTTTCAAAGCAGTAGCCGGAGTATGTATGGTCCATAGATAAGTTTTCCTATACAACAATTCTCTATACCCTTTCCAGACATCTAAAACAAATTCTCAATTAGCTTACCAAAGCAAATGTCCTGCCTTAAGTTTTAACCTATCTCACTAGCAAAATAAATTTTTATGAAAATTTTAAAATATTTTCATAAAGTTTACAAAAGTGAAAGTCAAGAATTCTGCCTCACTAGTTTAGGGGTTAAGAAAAGTGTGTGCATTCAGCATGGGGGAAAGGAGACGCTGCAGACGTTCTTACAAAATTCTGAGGACTTTAGTCAGCCGTAAGGATAGTATAAGAAAACAGTATGATACAATTGCTAAGAAAGCTATTTTGATCTTTGGCTGCTGAATTAACACATATATAGAATCCAAATGAAAGAAACTACTCCTTTTCTGCCATTACATATGCTACATAAACAATAATCAGTTCACTTTAGGTAGGACTGAAAATTAGAATTCAAGCAGAAAATAAGAGGAAGTTGAAAAGTCTAGAAATCATATCCTTAGAAGAGGTATTAGTACAAGAATCTGGGAAAGTTCAACTTGGTCTAAGGGGAAGACATAGTAATGCCTGCATATACTTGAAGCAATCTCAATTAGCCGAGAATATATTTCCATGTTACTTCAAAAGCCAGAACTAAAACCACTAGATGAACATTTTCTTCTCTTTAGAGAGGAAAAAAAAATAACTAGAATTAAAAACTGAATGGTTGCTTCGTGATAGTGATTTTCTTGTTATTGGGAATATTCAAGGAGGATGAGCCTCTACTAGAGATGCTATAGAAGTGATTTCTATATTTAGTAGAGGATTTGAGGCAGTATGGGATGTTGGGAAGAGTGCCAGGCCTAGAGGTAGAAGAGATATGGTTTTAGATCCCACCTCAAACACTAGCTGTGTTACTATGAACAATTCATTTAATCTCTCTGGGCCTCAGTTTCCTCGTCTGTGAAGTAGGGATAATATTTACTATCTCAAAAGGTAAATGTGAAGATAGAATATTACAATATATGTAAAAATACTACAAAAACCTTGTACCTTTTGTTGTCACTGTAATCTAAGGTCAGGAAGGAGACTGAAAATCAAACACAAGATCATAATTTCTGTTACTTGTTCCAGTTAAAAAAAAAAAAAAGGAGGTTGAACCTACGGGATAAAATTATATTTTCACAAAATTTCAATGGATTTTCAGTTTTCCATTCTCCTCCTGCCCTGGACCATCACTGAAAGTTAAGGAAGACTATATTGCAGGGCTTTTAAGGAAATCCATAGCTGGCAGTTTGAGCCTAATGTTTGTTTTTCAGGACTTTTTCTCCTTTTTTCCTTAATCTCCTTTTTTATAGATATGCTTGGTGGAAAGTATCACAAGGATTATGTACCCCAGCTATCACAAGATTTATTATGATGTGTGTCCTGGATGTTTTTGTGACTTGCAAGGAAGCAATTCAAATCACACATGCATAATCCTATACTTTCCCTTCTCCTGTGTACCATTCCCACTTTCAAAAAATAATACCATCTCATTATTTAAATATATTTCCCATCTCTTCTTTTTAGTAGTAGTACATCAAGAAATATACTAGTTTGAAAGAAATAGCACCAGCTTTAAAAGCCTATGACAGTCTACCCAGTTTAAGCTCTAGGTGCTCATTATTATGATCATATAGAACATTACTGATTAATAGAAGTGTCTTATAAGGTCATGGAATTATGAACTAGAGGGAATCTTACGAGATCATCTAGTCTTACCTCTATATTTAACAGATGAAAAACTGAAGCCAAAAGGGCAATGTACCCTACTTAGAAAATTCAAAAGAATTAATATAGCCCCATGAGTTAAGGGACCCGAATTCTTAGCTCAATACTAAAATACGTCTTCTGCATAATTTTGACTTCAGTTCTACATCTATGAATATAATTTATAATTTATAACATTTGCCAACCAAAAAATAATTTTTGAGGTTGTTAGTAGCAATAACTTATAAACCATATACATTATTAGTGTATAAAAAAGAACTTATCTTTCTCAAGGCTTTTTCATCCCATTACATTGAACAAAGGTTCTTGTTTAACCTAGTTAATACTATAAAGATTTTTAAAAGTTCATAGAATATGATAAATAAGAGGACAATTGGAAGTAATTTTCAGAGAAACAGTCTAGTTTCAAGAAGATAAGTAATCTTGGAAGAAAAATAGCAACAGTGACCAAATGAATGTTAAAGTTTTAATTTTTTTAAAGTGGGTTGTGAAGAATTTAAGTCTCAGGCTTAGAAGCCACACATGTCATAGAGGAGATAGGTACATCTGTTTTGATGTGTCCAATACCAACTAAGCCAAAGAAAGCCCATTACTAGTTGACTGTAAATAAAGCAATGGAAAATAAGGGCAAACAAAATGACAGGTAAAAGACAGGATACGAATACAAATATAGAGTAAGTATTCCACTTTTGACGATCAACTTCATGGTAGAAGAACTCAATATTCTGCATGTTTTGGGTACATGACAAACAATCTAAAATGTTCAGGTAAAATTAATTCATATGAGTTGATAAAAAAATGAGGAAGTATGCAGTAAACACTATGCTCCCCAAACAGATGGAGTGGCAGATGGGTTTACAGATTGGATTCTCTTGATCCTCTGTGTAAAAAAACTTGCTACACAGTGAGATAGTGGCTCAAATCTCAAATAAACCTCATAAACCATTCTGGCTCTTTTGCTTTGTGTAAGGTTTTTGGATAAATAAATGAGCCTAACATTTTATATTTTAATAAAATAGATATACCTTAGCCAGATGCCTGTACAGTAACTTCTCATTTAATTTAAAAAGGACTTTTCAAGTCTTTTTGGAGCAGATGGTTAAAAGATATAGTCACCCAGTGGACTGAAATATAAAATTACTTGTCTAAAAACTTGAATAATTACCTTCCTTCATTGATGAGCTCAATAAATGCAAGTCCGGCATTCTTCTGAATCGAATTTTGCCATTCCTAAATGGAAAAACAAACAAACCAGAGCATGTTTAAAAAAATAGTAGCAGCAGAATTGTATGAATATATTTGACTGTCCTGGCTAAGAGGAACTTGAACAATGGAAATGTGTTGGTTGGATGGTTGGGTCTTTTAAACCTCCACATATGATTTTTTTTTCAAAATTACCTCAAACTTGATTGGCATAAAAACACACATATGTATAAATGCATACGTGTACTTATATTGTGTGTTAGTACATTACATATAAACACAAAGGCACAGGTGGGCTCTCAGTAAAAATATACTCCCAAATGATTAATACTAATCTTTGGAGTCAACATAAGTATTTGGGATTAAAATTAAAGAATTTGATCCAGAAATATTAGTCCAAATGATCATTTTTCATACTTTAACTTCTAGTAACTTTAAAGTAAAAAATAAAACACATATTAAATATTTATTTAGAATGGCTAGAAAAGGAAATATTCTGATTACTGTAATATTTTGGTTGGTTGAAAGTTATCATATGGTTATCATAACTGAATTTTCTGGAAGCAGGGAAAACATACAATATTAAAACCATATGCCACAAAACTTAACCTTTCTAATGAATGAAGAGATGATGGGACCTTGGGAGTGCCTCTGGGTCATTATAAACAACTTTTTGGAGGATATCATAGAATCAGTACAGATTCAGCATAATCCTATGAAAGGTATTTGTAATGACCAAACCTACCTCTGTTTCTCTTACAACTTTTCTCTTTCTTTTACTCTTGTATCCTCAGTCTTAGTGTAAAACCTCATCACCTTTTGACTTTCTAACTAGGCTCTCTTTTTTCATTTTCTAAGCTGTTTCTACTTCTGTTCCATTTTATAAAGGGCTACCAAAATCAAGAACAAATATGACGCTAGTCCCGCTACAAAAAAAAAAAAAATCAATGGTTCCCTTTAGTTTATAATACAAGTTATTCAGTCTGAAATTAAAAGTCCTCCATAAATTGGTTACAGCTTATCTTGTCATACTTATTTCATATCACTTCTCAACTATTCAATATCCCAGCCAAAACTGACCTGTTATTCCCTGAATTTTTTCATTTTCATCTTCTTTATCCTTGTCTTCACATAGACAGAGCTTCCCTCCCCCAGTGAAACAAACTCACTTCTCACCCCCAATGTCTCAGAATCTTCATCTTTCTCCAATCCTCAGTCCAAATGCTATATAATATACAAAACTTTTCTGATACTCTGCCTAATCTCCTCCTTCCCCATTACTAGTCTTTTCCTCCTAGAACTGTTTTGTATTTACATCTGCTACTTATACCTATCAAATTAAAAATACATAAAATTATAAAACTCAAAATTGGTTGGGGCTTAGGGAAATTAATAATTTATATATTGCTACTGACAATATAAATTGGGGAGATATTTGAACAATTTGGAAAGAATTCAATTTAATTCACCAAAAATGTATTAAATGCCTATTCTACTGAGCACTTAGGAGATACAAGGATGAATAATAGTTTCTGTTCATAGAGATCTTACAAGACATTAATAGCCTAATCCCCTACTTACAGGAATCTGAAGCCTAAAGAGGTGAAATATCCTGCTCAGGGTCACACAGATAGTAAGGGACAGAACAAGGTATTTCAATCCACAGAATAAAAAAAACATTGGTTGGTAAGGAGTTGGGAAGGATCACAGCATCCACCTAGCCCAACCCATACCTAAATGGAATCTTCACTAGAACATATCAGACAAATAGTTATCTATCTTTCACTTTAAAACGTACAGTAAGGGGGAACCTTGGTTCTCTGACTTTAAATACAGAAAACTTTCTGTTTTATCATGATATAAGAACTATAAACTCCACAAGGACAAGGACCGTAATTTTTCTTTTATTTTTTTGGGGGGGTGGTGGTGGTGGTGGTAGTGGTGATTGTGAGGTAATTGAGGCTAAGTGACTTCCCCAGGGTCATACAGCTAGTGTCAAGTGTCTGAGGTCGGATTTGAACTCAAGTCACTCTGACTCCAGTTCTCCATCCACTGCACCACCTACCAGCCCCTAGAATTCTCCCCTCATCTACCCCAAGGTCTAGCAGTGTACCCTGTATACAGTATTTCATTTAAAAACGTTTGTTGAAGAAAGACAACATGACAGAGTGGACAATGTGTCAGGTTTGCATTAAAAGGATTAGGGGACAAAACCTGGCTTTACTATTAATCCTACCTGTGTAACTTTGGGAAAGTCACTTAACCCCTGCTGAGTTCTGGGAACCTGGTTTGTGAAATCTTGTCATTTTTATGTCCTGTCTTGCATCTGTCCCCTTCTTCCCACTCACACCGTCACTTCCCTAGTTCTAGCCCTCATCACCTCTCACCTGGACCACAGAAAGAGCCTCCTAATTGATTCGCAACCCCCATGCCAATATTTACTCCATATAATTGCCAGAATGATTTTCCTACAGGCTGACCATGTCATGACCATGTCTGCTAACTCAATAAACTTGAATGGTTCCCTATTACTTCAAGGACCAAAACTACTCTCCATTTGGCATAATGAGCGCTTCTTCATCTGACCAAAACCTAAAAAGGAGGAATGTGTAATGAGATTGGAAAGGTAGATTGTCTCTTCTGCTATCCCTAAACTTCTACAAAAGTCCTCAACATAAAGCAGGAATGATTATGGGTTCTTGAAATCTATGTTAATGAAGTATACACTCTGGGTCCAACCCAAGGTAGAAATAATCAATAAACATTTATTAAATGCCAGCTATGTGCCAGACCTCTTCCTACTTCCCATTCTTTGCATGAGGTGCATCTCTCAATATAATTTTTCTTCTTTCGGAAGTGTTACCTGGAAACAAACTTCTAGTATGGGTCAAACAAGAAATTTTGTGTCTGTGTCCAAAGAGCAACCTAAATTTAAGAGGCTTATCACTAGAAGGATGATAAAGTTCTTAAAAATTTCATGTATCAACTCATGAAGACTACCACTGACTAAACTATGAAGGGATCTTGATTTCAGTCCATGAATAGAGTATCCATAAGAACATCATAAACGTAATAAAGCACCAAAGGAAACGCCCTTGTATACTGAATTTGAAGGAGATTTAGAAGATTTTTGCAAGTAGTAATAAAAGAAGTAAGAAAATCCAGGACTTTAAGGGTTGCTTTCTGTTGTCACAGGGTCCATTCTTGCATCATCTTTCTTATTTTGATAAATTTGTACGCAAAGCATCACAAATCTGTATGAAGGCCAAGGTATTAAGTGAAGCACCAAACTGCCATTTACTGATAATCATGCCTTTTATTCTTCTTTTGGAAGAACCACAGAACAAAGACAATTTTTCTTTAACGTCTCCAACTAACAAAAATTATTTGGACTACATTTCTAAAATGGCATTATGACCATTAAAACATTTATACATGTTTCAATTAAAGTTAGAGGAGTTTTCTCTTCTTGCACTCCTGTAAATGATGTGTGTGTGTGTTCTTTATAAGTTAAAAGGACTGACCTGATATTCTTCATGAAATAAAGCTAGCTTTTATCCTTCAGAAAACTGCCAGAATTTAATGTTTTTTCAGCTTTTAAAAATAAAAATAAAGTCTAATGACAAAAATAATACCTAATGAGAAAAGCAGAAATAGTAAAGCTATTCCATTTCATTCATGTTCATAAAAACCTTAAACGGAAGCCCCTAAGCACTTTAAATAGAAGGAGAAATACATATGGTACAAAAACACTGGAAGAAGGGGCAGCTAGGTGGCGCAGTGGATAGAGCACCAGCCCTGAAGTCAGGAGGACCTAAATTCAAATCCGGCCTCATACCAAACACTTCACATTTACTAGCTGTGTGACCTTGGGCAAGTCACTTAACCCCAACTGCCTTACCAAAAAAACAAAAAAAACAAAAAAACAAACAAAAACACTGGAAGAATGAGTAAGGAGGCAGAACAGCAAAGTCAGAAACCAACAGGGAGGAAAAAGTATGTAGTAACTAAAGAAAAAGAGCTGGCAACACCTCCTTTTGTTTCCTATGGCCAAAGAAAACTTTTAGGACCTCATCCTTACAAGAGTAGGTAATACAAAGCCCGTGGCTTGATGATAGCAAAAGAACAATACCCAGACCTGCCAATCAAACAGAAGAAGGAAAATACCTTTTTTTAAAACTGCAACCAGGGAGCAGAAGTCCTCATTGACACTTTCAATTTTTATTCTAGCTCTACTTAAGAGAAAATGTTTATTTTTCCTATTACATGTTACTTTCTGGTAACAGCTTAGAAAAAGATGAACTCTTTCAAGTTATTATATTATTAATTTCATTTTTCTCTTATAGCCTAAATAAATATACATATCAAAGTTCCTAACTATCACAAAATAATGCAGTAATTGAGTAAATTTGGGTTATGATACATACATTTCTCTTCAAGCAGGTCAACTCTTTGGAACTTACATGATAAGATTTGCCGTATGTATAACATAGCAAAACTCAGCAGTTAAAATCACTGAATAGTCATACCAGACATTATGTATATAATGCCTTAAGGTTTGTAAAGTGCTTTACATTAATTTTCTCAGTTGGTCCTCACAACAACCCTTTGAGGCAGGTGTTCTTTCCATTTCACAGATGAGGAAACCACAGCTAAAAGAAAGTCACTGACTAGCTCAGAGCCACAGTTAGTAAGGCAGAACTGATACCAGTCAGGCCCTTCTGGCTTCTGGTTTAATACTCATACCACTCTGCCACCCAGCTGTCTGTATAAAGGGTTCACAGGACTTTGACCTAAAAGGGAACTTTAGATATCATTTAGTAATAGACTTACAGAATGTCAAGGCTGAAAAGTGTATTGAATGTAATCGAGCTCAAGATCTTTATTTTGTGGATGGGAAATTCGACATTACTTGCCCAAGGTCATATGAGGAGTAATTGGCAGAATCAGAATTCCAGGTCTTCTGACTCTAAATTCAAAGTTCTTTGACAAGTATTATGCCCCTTCATGACTGTATTGCTGTATGACATGATCAATTACTCATAATCACATTTGCTTGTATAATGCCATTTTACCCATATAACACCTTAAAGTTTACGAAGTGCTTTCTTTCCCTATAAATTATCTAATCTGATCTTAACAACAAGCTTGTGGGCTTAGGTAGGGCAAATTATATCCATATTTTATAGACGAGGAATATAAAGACACGAGAGGGTAAATAATTTGCATATGGTCCACACAGCTAAGTAATCAACTGATCTAGAATTTGAACCCAGTTTTGAATCCAAGGGACTAAAAGTTATTTACATAGTAAGTATAGTTATCAGAATTCCAGGTCAGATAAAATATTTATGTATTATTAACAAAACTAATTGTTAATATTTTAAGATTCTTAAAGATTCATACAGTATGCATCTATCTATATACTAACAAAAGGTTTTCAAATAAAAAATTAGACATGGCACAAGTAAGGCAAGGAAAAAAATTTTTTTAAAATAAAAAAAAAATACCCTCTACATGATAACCAAAATTGTGTCTATTTTGATTGTTACCAAAGAACTAGTATAAGGCAAAGGGAACTAAGCCTCAGTGCCTACAATAACACTGTCATAGGTTCCCTGTTATAAAAAACTTAATTTTTCTTTTAAAAGAGAGAAAGAAATAAAGGGATGTAGCTTTTATTCCAGCAAGAGCTGGTAACAGATGGTAAAATGAAGGATAATGGACATATGCTTGGCCTGAACTCCACTGAGTTAGAAGTGTATTTCAAAATAAAGTTTTAAAATCAGTTCCAGAATTTTTCTTTTCTTTCTTTCTTTCTTTTTTTAAGGGGAGGGGGGTTTTAAGGCTTACTAAAAGGACTGGACAAATTCAAGAAATATTCCAAAGAAAAGGTGTAAATTACCCCTAGTATCACATAAGTATCTTCATCAAAGGAAATACTTAACTTTGAGGTTAAATGTCTATGGAGGAGTGCCAAGTCTCTATATCTGACACAATTCTTTAGCTCTTCTACATGGAAACATAAAATTTCCTTAAGATAAAGGACTTTGCTAGGGAACTGGATCTCATATTAAAGATCCTTTGAAAATAAACACTTTGAAGACAAGTAAGTTCCAGAACAATGACTATAAAATCCCTATGTTTTGTTCAGAATGAGGCAGATAACCTGATAGAAATCTCAGGCCCAGAACTTTCCTTTAAAAACTGAAATAAATCAGAGAGAGAGAGAGAGAGAGAGAGAGAGAGAGAGAGAGAGGGAGTGTGTGTGTGTGTGTGTGTGTCTGACAAACCAAAAAAAAACTGCCAGACCATCTCATCCTAGTCATTTCAGATGAACACACAGCTTGTACCTTCTGTCTTACATTCATTAAAATGACTATATTTAAGATCCCAAGAAATCCAATTTTGCTTAGATATCTTGAAAATGTGAATGCATGTATGTGGTATTTTGAAATTAAGCAACATTTCTGAGAAGGAACAAATATCAGATGACAAAAATAACTTCTGAAGTAATTTTCAACTCTGAGATTTTATGACAATGATATCAAAGAAGACAAAATGTTGTAGGCCTCAAAATTTTATTTCACTTTTCTGTATCATGTGAAAAGCATTTATCTTATGCATGCCTCATGGACATAAATAATATTAATAAAGATCAGCTAAGGAATCTAATTAGTACTTTGAGGGGGGAAGTTATGGGAGGGGAGGTGTCACTAGGCCTGTGATTTCATTGCTGAAGGGAACTCCTGTTGAAAAAACTGCCTCAAATGATGCTGATCAGCAACTGTTCTGCAACATATACTCTGAGAGACACAGAAAGGTTATATTACTTGACCAGGGACACAGAGCTGTGTATGTCAGAGGGTGGACTTCAAACAAAGTCTTCCTGATGCTAAAGCCAGGACTTAATTTTTAAAAACATAAAACTGAAATTTCCTCAATTTATGTAAAAATAAAAACCTTACATACAATGTATATTATAACTTTGCCCTTCTACCTGTACAGATTATATATACAAAACTGCCTTGTAGTAAAGAGTTCATGCACGAAGTGAATAATCACAGAATTATATAATGTCAAAATTTAAAGTGACCTGAGAGGTTCAACCAATAGCTGAATCCCCTACAAGAGTGGTGTCCAACTCAAATAGAAACAAGGCTATTAAACTGTACATAAGGATCCCTATGGTTTGCAAATTGACTTAGAAAAACACAAATTAATATTATGTTTTATTGTTATTATCTCTTTTGTTAAATATTTCCCAATTATATTTTAGTCTGGTTCCCTCGTACTGGCGTACTCCCTCTGCCTTATAACACACCCTAGAAGTAGTCATTCAGCCTATGCTTAAAGACCTACAGTGAAGTGGAATCTTAAGGTAGCCCAGTATACTTCTAGATAGTTCTCATAGTTAGTTTTCTTTATATAAAACCCAAATTTCCTTTATACATCCTATCCTTTGTTCTTAGTTCTGCTCTCCAAGGCCAAGAAGTATAAGACTAATGTCTCTTTAATTTGATAATGTTTCAAAAATGTGGATCGCTCACATCAACTAAAAAGCGTTTATTAAGCGCTTATTATGTACTAGTTACTGTATAAGGCAAAAAGGATATAAAGACTCCAGGCCCAGTACTCTATTGACTGTACCACCTAGCTGCCTTACTTCTCACTTGGATTACTACAATATCCTCCTAATTGGTCTTGTTTCTTCAAGTATATTCACTTTCCATTCCACTCTCTATACAGCTGCCAAACTGATATTCCCAGAGTTAAGTGCTCCTACCACTCTCCTACTCAAGGAGACTCATTGACTCCCTAGTTACCTCTAGGATAAAATGCAAACAACTCAGGAAAGTCTAAAGCCCTTTACAATCTGGCTCCATCCTACTTTTCCAGGTTTATTGAACATTACTGCTGTTAAGACATTCGACATTCTAGTCAAACAGGCCTATTTTGATATGCCTTGTACATCACAGGTTGTATCCCATGCCTGGAATGCATGTCTTCCACCACATCTCCTTCCCCCAGAATCCTTAGCTTCTTTCAAGGTCAGTCAATCAGTCAGTGGGTACTATGCTAAGTGCTAGGGATACAAAGAAAGGCAAAAAACATTTCCTGCTCTCTAGGAACTTAAAATTTAACAAGTTAAACAACATGTAAACCAATATGTATAAACAAACTATACAGAGGTAAAATAGGAAACAATCAATAGAGAGAAGACACTAGAATTAAGAGTGATTGGGAAAAGACTTCAGGAGACAGAGATGAGCAGGGAGGGCATTCTAGAAGTGGGACACAGTAAGGGAAAAAGCCTGGAGCCAAGAAATGAAATATCTTGTGTGAGGAACAGCAAGGTCAGTTTCACTGGAGCAAAGAACAAGGAGACAGGGGAGGAAGGGAAGAATGGTAGGTATAAGATGACTGGAAAGGGAGGAAGCCTAAGTTATGGACATCTCTGAAGAATGCCAAACAAAGGATATTATATTTTATTCTGAAGGTGATAGGGAGAGAAGAAAGGACTATTTCCTTTTTCTTTTTGTATTCCCAGTGCCTAACAAGTACAGATATATATACAGATATTACATATTAGCTGTGATTAACAAATGGTTATTGATTCTTTTGTCCTTTTTTTTCCAAAATAGGTCGTAAGCAACCCTCCCCCCCCAGCATTTTTATTATTATTTTTTACATTTAGTTTTGCTGGACAGCTTATGTTCATTCAGTTCTTTAACACTAACCCTATTCTGATGGAATTGTTTCATACTTTTGGATTCAACTAGTTACCTGCCCTTTCTATTTTCTGAACATCGCTCTGAAAAAAATCTAAGTTGCTCAATGTTGGCCTGTGCATTCACAGCAATACCTTTAGAGACTATCATATTTTCCTACTCAGCAGAGTTGCTTCTGTCTTCAGTATTTATTTTTTGATTTTTTTTTATAATTTATTATTATTTATTTCCCATTCCTTCCTGTACTGGTTTTTCTACGACTTTTGGTCTGGGATTCTACCCATTCTTTTTCTGAATCCTTTGAAGTCTGTTCTCCTAAAACAAATCAATTTTCACTTCCAAGAGAAATTATAGATATGTTCAGAAAACACAGGGAAATCATTAGTACATATAAAAATAAAACAAATTTGATTGTTACACAAAAGAATATTTTATGAAATCAGTATTCTTAGGGGTCGTCAAATTAAAATATACAAAAAAAATGTTCAACTTCTTCTGTATCTGTACATATAAACGTATACATGTCTATATACAATACATAAAAATCCAAACTGTTTTTAATATACTATTTTGAAAACTGAATTTTATACAAATATACATTAGCTACATGCATTTGATGATGCTAGTTGACATATCTTGCTGAGCAAACATCTGCTAGATATAATTAGAAAAGAAAATGAGAATTTTCAATGAGTAAAATATGGAAAATACTTTAGATTTTCAGACTTATTTTGTTTAAAAAAATACAACATTTGCTTTTAACTCACAACGTTTCTCTAAATTCTATTTAAGATGGTAGTAGCAACTTCATGAGGTAGTATTAATTTAAGAGAGTTAGTTGGTCTAAGAAAAAATAGAGCTTGAGGGAAAGTCCATTATTAAAACTGGCTATAAAACAACTATGATAAACATATCTTTAGTAATTCCTTAGAAAGAAATTAATAAACAAAAAGAAAATTATTTTTTCTACAAGAAAGATTATTTACATGCTAATTCATGAAGATCTAGTTATAATATGAAGCCTTACAGAAGCCCAGGAATTCACAAATTGAAGTACTCTTGGCCTCTGAGGTCACTCCCCACTGATTGGATGATTCCTCCCAGAACCTCCATTTTGAAGAGTTGCTAAAGCCAGCTAAATTTCATTCCTTTTTTGACTTCACTCTGGATTTCTTCTACCTGGCCCCTTACTTCCACTTCAGCTTTCTTTTATATGTTATCTTCCCCCAACAGAAGGAACTAGGGCTGTCTTTCTATCTATATTCCCAGTGCTTAGTACAGTGCCTAGCATATAGTAAATACTAAATAAATGCTTATTGACTAATTAGTCATCTTTGCCCCTGGATTCTAAAGGCAGTGAATTAATTGCTCACCTGTTTCTCTTAGAGACTTCTCAACTCACTGTCTGACACTCACTAGATACTAAATAAATGCTTGTTGATCAATAGATTGCACAGGTCCAGTGACACATTGCCTGTCCTTTGTCTTCTGGGCATTTTAGGGATATTTGGAGATACTCATTACCAGAAGATTGGTGCACAGGTGATGATTTTGTTCTTTCAGCCAGAACAGCTCAAGAAGACCGCCCATTAAGGAGTAAAAGCATCATTAATGAAGAATATGCCTATAGTAATGACATCAATAACCCTTGATATAGTTTCCCTGCTAACAAATAGTAGAAAGGAATCAAAGGAATACCCTCAATGAAATTTTTTCTGTCATGAGACTAGATTAAAGATGAGAAAGATAACTTGAACTAACTATCGTGGCATGTTCTCTAATGATGCCAAGAACCTGGTCATATTTCTGCTATACTGAAATATTCAATAGAATCTTTTTAGAATCACAATATAATTTTCAATCAAAAACTTATGGTATAGCAGGAATTACATATTAGCTGTAAGACTGTCATAGATCACAAGGAAAAGTTTTTAAACAAATTTAGTCTTCATCAATATTTTCTACTTAGCTATGTTTGAGTAAACAATGAGACTTAGTAGCTGGTGTTAGAATGTTTTGGACAGACTCATAGAATTCAATCAACTAATCAATAAACATTTATTAACACCTATTATGGGCAAGGCACTGTGTTATGCTCCAGAGATACAAAAAGAGGCTAAAAGATAGTCCCTGCCCTGAAGGATCTTACAATGTAATGGGGGGAGAAAACATGCAAATAAATATATACAAAGCAAGCTACATACAGGATAATTAGGAAATAATTAAAAGAGGGAAAGCATTGCAATTAAGAGGCGTTAGGGAAGACTTCTTGTAGAAGGTGGGACTTAGAGAAAGCCCAGGTCTGTAATCTGAACATAGGAGGGCATGGGGGACAACCAGAGAAAATGCCTGAAGCCAAGAAATGGATTATCTTTGTTTGTTGAACAGCTAGGAGGCCAGTGTCACTGGATCAAAGAGCACTTGTTGAGGAGTAAGAAGACTGGAAAGAGAGGTAGGGGGGCAGCCCTAGGTTTTGAAGAGCTTTAAATGCCCAACAGAGCATTCTGTATTTGCTCTTGGAGGCAAATGGAAGCCACTGAGGTTTATTGAGTGTTGGGGGCGGGGTTTGACATGATCAGACCTGTTTTTTAGGAAAATTGCTTTAGTGGCTGAATGGAGAATGGACTCAAGTGGGGCAGACAGAGGCTATTGAAATAATCAAGGTGTAAGGTGATGAGGGCCTGCCCTAGAGTAGAAGCAGTATAAAAGGAGAGGAGGGAATGTATTGGAAAGATAAAGCAAAGATGAAATTGGCAGATGTTGGCAACAGCTTGGATATGGGGTAAAAGTGAGGAATCCAGGATGATGCCTCCGTTGTAAGCCTGAGGGAATGGAAGGATGGTGATGCTCCTTACAATAACTGAGAACTTAGAAGGACTAGAAGGATTAGGAAGTGGCATAGTGGAAAAATAATTAGTTCTGTTTTGGAAACATTGGGTTTAAGATGTCTACTGGACACACAATTTAAATCACAGAATCATGAAAGTGAAAGGTAATTTTATCCAACCTTCTGCCCAATGCTAGAATCCCTTTTTATAGCATCATTGAGATATGATAATTCATAGAATTTGAGAGTTGGAAGGGTCTTCATTACCTATCTAGTCTAACTCATACTGGAAAGAAATCTTGACTTTAACATATCTGATATCTGATTATCCAGTTTCTAACTGAAGACCTCCATAAAGTAGGAACCCACCATCTCTCAAAGAATGGCGCTCTATTTTCATATAGCCTTATTTCTTAGGAAGTTTTTCTTGACATCTAGCTTAAGTTTTCTGCTTGGAAAGCCTAATCCTTGGTCCACATGAGAACCATTCAAATACATGGAGATAACTATCATGTTCCTTCCTATGGTTTTTCCCCACCCACTACACTTCCTAGCCTCCTTTTCTCCAAGCTGAAAAAGGTCAGTTCTTAATCCAATCCTCATATGCCACTCACTCAAGGTCATTCACTATGTTAGGTGCTCTCTTTTGGAATCTTCCCAGTTTACCATAGTGGTAATAGTGGACATAAAAAAGTGGCATAGTGGACCAGATCAGGAGTCAGGAATACCTGAGTTCAAATATGGCCTCAGACACTTAAGAGCTGTGTGACCCTGGGTAATTCACTTATACCCTGTTTGCCTCATATGTAAAACAGAGATAATAACAGCACCTACTTCAAAGGGTTTTTAGAGAATCAAATGAGGTAATAATTGTAAAGTGCTTAGCCCAGTGCATAACACATAGTAAGTGCTATGTAAATGTTACTTATTATCATCGCCATCACTATCACCACCATCAATGCCATTCTTAAACCAGAGTGCACACAATTGAAAATAGTACTACAGAGGGGGACTAATGAGGGCAAGGTAAAGTGAGACTGTCACCTTCCTAGAAATTATTGACCCTCTTAATGTAGTACAAGATCACATTAGCTTTTTTGGCTACTATATCACACTGATGACTCACTTTGATCTTCTAGTCTACTAAAATAACCAGATTTTTTTCAGAATAACTAGCTATGCTTCCCTTGATCATATACTTAAAAAGTTGGATTTTTTGCAGCCAATTTTAAGACTTTACATTTATTCCTATGAAGTTTCATCTTTACTAGGTTCAACTCAAACCTGCCAAAATCTTTTTGTTCTGACTCCATCACAGGGATACTGTTAGCTATCCCTATCAGCATTGGGTCATCTGCAAATTAAATGAAAAAACAAACAAATAAACAAATGAAAAGAGTTCTGCTTCCAGAAGCCAAGATGGTGGAGAAAGAAGTAGCTCTCATTCTCCCTTATTGACCTCTGAAAGTCCAGAAAATATTGACCCAGGAAAAACCATGGAATAGCTGAGCCAGCAGAAACATGAGGCATAGCAGTCTTAACCCAGGAAGCGTGGGGGATTAATGGGAAAGGCTGGAGGAGGGGAAACAATACAGGATGGGAGGTGTCCCAGCCAGCCAGCAGCAAGCCCCACCTCAACATAAAGGTAAGAGATCCTGAGACCTAGCACCAGGATCCCCAGAGAGCCTCAGTACAGGAAGGGGAAACAGTAGACACAAGCTTGGAAAATCACCATGGGTGATGGTATATTCCAGCAGCCAAACCATCCAGTGCTTCAGTACAACTCTGAGAAGCACAACTCCAGCAGGCAAAGCTCCAGGCTGACAGACATCCTCCAGCAGTAAAATATCTCTGTGCAGGGCCTGGGTAAGCAGGAAAAGAAGTTGGGTAACTGTCCTCTGTGCTCCAGCAGGAGAACTCAACTTGTTTTTTTTTTTAAGTCAGGAAATAAGCAAACACCCTGAGCAAAAAGCAGAAACAGACAATGACCACAGATTTTTACTATGCGGACAGGGAAGATCAAAGTACAAATCCAGAAGAGGAGAATATTGTCAACATACCCACATCTGAAACTTCAAAGAGGAATATGAACTGGTCTCAAGTCCAAAAAGCCTTCTTGGAAGAGCTCAAGAAGGATTTGAAAAGTCAAATAAGAGAGGTAGAAGAAAAATTGGGAAAAGAAATGAAAGGTATGTAAGATGGATTCAATAGCTTGGAAAAGGAAGGACAAAAATTAAAGTAGAAAACAAGTCCTTAAAAATGTAACTGACCAAATGGAAAAGGAAGCACAAAAACTCAGTGAAGAGAAGAACTCCTTAAAAAGTAAAATGGGCCAAATGGAAAAGGAGGTACAAAATCTAATACAAGAAAACAATTGATTAAAAATTAGAATGGGGCAAGTGGAAGATAATGACTCTATGAGGGATCAAGAATCAGTCAAACAGAAACAAAAGAAGAAAAAAATAGAAGAAAACATAAAATATTTCATTGGTAAAACAACTGTCCTGAAAAATAGATCCAGGAGAGAGAATTTAAAAATTATTGGTCTACCTGAAAAACATGACCACAAAAAAAAAAAAAAAAAAAAAAGCCTGGACAACATCCTTCAGGAAATCATCAAAGAAAATTGCCCTGAGGGCCTGGAACCAGAGGATAAAAATGTCATTGAAAGACTCCACCAATAAGCCGCTGAAAGAGATCCCAAATTGAACACACCAAGGAATACTGTAGCCAAATTTCAACATTACCAGGACAAAGAGAAAATATTGCAAGCAGTGAGAAAGAAACAAATTAAATATCATGGAACTACAGTCAGTATTACACAGGATCTTGCAGTATCTACATTAAAAGATCTTAAGGCATGGAATACAATATGCCATAAGGCAAAAAAGCTTGGATTACAACCAAAGATCAACAACCCAGCAAAAGTGAGCATAATATTCCAGGGGAGGAGATGGATAGTCAACGAAATAGGGGACTTCCAAACCTTCCTGATGAAAAGACCAGGGCTCAACAGAAAATTTGACCTTCAAATATAAGACTCAGGAGAGGCATAAAAAGGTAAACAGGAAAGAAAAAAAAAACCATGTTATTAATAATGGCAAACTGTTTACATCCCTACAAGGGAAGATGACACCTGTAAATCATGAGAACTGTAATATTATTATGACATTTAAAAGGGGTATACTGAGACAGAGGGTGTGGGTATAAGTTGATTTGATGTGATGATAAAAAATCTAATAAAGTGGTGAAAAGGGATTGTACTGGGAAAAGAGGAAAGGAGGAGGCAGACAAAGGTAAATTACATCACACGAAAAGGAACAAAAACCTAATACAGCAGAGTGAAAGAGGGGATGGAGGGAGATGAACAATTTTTGAACCTTACTCTCATCAGATTTGGTTCAAAGAGGGAATAACAATCAATTAAGTATAGGAATTTAACTTACCCTATAGGAAGTAGGAGGGAAAAGGGAAAAAAAAAAAAGGAGGGGGGGAACAGAAGGGAGAGAAGAAATAAAAAGGGTAAAGGGGAAGAAAAGAGAGGGGGCAAATAGAAGGAAGAGCAGACTGAAGGAGGTGGTGGTCAAAAGCAAAACTCTAGTGATGAGGGAAAGCGAGAAAGGAGAGAGAAAAGTATAAAGGCGGGAGAGGAAATAGGATGGAGAGAGACACAGATAGTAATCATAACTTTGAAAGTGAATGAGGTGAACTCTCGCATAAAACAGAAGCAGAGAGCAAAGTGGATTAAGAGCCATAATCCTACAATATGTTGTTCTCAAGAAACATTTGAAGCAGATGGGATACAAGAAACATTTGAAACAGAGAAAAGGTAAAAGGCTTGAGCAGAATATATTATGCTTCAGCTAAAGTAAAAAAAAGCAGGGGTAGCAATTCTGATCTTAGAAAAAGCAAAAGTAAAAACAGATCTAATTAAAAGAGATAGGGAAGGGAACTACATCCTGTTAAAAGGTACCACAGACAATGAAGTAATATCATTACTAAACATATGCACCAAGTGGTATAGCATCCAAATTCTTAGAGGAGAAGTTAAGGGAGTTACAGGAAGAAATGGATAACAAAACTATACTAGTGGTGGACCTCAACCTCCCCCTCTCGGGAATTGGATAAATCTAACCACAAAATAAACAAGAAAGAAGATAAGGAGATGAATAGAATTTTAGCAACGTTAAATATGGTTGACCTATGGAGAAAACTGAATGGGGACAGAAAGGAATATACCTTTTTCTTGGTGGTACATTGCACCTACACAAAAACTGACCATGTACTTGGGCATAAAAACCTCACAATCTAATGCAGAAAAGCAGAAATATTAAATGCACCCTTTTCAGATCATGATGCAATAAAAAATACATGTAATAAAGGGCCATGGAAAGATAGGCTAGATAGGCTAAAAATTAATTGGAAACTAAATAATCTAATCCTAAAGAATGAGTGGGTCAAATAATAATTCATAGACACAATCAATAACTTTATCCAAGAAAATGACAATAATGAGACCACATACCAAAACTCATGAGATGTAGCGATAACAATCCTTAGGGGAAGTTTTATATCTCTCAATGTTTACATGAATAAAATAGAGAAAGAAGAGATCAATGAACTGGGCATGCAACTAAAAAAGCTAGAAAAAGAACAAATTAAAAATCCTCAAATACCAAATTAGAAATTCTGAAAACCAAAGGAGAGATTAATAAAATTGAAATTAAGAAAACTATTGAATTAATTAATAAAACTAAGAGCTGGTTTTATGAAAAAAACAACAACAACAATAAAATAGATGAACCTTTCATTAATTTGATTAAAAAAAGAAAGAAGAAAACCAAATTACCAACATCAAAAATGAAAAGAGTGAATTCACCACCAAAGAAAAGAAAATCAAAACAATAATTAGGAGCAATTTTGCCCAACTGCATGCCAAAAGATTTCACAATCTTAGTGAAATGGATGGATATTTACAAAAATATAAATTGCCCAGATTAAGGGAAGAGGAAAAAAATACTTAACCCCATTTCAGAAAAAGAAATTGAACAAACCACCAATGAACTCGTTAGGAAAAAAATCTCCAGGGACAGACAGATTTACAAGTAACTTCTATCAGATATTTAAAGAATAATTAATTCCAATACCACATAAACTATTTGGGAAAACAGGTGGAGTCCTACCAAATTCTCTTTATAATACAAATATGGTGCTGATACCTATACTAGTAAGAGCCAAAGCAGAGAAAGAAAATTAGAGATCAATTTCTCTAATGAATATAGATGCAAAAAATTTAAATAAAATATCAGCAATTAACTGATGTACATGCTGTTTGGTATACATCTGGTCAACTGAAAGTAAAAAGTGAAAAGTATAAAGTAAAAGTATAAAAGTATAAAGTGAAAGTATAAACTGAAGTATACCTGATGGTATACTTAGAGAGTCCTACAGAATCAAGTAAAATAATTACTTGAAATAATAAACAACTTCAGCAAAGTTGCAAGATATAAAATAAACCCACATAAATCATTGGCATTTCTATACATTACTAATAAAGCCCAATAGCAAGAGATAGAAAGAGAAATTACATTTACAGTTACTGTAAATATTATAGAACATTTGGGAGTCTACCTGCAAAAACAAACTCAGGAACTTAAGAATACAATTACAAAACACTTTTTACACAAAGTCATATCTAAATAACTGGAAAAATGTCAAGGATAGGCTGAGCTAATATAATAAAAATGACAAATCTACCTAAAATAATTTACTTATTCAGTGCAATACCAATAAAACTACCCAAAATTATCTTATAGAGCTAGACAAATAATAACAAATTTCAGCTAGAAGAATAAAAGGTCCAGAATATCAGGAGAACTAATAAAAAGAAATGCAAGGGAATGTGGCCTAGCTGTATCAGATCTTAGATTGTATTATAAAGCAGCAATCATCAAAACTACTTGGTACTGGCTAAGAAGTAGAGTGGTGAATCAGTAGAAGAGGTTAAGCATGCAAGACCCAACAGTCAATGACTATAGTGATCTACTAGTTGATAAATCCAAAGACTATAGCTTCTGGGATAAAAAATCATTATTTGACAAAAATTGCTGGGAAAACTGGAAAATAGTATGGCAGAAAATGGGCATAGACCAACATCTTACACCCTATACCAACATAAAGTCAAAATGGGTACATGATTTAGATATAAAGACTGATACTATAAGCAAACTAGGAGAGCAAGGAATAGTTTACCTAGCAGATCTTGGAGAAGGGAAGAATTTAAGACCAAACAAGAAATAGAGAACATTATAAAATGCAAATGGATGATTTTGATTACATTAAATTGAAAAGGTTTTGTACAAATAAAGGCAATGCATCCAAGATTAGGAAGGAAGCAGAAAACTGGGAAAGAATTATTACAACTACTGTCTCTGATAAAGGCTTCATTTCTAAAATTTATAAACAACTGAGTCAAATTTATGAGAATATAAGTCATTCTCCAATTGATAAATGGTCCAAGGATATGAAGGCAGTTTTCAGAAGAAGAAATTAAAGCTATCTATAGTCATATGAAATATGACTTATATGACTTATAATTAATATGACTGTATAAGTACAGCCGGTATCAGATTGCACATCATCTTGGGGAATGACATAGAGAAAAAGGGGGAGAAAATTCAAAACTCAAAATCTTATGGAAGTGAATGTTGAAAACTAAAAATAAATAATGAAAAACAAGCAAACAAACATTTCTTTTTGTAACTTACAGTTAAGAATATTTAACAGCCCAAGGCCAGGAATAGATCCCCAGGTTAATTCACTGGAGATCTGACATAAAACCATTAAGAATTACTTTGGAGTCCAGACTTTCAATTAGTTCTGAGTCTAGCTGATTGTATTGTTATCTAATCCATATTATTTTATCTTCTCTACTAGGACAGTAGGAGTTATTTTGTGAAAAACCTTTGCTAAAGCCTAGGTAAACTCAATCAACAGCATTCTACTATGTTATAAATTTAATGATCTTTTACTAAAAAGTAAATGAGGTTACTCTATGATGACCTGCCCTTAATGTAGCTATATTAGTTTTCTAATTAGTTATTTGACACTATCACTTTAATGATTCTTGCTAGAATTTTCCCACGAATTGGTCAAATGACCTATAGTTTATGGACTGTTCTTTTTCTACCTGACTTACCATTTACAGATTCTGCTCTTTTTCTTTTTTTGAAAATTAAGATAGAAGGAGGAGCCAAGATGGTGGAGTAAAAGCAGTGACTTGCTTGAGCTCTCCCCCAAACACTCCAAATACCTATAAAAATGGCTCTAAACAAATTCCAGAGCAGCAGAACCCATGAAAAGACAGAATGAAACAAATTTCCAGTCCAAGACAATCTGGATGGTTGATTAGAAAAGTCTTTTGTGCCAGGCTGAGAAAGGAGCACAGTTTACAGTTGGCCTGCAGGCAAAGACCAGGCCTCAGGGGACTGAATCACAAGCAGCTTTGTTGGTTTCTAGACTTCTCAAACCACAAACATCAAAGACAACTTAGAAGGTCAACAGGAAAGGTCTGTGACCATGGTGACGGAGAAGCTTGGTCCCAGCCTCAGTCCTGGCACAGTCCTGGGATGGCAGATGCTTCCAGAGCTGTTAGCCCACAGATGGAGGGAGAATTGAGTGGCTGATCAGAGGGAGATTGCAGGGATCTCTTTGCTGGTGCTGAGGCAGGAATCTTTTGCTTTGCCTGTGCTTGAATCTGGCTGAGAGTTCCGGGTGGAGATCCTGGGGCAAGGAGGAGTGCTGGAGTGGTGGAGCTTGCAGTGGCAGTGGAGAGGGAATCCTCCTCACAGTTCCAAGGCAGAAAAGAGTGCTTGTGGTCACTCACAGACCACAGCACAGGCCAGGAAAGGAGTAAACACCTTGTCCTTGATCATACCACCTTGGAAGAACTGAAAATTTACAGGTCCCCACAAGTGTCTCTGAAAACAGCTGCAAAAAAACCCCAAATCTTGGGACAGAACATTCTCCACACTGGAAGCAGACCCCTACCTTAACAAAGAGTTTAAAAGTTAAGTAATTGGCTGGGAATATGAGCAAACTGCACAAAAAATGTCAGATCATAGTATCTTTTTTGGTGATATCTCATTGGAAAAACTGACCTGGAAAACAAAACCAGGAGAGATAATTTAAAAAATTACTGGACTACCTGAAAGCCATGATCAAAAAAAGAGCCTAGACATCATCTTTCAAGAAATTATGATGGAAAACTGCCCTGATATTATAGAACAAGAGGGTAAAATAGAAATTGAAAGAATCCACTGATCACCTCCTGAAAGAGATCCCCAAAGGAAAACTCTGAGGAATATTGTAGCCAAATTCCAGAGTTCCCAGGTCAAGGAGAAGATATTGCAAGCAGCCAGAATGAAACAATTCAAGGATTGTGGAAACACAATCAGAATAACACAAGGTTTAGCAGCTTCTACACTGAGGGACTGGAGGGCTTGGAATATAATATTCTGGAGGTCAAAGGAGATGGGATAACAACCAAGAATCACATACCCAGCAAAACTGAGTAGAATCCTTTAGGGAAAAAAATGGTCATTCAGCGAAATAGAGGACTTTCCAGCACTCTTGATGAAAAGATCAGAGCTGAACAGAAAATCTGACTTTCAAATACAAGACTCAAGAGAAGCATGAAGAAGTAAACAGGAAAGAGGAATCATAAGGGACTTATTAAGGTTGAACTGTTTACATTCCTACATGTGAAGATGATATTATAACTCATGAGACCTTTGTCAGTGTTCAAGTAGTTGGAGTGAAAAAATTATATATACATACATATATATATATATATATATATATGTGCAGAGAAAGAGAGAGAAAGGGTACAAGGTGAGTTGAGGATGAAGGGGTGATATCTGGAGAATAAAATTAAGGGGTAAGAGAGAGTTATACTGGGAGAATGACAAAGGGAGAGGTAGAATGGGGTGAATTATCTCACATAAAACTGACAAGAAAAGGCTTTTACAGTGGAGGGGAAGTGGAGGAAGGTGAGAGGGAATGAGTAAATCTTATTCTCACTGGATTTGGTTTAATGAAGGAATGCCATACACACTCAGTTGGGAAATAATAGTTAGTTTTCCACAGCATGACTACTATGGAAGTGTTTTGCATGACTACACATGTTAACCTTCATCGAGTTGCTTGCCTTCTCAATGAGGGTGGGAGGGGAGGGAGGAAGGGAGAAAATTTGGAACCCAAAGTTTTAAAAACAAATGTTAAAAATTGTTTTCACATTCAATTGGGAAATAAGATATACAAGCAATGGGGTATAGAAATCTATCCTGCCCTATGGGAAAATAGAAGGGGAAGGGGATAAGAGATGGGGAGGAAGATAGAAGGGAGGGCATATTAGGGGAAGGAGTATTCAGAATGTATGGCATCTTGGGGTTGGGGGAGGGACGAGATGGGGAGAAAATTTGGAACTCAAAATCTTGTGGAAGTGAATGCTGAAAACTAAAAATAAATAAATTAATTAAGTTTAAAAAAAAGAAAATTAGGCTAACATTTCCCTTCTCCAAACTTGTAGAACATCTTCTACTTTTCCATGATCTTTCATCTGTTACTGACAATAGCTAAGAAATTACATATGCCAGTTCTTTCAGGAATCAAGGATGTAGTTTATTTGGTTCAGGTGACTATCTGTATTTTTATTGTGGGGTCAACTTCTTGATAATTTTTGTTTTTTCATTTTCAATGGAAAGGTCATTCTATTTTGCAAAAAACTAAGACTAAACAAAACAAAAGAAAAAAAAAAAACACACCCCAGAAATAAAATGAGTTGAACAACACTGTTTTATCCCCATTGTCAGCTATGTTTAACCTATCCACTTCAGGTAAAGATCCTATCTCTTCTTTAGTACTACTTCCTGCCTCCTCCCCATATAGCTTAAAAAACATTCATGATGTTCACTCAGATCTTTTGCATTCCTGACACTATTTTTATAAGGCCATGTTATACACTTATATTCACCTTCTGTTACTTGATCTTGTTTTCTATACTTTTAAAAATTTTTATTTTAGACAAATTCTAAAACTTAAATACATAATAAGAAAAGAAAAAGAAATATTATAAATTTAAATATCAAATAAGAAAAAAACAAAAAAAATTATGTGCACAGCAGAACACAAGAGAGGATTAAAAATATATAGCAATAACTTTATTTCAAGAAAGTCTATATATTAAATACTGTGCATTATGTTGAAAACTGTCCATCTGTTCTTTGTTTACTTGTAGGTTTTCTTTTGTTCTCTGCTGTATACTTTTTATTTTGTTCTTTCTTTTCCCTTCCCTCCTCTCTTACCACTACCCCAAGGCTACAGTTGAGCATTGACTATATTTTTATATAGGTATTGATAATTACATACACTTATAAATATATACACAGATACATCCATCTATCTCTCCATATATGAACATATCCTTTCCCTAAGAGATTCTACTCCTAATCTTTGTGTTCATGCTTGTACACATCTCTTTTTCCTTATCTCTCCTAACTCCTCTACTTTACTTCTACTTGCTAGCTTACCCTCCTATTAATTAACCTATCCCCACTCCAGCAATCTCTCCCTTATCCTACCATTCCCCTAAATATAAATCCATTCTATAACCCCCTTGTGACCTATTCCTATACCCTCCCCTCTAAAGATCCCTCCTTTATCCTCTCCCCCTTTCCTATCCTCTTAAAGTTTTATTTCTTTCTAAATTTTGATTTTTATACTCTTCTAAATGTATATGTATTTTCCCCTCTTAAACCCATTCCTGCTGAGAGTAGGTTGCCAGAACTAATAGCCCTCCTCCCCCATCTAATTCTTCTATATTGGTTCTTCCTCTTGCACCTCACTTGTAAAAGATACTCTTTTATCTGTACTTGAATGGTTTTACTTTTTGAAGTCATATCATACTCAGGTCTACCCCAATCTTCCCTAAAAGTTACATAATTATTAGTAACAATCTTAGACATAGGTTTTACATTTTTCATACATAAAAGGTAAACATTCTATCCTTATTTAGTCCCTTGTAATTGGTCATTGGTATGTACTTTATATTTATCTTGGCTCTTGTATGTTAAATCTATTGAGTTAAGGGTTTTTTGTTTCGTTTTGTTTTGTTTTTTTAAACAAAGACCTGAAAGTCTGACAACTGATCAAATGTCCATTTTTTTAAAAATAAGAATTATGCTTAGCTTTGCTGGGTATGATATTTTCCATCAGAAGTCCGGTTCTTTTGCTCTTTGATACACAGTGTTACAAGACCTGTGATCTTTTAGTGTGATTCTAATTGTGGTACCACTGTATGTAAATTGTGTTTTTCCTGTTGCTTGTAATATTTTGTCCTTGATCTGGAGGTTTAGAAATATTTCTGTGAGTTTTCCTAGTAGGATCTCTTTCAGGTAGTGATAGGTGGATTTTCTTCTATTTCTACTTTCCCCTCTTATTCTAATACTTCAGGACAATTTTCTTTAATTATTTCTTGTATTATTATATGAAGATTCTTTTTTTGATCAGAACTTTCAGGTAGTCCAATTATTATGTTTTCTCTTTTTGATCTGTTCTCTAGATCCACTGTTTTTCTTATGAGCTGTTTCACATTCTCTCCTATTTTTTCATTCTTTATATATTTTTTTTAATTTCTTCATCTCTTATAACTTCATTGGCTTTTTCCTCTTGCCCAATTCTGATTTTCAAGGAATCATTTTCTTCCTTTAAAATTCTGGATCTTCTTTTCTAATTGACTGACTTTCTTTTCACATTTTATTTTCCTTTTTAGTTTTTCCTCAATCTGTCTCATTTGATTTTTAAAGTCTTTTTTAAGTTCTTCAATGAATTCTTTTTGGGGAGGTGACTATTTGACATCACTCTTCGGGGGTAGAAGATGGGTTTCTTTGCTTCAGTATCCTCCTCTGAAGACACACCCCAATTTTCTCTATTGCCATAGTAGCTCTCTATGGTTGGATTCTTTCTCCTTTGCCTATGCCTTTTTTTGGTAATAGTTTAGTTTTTATAATCACCTCTAGTCCTGGGGCATGTGGGATGGTGCTTCTGGCCGCAGATCCTCTTCAGTTCTCCCTTCTGACCTTGAACTCAAACCAAGCTCTCCAGCCTCCTGTAAGTGACCACAGTAAGTGGTATCCTGCCCCACTGCTTCTGCACTCACGGGGCATGTGCTGGTTCCTTCCCAGTGGGTCTTCACAGCACAGCTTGGCCTGGCATTCTTGTCAGCAGAGGTTCTCTTGACTTTCCCAGCTCAGAAGCCCAACTCCCCTCACTGTCCTTGGGGTAAAAGTTCCTGTGGTTGGGGCCGAGGCAGTTTCTCAAACCAGCTAACCTCAGGGCTTGCTGCTTGTTGTTAAGGACCCTAGCCTGGATGTGTTTGCTTTTCAAAGGGAGGAAATCTAGTCCTGGGATTTTTCTTCAGATGTTCTCCAAATGTCTCAGGAGGACCCCTCTTCTGTCCCTACTCTAATTTGTTTTCAGGGATCTAAGTCTCTCAGAGGTGCTATTTTATCTCTTTTGTGGAGGAAATTTTGAGATCTTGAAATTTTCTGACCTACTCTGCCATCTTCCAAGAATCCTCTCTCTTTTCTATACTTTTAAAAAAATATAGGGTGGCATGTCAAAGTCCCTGTGAATCCATACTGATCTCTTTAGACAAATGCCATTATTTCTGCTCACAGAAACTGTCTTCCTTTATATCTTCAGAATTTTATTCTTGGGCATCTCCAATTCTTTCTGAATAGACTTCTGAAGCATTTTAGTTCATAAAACCTTTCCTATCTTTCCTCTCAACTTTTTTGAAATTTACTCTCCTAATATTGAGAGTGCATGCAAGATTTCCTCTCCTTCACTATCACAAACTCTAGCATAGAGTGGTCACTTCACTAAAAAGTTTCCATTATTTATTTATACTGCAACAACAAGTTCACCCCTGTTACTGAGAATCAGGTATAGAATAGCATTCTATGTCAGGCTTGTAATCTCTTTTCCAAACATCCATTCTTTCTGTTCAGGTGGTTTAAAGAACAAAATCACTTCCTTGTGTTTGTCCCCCTTTTGACTTTTACACAACTATTCTCCATCATGCTTCCCCCCACTCCCTTCATTTCCTCACATAAGGATACCTTTTTAACATATAATGCAGTCCCTTACCTTCCCCCACCCCATCTCTTTTATTTATTCTGTTTCTGCTGGATAAAGACTATTCATCCAGAGCAATGGTCCCTTCCTCCTAAGTCTCATACCTGTGAAGTCAAATTTTCTCTTGTGTGTTAGGATCTCCAATTCCTGTTTCATAGTTGTTGTTGCTATTGCTATTGTTGTTGCTATACCTTTGGGAAACAAACTTAGAGGCCACAGGTTTTACTACTGGCTCTTTTTTTCAGATTTTGTCTCCTGTGTGTTTCTGGGTACAGAAAATGCTATATACTTCCTTTTTTGTGGCTGCTGATTTTGCATTTCCTTGCATTACCACTGCTTAGCACAGTATTTGGCATACAGTAAGTGCTTAATAAATACTGACTGATGAACTTACGGGATATAAATAAGCAATCTTCTCCCCTTTACTATTCTTTTAAGTTTTCAACCCTTTTGATTAGCTCTTGCAAAAAACCTGTTAAATCAAAATAAATTAATTTTAAAAATAGATTTATCAGCAATCACTTCCATAAGTTTTTGAGTTTTAAATTTTTCTCTTCCTCCCTCCCCAAAACGGCACACAATCTAATATAGGCTATACATATACATTCCTATTAAACATATTTTCACATTAGTGATATTGTAAGAATTAGAACCAATAGGAGGAACCACCAGAAAGAGGAAACAAAATGCAATAGAAGAAAAAAAATAGCAAACAGTATGCTTCAATCTGCATTCAAATTCTACAGTTCTTTAATTGGATGTGGATAGCAATCATGAGGCCTTTGGAGATGTCTTAGATCCTTGTACTGCTGAGAAGGGTTAAGTTTATCAATATTAGTACTTAAATGATTGTTATTCCCTTCTTGAGCCAAATCTGATGAGAGTAAGGTTCAAACAAAGCTCATCTCCCTCCCTTTTTTCCCTCTGCCTTAATAGGTTTTTGTGCCTTTTCCTGTAATGTAATTTATCCTTGTCTGCCTCCTCCTTTCCTTTTCTCTCAGTACATTTTCTTAGTTAGACCAGATTAATCCTCTTAACATACTTGATTAGATTTTTTTTTTCACCTGCTCGAAGTCAACTTACACTCATCCCCTGTAACGTGGTGTAATAACAATATGGTTCTCAAGGGTTACAAGTGGCATCTTCCCTTGTAGGGATGCAAACAGTTTGCCCTTATTCATAACATGTTGTTTCTTTCTGTCCCGTTTACCTTTTTTGACTCTCTTGAGTCTTGTATTTGAAGATCAAATTTTCTATTGAGCTCTGGTCTTTTCATCAGGAAGGTCTGTTAAGTCCCTTATATCATTGAATGTTCATCTTCTCCCCTGAAGGATTATGCTCATTTTCGCTGGGTAGTTGATCCTTGGTTGTAATTCAAGCTCCTTTGCCTCATGGAATATCATATTCCATGCCCTATGGTCTTTTAATGTAGAGACTGCAAGGTCCTGTGTAATCCTGACTGTGGTTCCATGATATTTAAATTGTTTCTTTCTGGCTGCTTACAGTGTTTTCTCTTTGACCTGGTAATTTTGGAATTTGGCTACTATATTCCTTGTTTTCATTTTGGGATCTCTTTCAGGAGGTGATCAGTGGATTCTTTCTATGGCTATTTTACCATCTGGGCAGTTTTCCTTTATGATTTCCTGAAAGATACTGTTCAGGCTCTTTTGTTCATTATGATTTTTCAGGTAGACCAATAATTTTTAAATTGTCTCTCCTGGATCGATTTTCCAGGTCAGTTATTTTACCAATGAGGTATTTTACATTTTCATCTATTTTTTCATTCTTTTGTTTTTGTTTGACTGATTCTTGCTCTTTCATTGAGTCATTAGCTTCCACTTGCCCAATTCTAATTTTTAACAAATTGTTTTCTTCCATCAGATTTTGTACCTCCTTCCCCATGTGGCCAATTGTATTTTTTAGTGACTTGTTTTCTTCAGTGTACTTTTTCCAGTTGGCCAATTGTATTTTTTAATGACTTGTTTTCTGCAGTTAATTTTTTTCCTTCCTTTTCTAAGCTATTGACTCTCTCTTGCATACCTCTCATTTCTTTTTCCATTTTTTTTTCTTCTACCTTGGGCTTCAGACCAGTTCGTATTCCCTTTCGAGGTTCGAGATATGGGTTTGTTGATAATGTTGCCCTCTTCAGAATTTCTGTCTTGATCTTCACTCTTTCCATAATGAGAATATACTATACGTTTCTTTTTGCTCATGGTGTTTGCTTATTTCCTGGCCTTTAAAGAGAAAATGGTGGAGTAAGAATTAAGTCACTCTTACCCTCCCTTATTAACCTCTGAAAGCCCAGAAAATATTACCCCAGGAAAAACCCTGGAACAGGTGAACCAGAAGAAAGATGGGGTGTAGCAGTCCAGGAACCCAGGTAGCTTGAGGAATTAATAGGAAAGGACCCTATTGCCCTGGAGGAAGGGGGGCAGTACAGAATGGGAGGTATCCCAGCAAGCTAGCAGAAAGCCCTACCTCAGCACACCAGGAGGAGATCCTGAAACTCAGGTGGTAGAGTAGGCAAACAACAATACTTGGACCGCTGAGTGCCTCAGTAAGGATGGGGAAACTGGTGGAAACCAACTTGGAAAACCACCAGGTGCCTTGGCATTCTACAGCAATTGGCTCTCCCAGTGCCTCAGAAAAACTAAGGGAAGCAGCACTCCAAGGGACCCCAGGTGGATAAACACCCTACAACATCCATCTGAAAGGAGCTGAAGAAAGTGAAAGGAAGGAAAGGCCCAGGAGAGCAGGAAATCTCCAGGGGCCACACTACCCAATCCTACCCCTAGAATTCCAGTGTTGCTGATTCCAGCCCAACACCAGGTAAGCTGCCAGAACCTTATAGCCTCCAACTGCCAGCATTGGAGGCCCCAGCACACAAAGCCAGTGACCAGGTGCTAGGCTCCCAACAAAAGAAGCTTGGGTCAGTGCCCTCTGCTCCCCAGCAGGAGAGCTCAATCTCTTTAAAGGCCAGGAAATAAGCAAACACCATGTTAAATTTATTTTTAATCAGCCTTTGTTAGGTGTATTCCATCTCTGGCCAGGAATCTGTCAACCCTATATTGTGAACTTTAATTCAGAAATTCAAATCCTTGCCTTCATTAGGCAACAGTGAGGAAAATAATCTTTGGCTCTAGTGTCTTCATTTCTTGCCCAAGACTTCAGATCATTCACAATACTTTTTAGGCTCCTTCTGGCTATTTACTGGGGGCATGAGAGGCAATCAGGGTTAAGGGCCCAGGATCACACAGCTAATAAGTGTGTGAGGCCGCATTTGAACTCGGGTCCTCCTTACTCCCGGGCTGGCACTCTATCTACTGCACCTCCTCGTTGCCCCTTTAGTTCCTTTTGGAAGTGGTATTTCGTGAATCACCTTAAGGAGATATGTGTCATCCATTTAGATCTTTGATTATTTTTCTTTTAAAATCTTTACTGCCTCTAGGACAGTATATTTCACTATTAGCCAATTACAATCTAACAACTGAGAATCATAGAATTTTACAGCTCTAAAGGATCAAAGAAATCATTTAGCTAATAAATACTTGTTGACTGCTCAATCTTGAAAGAACTGTTAAATTTTGCACAGGTATTCTCAGTTACTCATAATAACACACACATATACAGTAATAAACATCATCTTAGAAAATTTAGGATTAATAGAGATATTCTCTGCTTTCGTAGGACACATTGTTTTTTTAAAGTACTATAAAACTTATTTAAACTCAATCATAGTATTATCATACAGTTTATAATGAAAAAGTTATAAATATCTCTTGAAGATTCTAAATTATACCACATAACAAACTAATACATCTGTTGGGTTTATGAAGAATTGAAAGACTGTGGCATAACAGAAATCCTTAGTCATTTTTTTCAGCTAGCTCACATAATTCCAGTAACCACAAAGTGAACACTTATAATTATGGTAACAATGAATTTATATTATTTGGTAGTAAAATTGTGAATATTAAATCTCTCTGAATATTTGGATATCAAATGTACAATCATATTCACAATACTTCTTAGGTTCCTTTTAGGTTCTTTTTTTAGATTTTGTTAAATGTACAAAAGAAACTTTGTACGTAGCATCAGTCTATTCCAATTCTAACATGTAATGGGTCACCTCAAAGTAACAAAATAATGTGAGAAAATTATATGAAAACTTTGTGATAAAAATATTGATAATTTATATGGTATTATGTAGTTTCAATCCCACATATAATACCTGACTTAATCTTTCAACAAGTCCGAGTTGGTCATGGTAGTAGCCAAAACAATAGCAGCAATGGCATAAATGAAATTTTCATAGTGTTATATAATTTACAAAAGCAATAGCGTTCACAATAAGCTTATGGGGTAGTAGTATTTACGAGTCAATCAGTCAATAAACATTTAGTAAGCACCTACTACATGCTAAGCACTGGGGATACAAAAAGAGACAAAAGAAAGTCCTTGTAGTCAAGGAGCTCACAGTCTTACAGGGAAGACAATAAGCAAACAAATACGTACAAACAAGCTATAGACAGGATAAATAGGAAATAATTAAGTGAAGGCAGGACTAGTAGCAATAATATCAGAGCAGCTATTACTCTTATATTTCAATGCAAATGTATGTAGATTCAAATTAATATAAGTAGAGGGTCAAGATATACAAACATTACAAAATTTTGAGATTTGTTAGTCCAAGAGATGTTAATTTGATAAATATACTTTGTGATTCAATGTCCATAGTGTATAAAAAATATTCTTCGTACTAATAATGCTTAACTCTGAAAACTTCTGAAAATTCATGAATCAACTGCTAAGATTTATTGGTTTTGCTTATATAATTCCAAGTGCTCAACTATTTCATGTTGTGAAGCCCATTATGTGTAAAAGCACAGTACTAGCTGACATAGAGTTCTAAAAGAAAAACAAAGCATGTGCCCTTTCTTAAAGAACTTTACCACTTAATACAATAAAAGGGAAAAATCCAGACTCTCATAGAATAACACATCCACAAGAAATTTAATAAAAATAGCTCAGATTTAATAGCTAGCATATATATCGTGCCTAGTATGTGCCAGGCACTGCATTTAACATTATGATCATTCAGTAAAGTACATGATCTTAGTATTCTACATTTTAAAGTTGAGAAGATAAAAGTATGTTGAGGTACATTTGCCCAGCCACACAGCTAGAGAACAGAAGAGAAATGGCAAGTCATCTGGATTTTCAAGAAGGAAGTAAATATCAGAACAGGGCTTGAAAATTAAGCCTTTTGATTCTACAGCAACCACTTGTCCCATTTCATAGCAACTGTCTCACGCAAAGAAATACATGTGACAGATATCCAGATCTACACACATGGAGTGGTGGAGGATATTTTAAAGATTCTATATACTCTCTTTATTGAGAGTGACTGTTAAATGGAGAGCCATTAGAGATAACATTCTGGGGAAGGGAGTTTAAAATAAGACAAGTACATAGATAACTTTAAGAAGCATTAGAATGTTAATAGGAAAGTATGAGAAATCTGAAGCGGGTAAATTCATTTATAGCTTGGAAGATCAAAGAAGCTTTCATGGAAGAGACAGTAAATGAACTGGACACTTGAAAATAAAAGACATATTTCTTTTTTTTTTTTTTGGTGAGGCAATCGGGGTTAAGTGGCTTGCCCAAGGTCACACAGCTAGTACGTGTCAAGTGTTTGGTCTAAGGCCAGATTTGAACTCAGGTCCTCCTGACTTCAGGGCTGGTGCTCTATCCACTGCGCCACCTAGCTGCCTCAAAAGATGTATTTCAAAAGAGAAAGATGTTGGACACAATTTACAAATTTGGGCAGGAGGTATGCAAAGTCCAGGTGGAGGAAAAAATTGGAGAAAGACAGGAAAATGGCCAATCATCTGCATTTCCTAGAAAGTAGAGAGGTATGCAATAATGTTGGAGATTAATGGAGAGCTACTAAAAGTTTGTGAGCATGGGACTAGCTAGCTAGACACAGGATGGTAATAGTTGATGTTGGAGAAAATGTGAAAAGATACATACATTAACACACTGTTGGTAGAGCTGTAAACTGGCCAAACATTCTGAAAAGACAAATGGTATTATGCTAAAAAAGTGTCTAAAATGTCTAAAGCCTTTTGGCCACACTGCTAGGACACCCCAAGGAGGTCAATATTAAAAAAAAAAAGGTCCCAAATATAACAAAATATGTATAGCAGTACTGTGTAACAGCAATGAATTGGAAACAAAGAGGATGTTCACTGACAAAGCAATGACTAAACAAATTGTGGCATACAAATGTAATGGAATATTACTATTCTTCAATACATGATGAATATTAAGAATACAGGGAAATATGGCAATACTTATCCGAACTGATATGAAGAGAAGCAGGTAGAAACAGGAAAACGATGTACATAATTATAAGGATGTAAAATGGAAACAACATCACCAAATAGAAACTGAATACTGTGAAATAATAACGACCCATTTGTAATGCCTTCATTTATTTCCCTAGTTATAAGTGCTATCTTTCTCAAATCATCTTTTATTCCCTCAGCTATATACATGTATAAGTTCCTTAAAGCAATGTTCAATTTCATTTTTGCTTTTGTTTCCTCAGAAACAAGCACAGTGTAGGTATTCCATTTAAGGAGAGCACCCAGGACAGCTATCTCATAATTTCCCACCCGGTACACTCCTCTGGACTTCATCCATGCCTACTCGCAATCTCATCATCCTGCAAGATCGCATCAACCCTGAAATTTACAAGTCATTACCCCCTGTCCCTGAGGACTCTTCCTTCTTCTGAATGGAGACAACTAAGAGTGGACAATGGAGAACAACTCTGATTCTCCATTTAAGGAGAGGGCCCAGGGCAGCCATCTCATCATTTTTCACTAGGCTTCATTCTTCTAGACCTTCATAGTATTCCTTTTCCATTCCCTTATTGTCCCCCCAGGTGTATCAGCTTCTTTTTATGTGTTATCTTCTCCCATTGGATTGTGAGCTCTTTGAGAGTACGGGTTGTCTTATATCTTTCTTTGTATCCCTAGGTCTTAGCTCAGCACTTGGCACATTATAGGAACTTAAAATAAGTTTATTGACTGACTACTTAACAGATGGTTGCTGAATTAAATGTAGTTATGTTGCTCACAATGTCTGTAATGTTCTCCTCTATTGTCTTCTACCCATGCAAATTCTACTCATCTTTCAAGGCCTATGTAAAATCTGCCTCTTTCTATAACTCCAGCTTAATCTCTCCCCTTCTCTATGGCCTACTGTATTTATCTGTAAATTTATTTTAAAGTTAGCATTTAATTATATGTGGTTTTATTCTGTATTTTATGTCTAATTTATTTCATGTCTATATATTTTCTCTCTAAGACAAACTCCTTGAAGACAATTTCACCACAAATTTTCTTCTATCCCTAACTGCTAGGCAAAGTAGTAGTTTCTCAATAAGCACTTGTTTAATGGAATCTGACATTTCTTTTCATGATGAACTTGTACTACCTAATACAAGGGAAAAAATACAACACAGGGCACATGGCACATAACAAAAACTTAATAGCGTTTATTGAATATAATCTGTTGCAAATCCTTTAATGTATCACAGGATTTGAAGGTAGCCCTGTTACTTACTTACTATCAAGTCAAAAGACAGGAATCTGAACTACGTTTGACACTCAAAAATACCATTGATATGGGTGTTACTAATGTATATGGTAGGTTCAAAAGGATAACAACGAGAAAAATGATTGTTAATAATCAATGATTTGGGGAGATTCATATTTCCCCCTTTTTTCTTTTATCCTCATGTCAAGACCTCACTCTTTAAAGATAGAGCTAACCTTCTCCTTTCTCCAGACCCCACCAAGGTGGGGAAGCCATTGTGCTCTACTCAGGTTTGCAAGGAAGGGGAAAAAATTCTTTGAAAAGATTGCCCATGGCAGGGGTAATTTAGAAGTAAATGACATCATCAAATTTTAGGTCCAAAGCCTCATTGTAATATTCATTTTCTCATTAATTTTTAACCAATCAGAGTTGGTTGCCACCTTTGGGAACACTCCTCTTCCAATGGGCATAAAAGCAGTGAGCCCAGGCCACGGTGGTCTTTGGTCTAAGAGAGAGATGGCCAAATGATGATGCTTTTATTAAAATGTTGGCATTATTAATAAAATGATTATATTACTCAGAGATTATGTCTCTTGAAACCTTTCAATCACCACATTATGACCAAGAGTTCTTGCCACAAAAACTATCTACGAGTAATGTGTAATCTGCATGGATAGTCATCTTCTCCTCAGCCTACTATTCCTTACACTCAAACACAATTTTCATTTCTTCCTCCACCTGAAGGTAAATAATATATCCATGGGGAAAATAATCCAAAATTTTATATGTTCAAGATCTGATTTTTGTTGGGATAGAAAAAAAAACCCAGCCCTTTCTTCAGTTGTGGATCTTTTGTAAATACTTTTTAAAAAAACTAGGGTTATGGCCCTGATCAAATTGATGGCTGAATTATAAAAGTCCTTTTCATTTAAGGATAGAGATTATTTGTGGAAAGAATAAAGTAAAAGAAAACCACAAAATAATTGCTTAGTAACCTATATGCACAGTTTTTAAAAATTACTGTACTTCAAGATGATTGCTACATTAGTTTATGTTGCTTTTAGGTTTTAATGAAATTTATGTTTATTTGCATATTCAGTGTTTTCAAGAGGCTAAAAAATGTAAGTACTGACACATGTTATTTTCTACATAACATTTACCCTATCATAAAACCTTTCTTGTTGACATATATGGCACAGAAAAAATGTAAGTGACATCTGCTAAAGCTTTACTTATGAAAACTTAAAGAATCCTATGGGATAACATCACTCAATTTCTCTAAGAGTACCTCTAAAGTAGAGCTTTCTTAAAAAAAAAATCTGGAAATAATTAGAAACTATTACAGTACTTTTAAAAAAGTTTACATGAAACCCAAATCTGCTACATATGAAAGAAGGAAATGCCCTAAGAAGAAAGTAAAGCAAATTTTAGCCCCCTCCCCCAAATTACACATATTTTTAAAAATTTCCATTAAAAACAGCATCAAAAATGTGACACATTAAAGAGCCCTATACGAAACAAAGACTAACTAATCACACACTGACCTTGTCAACTATACATCTTAATTATTCTACTTCAAAACATATTACTTCTAAGATGAGAGGCAATCCAATCTCCCCCTACTCCTCCCTCCCCCACTGTGCTAGTTACCGCAATTCTAACTTGTGAGGGGGAAAAAACGGATCACCACATAGTACACAATGAGAAGGAAAAAAGGAACTAAATAGAAAAAAATGTAAATTTTTTATATTTTCAATCCAGTTCCTTAAGCAAAATATATATTTGTAACAATAAGACTAATAATCATGACAATGTGTTACCATTTAAATAGCACTTATAGATTTAAAAAGCATTGTATTGACAACTCATTTGATCCCAACAACCCTGTCAGGTACATACTACAGGAATTATTATTCCCATTTAACAAAAGAAGAAATGATGACTCAGAGTGATTAAGCGACTTGTCTGCACAGAGGCTAAGTCACTTAACTGCTCTTAGCTTCAGTTTTCTTATCTACAAAATGGAGATAATGCCAAAGGTTTCTCCATAAGACCAAACATAATGTTTCAAGTTTAGAATTAAAACATAGCCCTCCTCCCCTTCCCATCTCCCATCCTCATCCAAATGACATACTCTGCCTACAGGAGCCTTTTTTAAGCTTATTATATTTTCCACAGAGACCTAAAATTCCTTTGGGGAAACTGACTTGATTGCATAGCCTTCAGAGTTTAAAAGGCTGTCCATATGAACTGAATTATCCATGACATGTACCTTCAGACATCTGTAATGTGATATTTCATGTAAATTTAGACCATACTTTGGAGGAGCTGTTGGCAACAGTAAGTTTATTCAGGAGCTCAGATAAAGAAAAAAAATCTGACATCCTTGCTAATCTGTAGTTGTTAACATGGAATTTCCAACACAAGAAGCATAATAGCATCTAATCTGCTATAGCAAATTAAAGGAAAACAAAAGATGCATTTCTCTTCCCTTTTTTAATGTCTGTAGTTACTCAGTCTATGAAAATGAGATTTTACTTCTTGAAGGTCTCCATGGTGTCATCTATTTTTTCTATTAAAAGAAACACATTTCAAACTTAAATAAACTAGAAAACATAATTCACTTTGAAGAGCTATTTTAACTAAGGATTAAATTATATTATAGAAAATATATCACTAGCTATGAAATGGTATAAGCTCTTCAAGATGGTTGCTTTCTGAGTGTTTTTCTTAATATTAATACTATCATAATATGTGCCTGATAGTATCTTTTTAAAGAAGCAGACTAGGAAAGTGAAATATTAATGCAACTCTGAAAAGTCCAGCTTTAAAGATGCATTAGTAGTGATGTGGTAGACATTCTGGCTTGGCAGAAAAGCATGAAATGGGTTAGCCCTAGAGGGAACGGATATATTGCAGAAATGATACATTCCGCTCTAGAAGAGAGAAGAATCATGCTATACTGTCATAGAAACTGCTTTGCTAAAGAATCTCTGTATTAAAGAAGTTCCTTCTTCTCTGCCAAAGGCCTAGTATAGCCATGGTGGCAATGCTGTGGACAAAAACTGGTAATTGGTTTTAGAATTAAACAATTGTGAAAACCAGCAACAACTGGCACATCTGAAACAACTGAAAGAAATCTGGGGGCATTCCTGGAATTATTCAGACTTTTTCTATCCTTAAATAAAATGTTTTAAATATCTTTAGAACAATCAGTTTATTACCTGATAATTCTAAGAGTGTCTTCTAAAATTTAACACTTATTTAGCATTAAAATATAGAATGATTATTCATTTAGAAATAGCTTTATTATATAGAAATAGTACTACATTGTAATTTTGAAGAAAAAAAAAGCATTTGGAATGACTAAATAATTATCTTCAGTGAACATGTATTTCCCCCTTAAATGAGTAACACTGAACTAAACAAGCATAGACACATGAAGATATATTTACACACACACAGACACATATATATGTATATATGTGTCTGTGTGTGTATATATGTATATACACATAGGAAACTATAATATTCACCAGAATAGCAAAATTAGCAGATTCATTTGCTATCCTGTTTCACTGAAACCTCTAAAGAAAGTACACTACAAAGAGAGCTTAAATTTCTCACTCTTCCTTTCAATCAATATCTGAGGCAAAGTTTCATCTCTAGGGCCCTTAATGGCAGGAATTCATGGAGCCAGCAAATGAGTAATGTTAAACCTATGATTAGATGATGAGGCCATCAAAAACACTAGACCCTAATGCTACATTCCTCCATATTCTTCTGAACTGCAGGGAAACCCAAGGCTAAAGCTAAGGAAGAAGGCACTGCAATTCCTTTTCTGATCATCTTCAAAAGCTGTTTAAAAGATGTAGCACACCATGAAACTTAAGGTCTATAAATGGTCTCCTGGAATTTCTCTTGAACCTAGGACTTAACCATTAGGTAACAAATTTTTCAAGTACCCTGAAGGAGACGGTTTGAAGTTTGAACCCTATTGAGGATTCCTGCCTGTGATGCATTTTTCTTTAGCTTTTCCTGAATATTCGTTCTGGCTAACAGAAAAAAAAACAACAACAAAAAAACACCACACACATGAAAACTGGACCTAATCATTTCCTTATGGATACAGGCTTGAAGAAATGAAATCTAAGGAATGGAACTTAATAGGTAAGTTTAAAAAGATTAATTAAATTCATATTTTTATTCATTTGGGAGTAGCTATACAGTTAGAGGAGTTTACCAAGAACAATTTAGATGTATATTGCTTTTCACAGCATAAAATTTGGATAATTTAATCATTCTTAGTAGTGATGCAATCTATTTCAAACATACATATTTTCATTATTCAAATTATTATCTGAAATTTTAATGTCTACATGACATTATGTCATTGAAGAATTTGCAAAATAAGATAGCAATAAAGGCCTAACTTTAGCTATGGTTGAAACCTATAATAAGCCATTCTACCCCAGAAAACAAAAAAATCCTGATAAGGTAATTGTCAACTGTAAAAAAGTGAGATGACAAACATTACTGATAATATCTAATGATTCAAATTCTATTTTAATTATGATTATTAACAAATATGAGAAATAGTGACAATGCTCTTAAAGAAACAAAGCTTTCACTGTTTTGCTTTTAACTGAAATCATACTAAAAGCCTATAGTGTAAACTATTTTATATATAAATAGGATTAAAGTTTTATTTATCAGACTATTCATTAATGGACACTCTTAGACATTTTTGGTTTTTAAATATTAATGTAATAATTTAATTTGATAATTATTAAATAATATTTAATAAACTATTTAATATTTAAAAAAGAAATAATAATATTTCTTACACTTTTCACTAATTTAAGACATTTATAGTAAAGGTCAAGGTTTCCATCACCACTAAACTCTCCATGTGACTAAATCAGGGATATAAAAAATCAATATAAAATTCTGGGGAAATATATCTTTTTAAATTATATATAAAAGTAGAAGTATTTCACAAAAGTATTTGCATATGAAAGATTCTATCACAAATACAGATAAAATTATATACATGTGAATATATACATTATATTAATATAGCTATGCATACATTATATATTCTAGGGAGATACTTTTTCAGTGATAGAATACATGCAAATCCCCATGTCTCTCTCCTCTCTCTCTCTCCCTCTCTTTGTATAGATACGCACACATACACACATCCTCAGAGTAAACACTACATTTCTAACAAACGACGGAAAAAAATAAACAAGCTATCCCCATGAACAGACATGAAAGAATTTATGAAGTATCATATAATTATTAAAGCAAAAAGCTTACCTGGGAACAAAGCAACATAACAAGCTCAACCACAGATGTGCTGGATTTCATACATACAAGGCCTGCAACAAGCAAATATTGAAAGGAAACACCATGATTAGATTGTCCAAAGTTGTAATTTTTAAGTAAAGTTAAATTTTCCAGAAAGAAAATCTTGACACATAGAAAACATAAAACTCAATTTATATCATTACTTAAAAATAAGGAATTCAATGAGTAATTGCCTAATGTTTCAAAGCTTTCAATTTGAAAAATTCAATAGTATAATGAGGGAGAGGGGAAAAGTCATTTACATATCTCAAGATGGACTATTTTTGAAGATATTTCCAACATTTGAACATTCCTCATGATGCTATTAAAGTATACTAACTACACACACACACAAAACTAATGTAATTTTAGCCAAAATTTACCACAGCTCTATTTTCTGGACCAAAGATTTCTTACCACTTAGTTTCAAAATAAGTATCAAAGTCTTTTTTTTTTTAAAAGACCTTACAAAAACATAATTTCCATAGTATGATATCATTAAAGCTTATAAAGATTACAAATTTCAGATGAAAGCTTTTTAAAAATATTTAAGTAATGTTTTATTCAATCCCTTATTCTTCTATCATCTAATACAAGTTCTGAAGGAAAAAGCAATATAATTTAATATTATACCAGCAAGCAGTAGCTTCTTTATTCTTTCCTCATAGAAGAATTGAACACAATTTACTCATAATGAATTTACTTTTCAAATTTAAAGGTAACCATTACACCAAGTTTTATATACACATTTTAAAAAATTCATTGTAATTTGCAAATTTGGAAATGTCAATAGGTTGGAATATATTTAAAAGAGCTTATTAAAATCAGGACTCTTAGAAGAGGCTAACAATGATTTTCCCTATTTTGAAAAGAATTAAAATTATTATTTGATAGCTTCCATATTTAAAGTGATACTGATTAGTTTTGATAAACTGGTCATTTAAAATTTTAAAAAACAAAACAGATCCTACAGTAGAAGGAAAATCAAGCCATCAAAAAAAGAGCTAACAGAAAAAAATGTCATGCACTAAATATAAAGTCAGATCCCAAAGATTTGTGGTTAAGTAGTTTTCAACAAATAGAGGTTAGAGTCAAATGCCTTCCATAGAAAACCATGTATATTTATTTTAAGTAGAAGATAAATACACTTTTGTGCCCACTTTGCTAACATCCCTATCCTTATTGTATATGGAGACAGAACAAGCTATAAAAAACCTCTAGTATTCTATCTTATCAGATCTTTCAGCAGAGAGTTAACTAATGAAATAAGTAGCAGATGTGTAAAGCTCATTTAAGGGAGACAATTGCTATAATTGATCAGCAATTCTCATCCTCCTACATTAGGAGATCCAAAAGATTAAAACGGCACACTTTATCAACTACAGGTAACCTAACTATTTGAACATAATACAGGAAGACTAAATGAAAGATTGAACTATACATCCACATTATTACAATTTACATGACCATTAGAGTGTATTCGACTGGCAAAAGAATTACTGCATATTCTGATAAAAACAAATACTTGCTTAAACATTTATTAAGCATCTACTATGTTTTAGGACTGTGCTAAGTGCTGGGTAAAAAAAGAAAGGCAAAAGACAGTCTCAGCTCTCAAGGAGCTTACAATTTAATTGGGGGAAGACTACATACATTAAAAAAAAAGCTTAAAAGGGTGGAGAAGAGGAGTGAGGGTACCCACTGCAGGGAGAGTGGGGGATGATGCCAGGTGGGAAATGCTGAGGTGCCTGTAATGGGCATCTTTCTTAAATAGAGCATGTGGGAGGAATCTCAGATATCTGCTCTCCACCCTCTCCAATCAGTGGGAGAGAGGGGATCAAGGCAAATGAGGTACTAAGGAAGTGTGAGGTTCAGAGCTGATGTGATCTGGAGGGAAGATGAGATTCTGGAGGCAGTAATAAAGTACAGGTAAGCAGCAAGGTGGAAAATAAATGTTTATTTACTCAAAAGTAAGGAAATATGTAATTTGTAATAATAATTTACAATCCAATTTTTGTGACAGAACTTGTTAAAGTAGTTTGCCACACACACACACACACACACGCACACACACACCTTTCTCTCCAATAGCTTAACTCTATTACAAAAAAAAAAAAAGCAAGTGACTTTTCAAAGGAATGCTGTTTTAAAAGGAACTGAAGCAAAAAACAGAATAAATAATATTGGCAAAAGTTATTATAGATAGATTGTGATTTCAACTCAAATAACCTCACACATTAATTCTTCCTGCCAAATTAGTTTTAAATGGAATTTATTTAATAAGTCACCCTCCCAAAAAACCATCTGCTTTGGGTTTGTGGTGCTAAAAAGGGAAGTGAAAACCTGAGACATTCAGGTAATGGAGAGTAAAAACCAAATAAAATCTTTTTTACCTCTAAACACCTCTAACACCTCTAACATCAACCTCTAACACTTCTATCCAATAACATCCAGATTTAATCAAAGTTAATCTTATTTTAGCCTGACATAGTCAAATAGTAGCTCAATTGTTCGCTTTATTTTGCCTCCATGGTAATTGTCACTTGTGAGGAAAGTGCCTTGCAAATTTTGAAGTGGTTTCTCCACACCTTCACAAAACTGATTCCTGATTTTACCCTTCCCCTAAATAGTTGATTGACAGAAAAGTAGTTTAGCCAGAAATATCCATTCTAAAAACAGAGAATATTTTAAAAACTTCTCCACCCCCCCCAAAAAAAGTTAACCGCACAAGGTTGATTAATTGTATGAGAGAGTGCTAAGAAAATAAGCTTTGTTGGGATCTTGGCTTGAGTGTATTATGACACACAGTGGTTGGAAGAATTAGCTGATTCATCACTATCTGTAGAGTGGTCACAAGTTACAATGGGAAGGGTCAGAGATAGTTAAGACCTAATCTTCCAAAACAGAACAGAAACATATGCACAGGGTGTGAACACACATCAAAGTAGTTAAATTTCTTGCAGGTTTCCAAGGAGATGTTGAAAAAAATTAGAAACTATGTAAAGAACATGTGGCTAAGAAGACAAGCTTCACATCCCAATGTTAGAGGGATAGCCTTATTAGAGCTACTTAATACAAGAAAGATCTGACAGACAAGGAACAGCTTGTAAAGTATGTGAAGTTAGAAGCTTAGACAGATAAGGCAGAGGTTACCTACTCCATTTATCAGATAAAATATGTATAAGTGTCTAGGGCAATTTCTCTCTTAAGCCAGGTTCAAGTTCAACACGTCTAAAATAGAACTTATTACCCTTCCCTTCAAATTCTACCCACTTGCAATCTTGTCTTTTTCTATTAAAGGCACTAAAATCCTTTAAGGCACCTAACTTTACAATCTTAATGTAATTCTTAATGTCTTAGTTAATCCACATATCCAACCAGTTGCCAACTTTTGTAATTCCTTTCTCTACAACATTTCTTCCCTCTGCCTCCTTCTTTCTCTTCAGAAATGGACCACCACTGCTTCAACATTCATCAGTTCTAACCTGAACTATGGCAAAAAATATATTCACCATGAGCTGGCTGGATTTATAACTGGAAAGTTGGGATAGCTGAACACTTTGAAAGAAATAAGAGATCATATTAAAAAGAAAAATAATAAAAATAATATATCAATAAATGCTGAAAAAACCTTTTCTAAGGCTAAATGGAGCAATAATTTATGATTAAAAATCTAAAAAGTATTAAGTAATTAGAGAGCCTTTCCTTAACATAATATACAATGGCATTATTTGTCAAAAAGTAAAACAAAACACCAGATGTCTTTACAAAAACATGAGAGGCAAAGCAATGATGTCTATTATTACTTGTATTATGTAATATAGTCCTAGAAATACTAGCTATAATAATAAGACAACCAGAGGAAATTAGGGAAATAGACAAAGCTGAAGTGTCAAAGTTGTCACTAATTGTAGATATGATGGTTTATTTAAAAACTTCTAGTGATACTGAAAAATAACCATAATCTTAGTAAAGTAGCAGGACCTAAAAAAAAAACTAAAATCATCAGTCTTCCTTTATATCACCGACAAAACCTAGGATAAGAAAGAAACTGGGGGAGGACGATGAGAGAGATCTCATTCAAACAATTACAAAATGCTTAAAATATAATTATAATTACTCTATCAATAAAAACTCAGGACTTAGATAAATATGATTGAAAACTACTCTTTACAGAAATAAAGACAAATAATTGGAAAGATTTTCACTGACCATGTTTGGGCTATGGTAAAAATGATGACACTATGAAATTAACTTATATTTAGTACCATATCAAAACTCTCAAAAAGGAATAGTATAGAAAGATAAAAAAATAACAAAATTCATCTGAAAGACAAAAAAAGTCAAGAACCTCAAGGAGAAATAACAAAAAAAAAATAGTAGGAATGAAATAGCTCTAGTATTACTGGACCTCAAAACTTTATCTTAAAGCAGTAGGCTTGAAAACTATTTGGTATTGGAGAAAAAAAAAAGTGGTCAATGGAACAAATTAAGTAAACAAGACAGAGAGAGGGTCAAACACAGGAGCCTAATATTTGATAAACTGAACTTAAGGTGTTATACAACAAAATGGTTCAAAGGGATACTTGACCTTAGTACTGCATTGCAGCATTAAAAATAAAAAAAGTTAAAAGAGAATGGAAGGAAGTATCTTTCACAACTAGGACTGTGGGGAGAATTATTCATACAAGGGATAGAAGTTATCATTTAGAGGTAAAACGGTTAATTTAGATTTTACAAAATTATACATGAAGGAAATCAACAGAACAAGAGTAAGAAAAACTATTGAATGGGAGAAAAATCTCTGATAAGGTGTGATATACAAGATGCGTAAGAAATCAACATTAATATATAAAAGGGACCAATTCTCAAAAGATACCTGGCAAAAGGACATGAAAAGGTAATCTATGCTTCTGGGATAAACTACGAGGATGTTAATGAAGATGATTCAGTTCAACAACTACTTAACATGATGTTGTGAATAGTCATGACAATCTGGGTACAAATTCCACTTCTGGCACTTACTAGAAGGCAGTGTGATCCTGGAAAAAGTCACTCAAACTCTTAATGTCGCAGGCACATCTCCAAGATAATAAATAGCATATCTGCCTATCTGTATTGGTAGGGGGAGTTTCTACATCAGCAGTTCCCTACAATAGTGGAACCACAGGTTTGGTCACAAATGCAAATCCCACTTGTTAGGAATTTGTGCCATGACAGGCTCTGAGACAAAAGAAAATATAGTTTCTGCCCTCGAAGGACGAATATAGGTACCACATGTACACATCTTTTGTGTACATCCCCTTCTCACACTACCCTAGTTCAGGCCTTCATTCTCTATTCTACTCAATTATTACAACAGCTTCCTAATTGGGCTCCCTGTCTCACCTCTCTCTCTACTCCAACTGAGCTTCCATTCAGCTGCAAAGTGATTTTTCCTAAAGATGTAGTTCTATGTCTCTTCTCACTTTTGACTCAAGCTCCCCATTACCTTTGGGATAAAATACAAAGTCCTCTGTTTGGCATTTAAAGCGCCTCATCATCTGGCCCTTTCTTACCTTTTCACTCTTCTTATACTTTATTCCTCTCCATGCACAATAAGATTCAACTACATCCCCAAAATTGAATAAATGCTTTTTGACTGACTGTCATTGAATATTAAATCTGCTTTGGATGATTCAGTAATTGTGTTAATTGAACATAATGGGTTGACTTCAGAATCCATTTACAATTTATATTATAAAAAGAAAACATATCAAGAATTAAAAAAAAAAAGAAACAGGGTTTTAAATGGCTTTTGCATTTCTGGAAACAAGCAAAATCACTGGTTTTTTCTTTCTTTTTCATATTTTTCCTTCTATACAGTGATCACAATGGATTATTTCACAAACTTTAAAAGGTAGAATAGAGAAAATAGTTTCTCCTTCATTGCTAATATACCCAGTTGTTAAATAGCAATAAAATATATTTAGAATCTATTTTTATTTATAAAAAGATTAGACAGCTTACTTTATCTGATAGGTTTTGCAGAGCTTATAATTACTTTGAAAATCACTGCTACGCTTTTTTTTTACCACTTAAAAACTTCATTTTCTTTGAAATATAATTATTTTCTTATCCTATTAATATTACTTGATTTAGGATTGAAAAAGATTCATTTCAACTTTACTATTTTGGTTATGCCTATGGCATATGCAGGCAAATAAGTTCAAAATTTAAAATGCAAGTTAAACTATTCAATTAGTATGAATTTCTACTTCTGACCAAATAAGACAGGTAAAAACACATTTAAAAATAACTCATGAAATAATTATTGTCCAAACTCTTAATTTATTGCTATTATCATCAACAGAATATGTTAAGGAGTTTTACTGTATGCTGTTCCAATTTCATCTGGACCTTATAAAGGTTTGGTTGCATTTTCTTTCACTGATTTTACTTTAACACATAACCTCACTGAAACTGGAGTCAATTGTATTATTAATAGAAAGGAACTGAAATCATAGTGAATTTCCTTTACTTAAAAAAAAACAGAAATGTTAATTTTTTAAATGTTAGGTTACAAATTCTAAGTGAAAAAGTATTCAAAACATTAGAGAAAGTAAGACTTGCCTCTTTGCTTTATTCTTAGTCCACTGTCTCAAATCCCTAACAGTCTATGGCAAATGGTAATAACCAAAGAGGTTCTATGTAAAAGCACCATGTGAAAGAAAAAAATGTTTTAACTATCAAAGTATGTTAAAAGTAGACTAGGCTTCAAAAAGATTTAGAAATGAATGCTGTTTTTCAAATACTAAAATAGATTTATAAAGAATATAATGTTATTTTTCACTCCAAAACAAACAAGAACATTTGATATTGTACTTTTTACTTCAATGGGGGTTCTCTATGGCCCAGAGAAGCTAAAAATCCCTTCATTTATGAGAAGGATTAGAGTGGTATTTCCCCTAAAGCAGTAAGAGATAAATACTTAAGACTTTTAAAATAGGTTTGAATTCTATCAAAATTATCTGGAACTGGATCTACAAAAAAACAAACAGCTATTTTGATTGAGGTTTGGTTTTGTTTTTTTCCCCCTTTGAATTGACCAAACTGGTTGCTTGGTATTATATCGACACAACTTGAAAATGTTACCTTCTTAAAGAATATAGATGCAAATTACTGAATAAAATGGTTATTTCTTCCACTGTGGAAGTTCTGTTAAATCAATTGTGCATTGGGAACTGATTACTAGAATAGTTCCTAAAATTACATTTTCCTATATTCTTTGTACAAACACAACATCCTATCAGAATGAAGTGTGTTATAAATGATGAGCCCACCAAGCCCCCTCCCTAACTAGTGCAAGGCTCAGTTCTGAGCCCAATAATGAAACTATGGTCTACAGTGAAAGAAGAACCTTTATCACGTCTCTTGAAAGAAGCAGGCACGTTCCCCAAAGAGAGAGAGAGAAGTGAGAGTAAGCTTTATACTGTTAGTCCGGTGCAGCCCCTCCCTTCAGAGCTCAGATAGGTCCAAACTCTTCCAGGTTACAATCTTCTTGAACCACCCATCCCATGTTCCTCCTTGATATGTTCTCCCTCCCTCGTCATGCATCCCATGTTACGCAAATGAGCAAATTTCCCTCCTTGGGGTGTGTTAGATAATATTTATGAGGCTAATTAAGCATGCATGCTAGCAAAAGGTTGGTGACTGTCCCTGGACCCTGACCAGTTTGGGCCAGTTTCAGCCTGGGCCCCCTCCATCAGGAAGTTTGCAGTTAGACCGGCGTCCTCTTCTAAAAGCTGATTGGTTGGTAGTGCTCACACCACCTGACACTGCAACACTCTGTGGAAACCTAACTTCTTGGTATTATTATTTCTCACAAGTGGTATCATGCCTAAAAAAAAAATCCCTCAGAGAGCACTAACTGGAACTATAATGTCAATAATAAAAATATTATCATGAAACCTACCCAATGTTTTAGGACCCTCATGTTCTTAAAGAAGACTAAAGTGTACATTTTTAATCCCTGACATTTTTTCCCATGGTCAGTGGCTGATATTAATTAAATCTTTTATTTAAAAAAAATTATAAAAAGTAAAGAATGAGGTGCTCTAAGTACAGCAAGAGAGAAGTGACAAGGGAAGACACAGGAAACTAGAACAAAAGTTATAATTATTATTTACCACAAAGGAAGATAGCTATAGGCCAGTATGCTCACAGCAAAGAAAAATCATAAACAACTATTAAAATATTGTTTCCATTATCATTTACCATAAGAACCAAAATATAATAGCTATCTAGATCCATTTTGTATAGAAACACTTTAACCCTGCCTACCAACAAGCCCTGATAATTTACATTCATCATGATAAACTATTGTCAACAAAGTAATGATGTTTACTATACTTTAGAAGGTAAGAAAGTGGGTAATATATTTCACAGAGATTTTTAAGATACCTTTTTTTATTTAAAAAAATAATAGTGCTCACAGATTTTATACACCTTCTACAATTCAAAAAGCACATCTATGCAGAATGTTATATTCAGTATAATGTGTACAATGACACGGAAGCTTTTCAGACTTGAGATTTTAATGCACAATTATAGAAAAGAAAACTCATTGCCAGCAATGTCTTTGAATAGCAGAGGCACTGCTTTTTAAACAGAAACATTTGTATTTTTGAAAAAAATCAAGATAGGTGCAAAAGATTAAATTATGTCTTTGTGTGTTCACGTGGGTATGACAATATAAAAACAAGGCTAATGAAGATAATAAGAATGATAAGATTTGGGAAAAAATTCTTTAGAGGAGTAGACTTCTCACATATTGGAAATAGGTTTACTAATTGTTACTGAAATTCATGGAACTAGTGAAGCCAGATAAGTATTCTTTACTTGACAGTGGTGGCAAGTAATGTTAAAGAAGAATATATGAATGATGATCATTCTTGATGTCAACCCCAAAATTAAGATACCACAAAACTTGGGATTTTGTGACTTCAGATCTTTATAATGGATTTTGGGTCCCTTAATTCCATATATTTATTGTTCAATCAAAATCAAGCACCATGGAATTCCTTGAACTTCAAGCTCAAGTTAGTATTGACCTTATGTCTACTGTTCAAAATTTCATAAAAATAGCTTTCTGAACAGGAATCAATTATTTTTGTCACTACTTAACGGGCACTGTTGCTTCGATTAGTCTAATTATTTTTCTTTGTATTTCCTATGTATTTCTGTTACATCTTTCTTGCAGTGTAATGACAAAAATTCCAGGTATACATGTAATATAATTTTATACTTCAGTGAATCTTATCAAAGTAGGTACTGGCCCCAGTGCTTCAGACTGAAATCCCTCCATGAATTTTATCCTGTGAAATTTTTGTTTGTGTACAGAGTTTTATATAATAAGATACTTTATATTTGGTTTCCAATAATTATGATAAAAATAGTGAGACATAATGGAGAGAAAAAAGCTGGATTTGGAATCCAGAAGAGGATTCAAATCATGCCTTGATCATTCAAAAGCTGGGAATCTCCTGGTAACTCACTTCACCACTCTGAGCCTGACGGCAATTCTAAGACTCTAAGTTATATTATGTTTTCCTGAAGCATTCTGGTGGCTACATTTTCCCTCACCACCCTCATATATCCATTTAGTTGTCAAATCCTACTACTGTTTTTATCTCCACAATATGTCACATCTGTCCCCTTCTCTCCATGAGGAGGTTCTTTTCACTATTACAATAGACTAACCGACCTCTTTGTCTCAAATTTATCCCCTATCCAATCCATCATCCAGCCCCATTCTACATTTCCAGCACTATTTGCATATGGCCCTCCTCCATCTATGCTATAGTCTAGCCACCCTGGCATTCTTGCCATTCTTCACATCTCTTGTCTCTGTGGCTTTGCTCAGACTGCCCTCAGGCCTGGAATGCTCCACCTGCACATCCTTACTTTTTGTAAACCTGAACAACATCTTAGATACCGATCAAATAGATTCCCCCAAGCCTTTCCCAAGATTCCCCCTCCCAAGCTTACCTTGTAGTTTACTTTGTGTATGTTTTGTATGTAACCATAATCCATGAGAGCAAGGGCTTATTTTCACTTTTGTCTTTGTAAAGTTTCCTCTTACTACTGTATATGTTACATATATGCTGTCTGCCCCATTAGAATGTAAGCTCTTTGAGCACAGGGGCTGATTTTACTTTTTGATTTATATCCTGAGAGTTTAACACAGTGTTTGGCAAAGAATAAGCACTTAATAAATGCTAGATATTGATTGAAGACTTATGTTGTAAGACCATAGCACTGCACTAAAGAACAGCACTATTAAAACATTTTCATACATAAAAGAACCCATGCAATCCATTTCTGTTTGAGTTCCCAATCTATAACAAAACTCTCTCCAATTAATTATAACTCTATTTTCTTAATAAAAATATAAGCAAATTACATCTAATAATTAACTCCTTTATCCAAATGTTTATTTGTCATTTTTCAGTTGCATGTGAATCTTCATGACCCCATTTGGGGTTTTTGTGGCAAACATACTGGAATGGTTTGCCATTTCCTTTTCCAGCTCATTTTATAAATAAGGAATGGAAGTAAACAAGGTTAAGTGATTTGGCCAGGGTCACATAGCTAGTAAGTGTCTGAGGTCAGATTTAAACTTGGGAAGATGAATATTCATGACTCCAAGCCCAGTGCTCTATCCACTGCACCATCTAGCTTCCCAAATATATATTTACTCTTTCAAATACTGCATAGCAATATATTTATAAAAAGTACATGAGAAGCAGAGTGACTCAGGTGAAAGGTCACTGGATTTGGAGTGAGAGGACATGTGTTTGAATACCTATTTATCTATTTAGTGACCTGGGGAAGTCACTTTATCTCTCTGTGCCTCAGTTGCCTTGCCTGTAAAATGAGTGTTGGACTAGAGTCACTAGATAGATGTTGAGGACCCTTCCAGCTCTAGATCTATGATTCTACGTTTTTCCCTTTACAGAAATCATATTACCTTTCCACACAGTTCATGTTTGCTTAAGAATATAAATGATTCTATTCATAACTGGATTCTAGCACCTTGCAAATATTTAATGAAAAATTCTGTTGTGTTCCCCAGGGTTCTCTCTGCCCTTCATTTGAACAAGGATCATAATGGAAACACACCAGTCTTCAATAGTTATTTATATTTACAGGTTATACCTGTTGGCTATTTAAAAATTTTACCCTTGTGTTCCTTCAAAACTCTTGGCTGGATGTCAACTAATCTTTACACTTCACCTCATCCAGTAAGATTCCCTCTATCCATTTGAAATTTATTATAGTATAGGTCAGTAAGAATGTAAGCTTTCTGAGGACAGGGATTTTTTTTTTTTTTTTGGTCTTGGTATCCCTAGTTTAGTTTAACAATTTGGTTAAGGAAACCTAGTGCATTAATCACCATTTTATTTTCTATTTCAATTACCACCAGGTCAATTTCATGGGATATAGTGGGGGTGAGACTCTCTCTTCCCATCTACATTTTCTCCTTTTGGATTACTAAATACAATTGTACAATGATCACAATTATCTATTGGTTTGCCCCAATTATTTCCCGTAATAATTCCTATCTACTCTACATAGGGCTAAACGCAATATACTGAATCTGTTATCAGAGGGTCAAAAATTATTGGCAGTACTCTGTTTACAATATTATTCATGAATTTAACTTTCAAAATATGCAGACAGAGAAACAACGTGGAAAAAAAATCACTGAGTGCTATCATTTATAATCTCTAGGAAATGTCTGTTGGATTCACTTTTTTTCCTCTTATTATATTAATAATAACTGAAAGGAAGTATAACTTATAAGTTATTTTCCCCTGTGATGTAGGGCCAATCAAGATCCATCTTAAGATTCCAAAAAGTAATTTTATATATAGCCTCAAGCATGGAAATCTTAAGTCCTTTCTTTACTATATATTATTTTGTATCAGGTTTCTTAGGCTCTGAATTTTTCCTATGAAAATGTCATTCATTGACAATGAATGAATGTTATTCATTACAATGTAGTAACATTCCAATTTATTTATATGCCAAAATTTGTTGAACCATTTCCCCATAACTAACTGTATATTGTTTCTAGCTTTATTTTTAATACAAATGATGCTACTAGGAACATTTTTGTCTATAGAGATCTTTCCTTGCTGCCAATAATCTCTTTAGGATATAGTCTCACAAATGAATCTCTAAAAAGCCACAAATAAGTAACATGTCTTGCATAATTACAAATTGTTTTTCGGAACAGTGTAACCAATTCATAGCTCTATCATGAGTGAATTAATATAGCTGTCTTCACACAGCCCATCCAAAGATGAATTTTATATCATTTTAGCATTTTTGCTAGCATGACTGGAGAGTCTGATAATTCACAGTTATTTAATTTGTATTATTCTGGTTATTAGTAATTTTGAACATTTCCTTATGTTATCAATAGTCTGTATTTTTCCTTTTAAAAAGTTTGTTTCAATCTTTTGAAAATGTACCTACTAGGGAAGATCTCTTCCTTACATCTTATGAATTTATTGTTTCTTTATCTATTTGGGATGCCAGACTATTATAATGACATTCAACTCAAAAATTTGTCCCAATCTATTTATTTCCTTCTGATTTCCACACTAGCTTGATTTGTGCTTCTACAAAGGAACATTTATAATTTCATATGAACAGAATTGTATATTTTATCTTTTGTGAATTATAAATTTTCTCCTATCCAATATTATTAAAAATCATTCTGTTCTAGATTTTAATATGTCTTTTTGTATCACTTATCCATTTGGAATTTTTGTGGCATAGGCCTGTAGAATGCAAGCTCTTTGAGGACAAGGACTTTTGTTTTCATCTTTGTAACCTCAGTATTTAACATGAGAGGTGCTTAATAGATGCTTGTCTAATTGAATATAAGATACAAGATGGTAGGTTAAATCTACATGTTATAAAACCTTGGACTGAAGTCCTAACTCTTACATACTAGCTAATTTACCCTGTTACGTCACAACCTTTGTGTGCCTCTAGCCAACTATCGATAAGTTGTAATTGTTGTTGAGGCATTTCAGTCATATCTGCATCTCTGTGAATCCACTGGGGATTTTTTTGGCAAAGACACTGGAATAGTTTGACATTATCTTCTCCAGCTCATATTAAAGATGAGGAACTGAAGCAAACAGGATTAAGTGACTTGCCCAGAGTCACATAACTAGTAAGTGTCTAAGGCCAGAATTGAACTAATGAAGATGAGTCTTCCTGACTCTCTGCCCAGTACTCCATCTACTGCACCACCTAGCTGACCCTTAGGTCCAATATCAAAGCAAAAATACCAGAGAATTGGACTGAGTCAGGCCCAGCCCAGAATAATATGTTTGTTTTACCTATGGTTTTGTTGGGAAAGTGTCCAGTGTTTTTTTTACAAACCACAATAGCTCTTCGTTTTAGATTAAAAAAAAATCATATTGAGAAGAGTTCATGTTATTGTTATGATTTTGTTTATATCGTTGTTACTGCATTTTCTGTAAGGACTTTTAGAACTACTGATATAATCTTGATTTTTATTTTGTATTATACTTTAATTAAATTTAGTTTTTCTATAGTTGAATCATCCTTCGATTCCTGATAGATCAAAACTAGTCTTAGCAAAACAAAAATAAAATGAATATTTTGTTTGCAATTATCTTTTTCAATAAGTTTTCATTAATATTCATTAGTGGGATTGATTTAACATTGCAATTTTTCTCCTTCAGTTTTCACTTTAGAGCTTACTTATGTCTTATAAAAGGAGTTTGATAAAGAGCCTTCTTTCTCTATTTCTGGACCAGTTTTAGTAGCATAAGAATTAATTATTTGCTAAAGGTTTCACAGAATTCATCAGAAAACTCAAATTGATCACTGTGTCTCCCTTCCCTGTCCCTTGGGGAATTTATTATGACTAGCTCAATTTGTCTGAGGTCCTACTTTGTTAATTTCAGTATTTGATATTTTAATAAACATTCATCAATTTTTTAATGTTTATAGTTTAAAAGTTTACAATTTCGTTAGCATAGAATTCAGTATAGTAGAATACAAACTATTTAAGGGCAGGAATTTTTCTTCCTTACATTATTTATTTTGCCACTCTTCAGTTTTATGGAAAGTTCATCCTATTTACATTCATGGTTATGATTATCAGATTTCTTTTTCTTTCTACTAAGTACTTTTATTTCTTATTATTTTGGATGAGGAGGGAGGGAAAACAAGGGAGGGAGGGATGGAGGGAGAGGAGGAGGGAGGGAGAGGGACAGGGGGAGGGAGGGAGAGGGGGAGGGAGGGAGAGAGAGGGGGAGGGAGGGAGAGAGAAAGAAAGAGAGAGAGAGGGAGAGAGAGAGAGAGAGAGAACAAGAACAGTGCTGGATAACTGCAGTTTGTATTGCTTAGCTCTCCCCACTTCTCCCTACCCTTCAGGTCAAGACTCAAATTACTGGGTCTTGTCCTTGATCTTCTTTTCAAAAAATTTTAAAATCTGGTCTCTGTTGCTCTTAGATAACCTCAACCCTCAAACCCTCCCCACAACCATAGTTTAATTCTCAGCTTACTTTACTGTACTTAAAGTTATTTTCTTCCTTAGCATCTGTGGCATTGTTCTCTCTTGGGTCATCTCCTACATGTTTTGCTATTCCTTCTCTGGATCATAATTCTTCAACCACTCATTAAGTATTTGTACTCCCCAAACATATGTTGTGGGCCCTCTTCCCTTCTATAACTATATCCTTCCACTTAATGATCCCATCAGCTTCCAAGGTTTTAGTTGACATAACTATGCAAATAACTCTCAAATTAATACATCTAGACAGTTGTTTATTGGTAAAGGTTTAACAAACAGCTCTCAAAAAAAAATGCACAGAGCACACTTTTAAATTTAATCTGCATTATTTTCTCCAACACTTTCTTAAGTTTAGACAATAAATGAAACAATAAATCAAGCTCTGATTTGTAGCATTTTCCAATTTCTAAAGTGTAAATGTCCACTCTGAAACTTTTAAAATCAGCAAAAGTTCAAGCTAGTTTCAGTATATCACTGCATCCAGCCCTCATCTTACTCCTGATCTCTAGTTACCTTTTGCAAAAAAACTAATGGACTTTTCCACCTGGGTATATCATAAGCCACTCAACTTCAACATTTCACAAATAGAACTCTATGCATTTTCCTCAAAACCTATGCTTCCTCTAAACTTCCCTTTTTTCTATTAAGGTACAACTATCCTTTTAGTCTGCCAGATATACAACTTCAGAGTGATCCCTAAGTGTCCTTCTAGCAAAATCCCCGTACCCAGTCAGCTGCCAAGTCTTAATTGATTCAACCTTCACAATATCTTTTCTACCATTTTTCATTAAAAAAAAATTATACATTTTTTTCAATTAGCAAAATTCTACCTTCTTTATCTTCCACCCCTAACTCCCCTGCCAAATAAAAATGAAATTTTAAAAATCTTATTGTAAACACAGTGTTTAGAAAAACAAATTTCAATATTGATATCACACACATTTATACATATTTACACATGTGTATACATATATGTACACATATATAGACATGCATATGCATACATGTGTATGTAATGATTCAAGCTGAGTTGTTTACCTTTCTATCAAATGGTGGGTGTGTTATTAATCTTGTGAAATGGTAGCTACTCATTACACTGATCAGAGTTCCTAATTCTTTCAAAATTCTTTGTCTTTACCATAATGTTGTCTTCGTATAAATTGTTCTAGTTCTGTTCACTTCATTCTGTATCAGTTCATGTAAGTGTTCCCAAGTTTCTCTGAAACCATGCCCTTCATTATTTCTAACAACACAATAATATTTCATTACATTTATATACTACAATTTGTTTAGCCATTCTCCATGTAACGGGCACACCCTCAGATTCCCATTCTTTGATACCTCAAAGAGCTATAAATATTTTTGGACAGTTGTAAGAGTTTGTTTTGCTTAGAACACATCATTCCCTGAACCTACCTTCCCTCTAATTCCCTCTTTCCCTCTATCCCTCTTATTTCCCTGTGAGAGAAATGTGTGTTTATGAATATGTGTGTTCTTCCTTTCTTTGATCAGTACAGATGACAATAGGGTTCAATTGTAAGCTGCTCTCCTCTTCACTCCATCCTCCTTGTTTTGGTAAATGTCTACTTGAAACTCAGATTGAGATAATTTTCCTAATCTTTCTTTCATACCCCTCACCCTCAAGTATTCTTTTCCCCTTCTTTTTTAATTCTTTTTCTTAACAACATCAAGATGTAACAGAACGGAATTCTATTTAATTAGACTCTTTCTATGACCTCTAATGACAATAGGGTTGAGAGGGGAAACGTGTATCATATCCCCACATTAGAACTTAAGCAGTTTATTTAATCTTTATAATTGTTCGTTGATGTTTGTCTTTTTAATATTTCTCTTAACTCCTATATTTGAAATTCAAAGTTTCTATACAGCTCTGGCCTTTATATCAGGAATGCTTAGAAGTTCTCTATTTCAATGAAGATTCATTTTTTTTCCCCTGTAGGATTATACTTAATTTTGGTGGGTTAGTAATTCTTGGCAGAATTCCTATACTGTATGCCTTCTGGAATATTGCATTCAAAACTCTCTGCTCCTTTATAATGGTGACTTGAAATATCATGTGTGAACCCAACTGTGGCTCCTTGGTACTTGAATTCTTTGTTTCTAGCTGCTTGAAGTATTTTTTTTTTTCTTTGTCCTAGACAACATGGATTTTAGCTACGATGTTTGGGGAGTTTTCATTTTAGGGTTTCTTTTAGGAGGTGACTGGTGAATTCTGTTTCCACTTTATCCTCTGGTTCTAAGAGATCTGGGCAGTCTGTTTTTGTGATATGAAATCTAAGCTTTTGTTTTGGACATGATGTTCAGGTAGTCTAATGAAGCTGATTTTTTTTTTCTCTGTGGTCTGTTTTTCAGATCATTTTATTTTTGCAATGAAAGACCATATACTTTCTTCTATTTTTTTCAGTCTTCTAAATTTAATTTTTAAATATTTTAATTAATTAAATATGTAATGTTTTAATATCTCTTATCTCATGGAGTCACTGGCTTATATTTGGTCCATTCTATTTTGCAAGTAGTTTGGTGCTTGGGCAAGGTTTTGTATCTTTTGTGAGCCATGTTGGCTCCACCCCCATTCTGTCTGTCATACAGAACTCTATACCCTAATTCAGATACTAATCATCACTTTCCTAGATAAAGCTTATGAACTAGTTTCTCTATTTTCCCCTCTCCCCAATCAATAATCTGTACAGCTATCAAAGTAATATTCCTGTAACAAAGATCTAAGCATATCAGCCCCAATTAAAGTATCTCTCTGACAGTTTCTATTCATTGCCTCCAGGCTAAAATTCAAGCCTCTTAACCTGGTACTTAAGGCCCAACACATTCTCTCAAAGATCTTCCCAATCTCATCTCATTGGTCACCAATGCATGCCTTTTGTCAGTTCAATCAAACTGACTTGTTAGTTGTCTCCTGTGCACAAGGATTCATTGTCCCCCTCTGTAACAGATTGTCTTTCATCTCTGAAATTTACTTCATGGTACCTCATAAAATCACTAGCTTCTAGCAATGCTCGGGTACCACTTCCTACAGGGGTTTTTCCTGTTCCTGCTCTACCTCTATTTATTAGCACTCTCACTCTCAAAATTATTTTGTAATACTTATTAATTATTTTTATGCATAGATGTACTAAGCTCTCTCATGCCAGCAGAGCATAAGCTCCTTGAGGGCTAGACTATTTCACTGTTTTTCTTCATAATATAAGTGCCTAACACAATCCTTTGTAGATAATAGGTATGTCATGTTGACTTTAATAAATGTTTGTTGAATACTTATAATCCAGTACCATTTTAAGGTTGAGATAAGAGTAGAGTTCATGACATCCCTACTCTCTCCATACTTCCTTCCACCTATATTTTTTCAATGATCTTCACCTATGGTGCTCCAATTACAAATACAAAATTTTTCCTTCTTCCCTCTCCATTTCTAGGATTGTTTTAACACGGAAGTCCACATTTTGAAACTTTATTCACAGACCCTTAGACAAAGTGGGACTGTAAAGGCATAAAAAGGGATTTTTACTTGTCTTTAAAAATGTAAGCACTGGATCATCACTTAGCTTTTTGGAGCTATTCAAATATATTAATAATTTTCTGGGGGGTTGGGAGCTTTGAACTGAAAATCGTATACATAGTGACAATAATTGATTGCATGATGATCCAGCAAAAACTGAGAGACAGACAGTAGCAGGAGAACCAAGAGAGAGCAGTCTTACAAAAATTTAGAGAGGAGAGAGTATCAAGGAGAAAAAGGTGATCAACACTGTCAAAAACTGCAGAAGGGTCATCAAAATGGTCATAATTTCAACAATTAAGAGATCACAGGTAATTTTGGAGAGAGAAGTTTCAGTTAAATGATGAGCCCAGAAGAGAGATTGAAAAGAGTTAAGAAAAAATAAGAAGAAAGGAAGTCAAGGAACTGATTATGGATGGCCTTCTCAAGAAGTTTAACTACCAAAAGGATGAAAGATTTAGGAAGACAGTGGAGATGGACGGATGAAGGGAGGGTTTCTATAGGATCAGGGAGACATGGGTATATTTGTAGGTAATAGGAAATAAGCCAGCAGACAGGGAGAGATTGACAATTAGTGAGAAAGTGGGAATGACACAGTAGCAATCTGCTGAAGAAAACAAGATGGAATGGGAATAATGTGCCCTGGTCTTATAGCCAGTAAGTAGCGGAGTCAGAATTCAAACACAGATCTTTTGATTGCAATTCCAAGGCTCTTTCCATTACAACAAACAAACAAACAAACAAAAAAAAAACCAGCTAAAAATGGCTGTTCAATATTTATTATACTTTTGGCAGAGGTAGGGGATAACCACTTAAGTAGATGCAGATCAAGATATAAAACATAACTTTTAATCATTTAGTTGGTAGTTCTCAAACTTTTAGTGCTAATAATCCTTTCTGGACTCCATGAGAATTTTCCTTGTTCTCATTCTATCATTCTATTTCCCTTGTATCTCATAGGTCCATTATTATATTCTTCTTTGCTTTTTCTCTTTTATTCATAAAAACCTATACCATCTTGTTCTCTCTAAAAAACATCGTATTTAGTGTTGATTTCTATTCATTCAGAAAAGTTCTCTCTCTCTCTCTCTCCCCCCCCTCCCTCCCTACTTCCCCCTAAGTCCTATCTTCAGGATTCTCAATGAGTAATTTGCAAAGGTCAGAGGAATGTTGCAATACAAATATGGCATTTGCTCTACCCTGAGGAAAAGAGAAATCTGCAAAACATATTTAGATGAAAGAACGGAATCTAAGGACAAAAAGCCTCACATCAATAGTATTTTCTTTCCTTTTGTTGCCTCTAAATAAACTTTACCTGTAGTTTCTCTGCAGCAGCAGCAGGGAAGAGAGCAAATCAAATAGATCCTCACCCTGCTTAATAAGTTTTAGAAAAAGGAATTAAGATAAAACCTAGGACTTAGAAAAAAGAACTGAGTCCCAGAAAAAAAAAATCACATTTTTAAAAAGATAAGTTTTCAAATAAAATATGATATAGATCTTAAGCAGGAATAACTAAAATGTTACCATTAATAAAATACAGAAGCAAAGCGGGAAAGGAATGATGAGTTTTTAGACATGTTGATTTTTGAGAAAAGCGAGATATTCAAACAGAAATGTCCAGCAAGCAGTTGGAGATACAGGGCTAAAATTTAAGGAGAATTAGGGCTGCGTGCAAGCATGTAATATGCAGCATGGTAAATGGAAAGAACAATGGCTCTTCTCACACTTAGTACCTATTTTCACGTAACCTCTCTGGGCCTCATTTTTCTTATGTAAAAAATAATAATAATAAAAAGAGGGTAGGCCCAAAGGGCCTCTGAGGTTCTTCCCAGATCTAGACCTATAACTCTATAATCATAGATTATAGATCTCTCTGATCCTTCAGGTCTATTTTTCTTACTATTATCTTACCCAAGATGCCTAATGTGACTTTCTCAAACTATTACAATAGCCTAATAAGTTTTCTTGAGTCTATTTTCTCCCTATCAAATCAGTTTTATCTTTCTCATGCAATAATCTAATAATGACACTTATTTTAATCAACCAATTTCAATAACAGCCTATTGCCTAGGACATTTCAAACTCTTTAGCCAGGCACTCAAGGTCCTCTATATTTACTTCTGTTTCCATGCTTTTGTTCACATTCCCTTCACCTTGATTTTCCTTCCCTCTCTCATCCTTCAAGGCTCAGCTCAAGTCCCATTTCCTCTACAAAGTAATCTAATCTTCCTTTCATTCAACCAAATTGTACAATATAGACACTAAGTGATCTAGTAAATTATTATTTATTGTCTTTTTGGTTTAATGTGCTTTTTTTTGTTTAATATATTATTTCAGGTATGGTAGTCTTCTCTCCAAACTATACTATAAGTAACTTAAGGAGAAGGATAATATCCTATATTTCTATGTTCTTCACAGAAATGTAAAAGATATCCCTAACAGAATTAAAAAACTAATAGGTAATCAGTAAATACTTGGTTACTTAATGATTAGTATCTAAAGACCAACTCTGAAGGTGTTAGATAGGTTTTTTTTCCCCCATAGGAATGTTTCACTTGATATCTCTAGCCACAACTGAGCGACCAGAAATCTTGGGTAGGTGTTTTAAAAAAAAAAGATAACAATTCTTTATATGGTAGCACCGAACATCAACTAGATCTTATTGTAGGATCAAAGAATGAGTGCTAGAGTGGATGTTCCAAGTTATCTAGTCCAATTCCCTCATTTTACAGATGAGGAAATTAAAGTCCACAGAGATAAAGCCAATACGCTAAAGGTCAGAGTGAATTAATAGGATCACAAGCTTAAATATCAATGCGTTAGTCTAGGTGCCTTAGGAACTAGAAAAGCTGCTTAATGAAACATTTGCCATAGATGATTTTAACTGAAAATCTACTGGTCACACAGGAAGGCAACATGGCATAGTGAATAGAGATCTAGTCTCTCACAGAAAGGAAGACTTGAAACCTATTGGTTATGTTACCAAGAGCAAATAATTTAATCTCTCAGCACCCTAAGCACATTTCTGAAACCATGCATAAATTATAGAAGAGTTACAGATTTGTATAGGTAAAAAGGGAGTTTCGTACAGAAGTGAAATCACAGATCTAAAACAAAAAATAAAAATTTTCCAAATTTCCCAAATCTCTAGGACTTTTCAGAGATTTAACTAAATATAATGTCAACTTCCTATCCCCCTTCTCATCCATAATATTAAACAACAAACTGAATCTTGTACATAAACCTCAAATTTTACACAAAACAATTGAAAGACCATTTTCTCTCAGGACAATACTGTAAATAATGATATTTTGGAATTCAGGCTGTCAACCAGCAATGAAGCAGTGTTCATCATTATTTTAGGATGAATAACAACACAATAGCAGTATAACCAAAAATGTTTCATAGAGTGATAAAGCAGTGGTAATCAAAAGCAACAAGAGACTAAGAAATACCTCATAAGTTTACTACAGCAAAATCTCAACTAGTACATTAATGCATTGTCAATGACTTGAAAAAGTCACAGTAGCTGACACAAACATCATGAGTTGCTAGAAGGAATTAAAGTTGCTCTTTTAGAGCAAGAGCTTTAGTGAGAAGTGGACACTAAAAGGGATCAAAGAATCACAGATACAAAGTTAAATAAGAGACCTTAAATAAGTTTATCTAGTAACCCCCCTCATTTTAAAGTTAAGAAAACTGAGATCTATACAGGTAAAGTGATTTTCTTGAGGTTACACAGGTATATAAATAATAGAACCAATACCAGTCCCATGACTCAAGGTTGCCAGAACCACCATCGAGGGCACTTGCTGCATCCAGGCAGTATTCTTAAATATAATAAACTAGATAACAGCTAACATTAATAACTAAAATAACTATTTAATATTTGCCTCACAGCAGAAATGATAATATTTAAATATCACTTTAAGATTCGCAAAGTGCTTTATATATATATGACCTAATTTGATCCTTAAAAGAAATCTGTAAAGCAGGTTTCTTTGATCATCCATTTTACAAATGAGGAAACTAAGGCTAGCAGAGGTGAAGTGACTTATTCAAGGTTATACAGCTAGTAACTGTCTGAGGCAGGATTAAACCTCAGGTCTTCTTGACTCTAAGCTGCTGTGATTTTTTTATTCACAACTGCATGCACGTATCATAAATGTCATGAAATCACAGAGTTGGAGAATTTCAAAGATAATGGGTTCTTATAAATCATATATGCCAAACTTTTCATTTTATAGATGAGTCAACTGAGATAGTGGTGGTAGTAATAGTAGTAACAACTATTAACAACAATAGTGATGGATGATAGCTAGCATTTATTAAATAGCCACTACGTGCCAGCCACTATGCTAAGCTTTACAAATATTATCTCATTTGATCCTCACAACAACCCTGAGAGGTGGGTGCTATTATTATCCCCATTTTATAATCAAGGAAACTGAGGCAAACAGTGGATAAGTAACTTGCCCAAAATTATAGTGAGTGTCTAAGGTTGGATTTGAACTCAGGTCTTTCTGACTTCAAGGCACTTACCCTTGTTAGAGCCCTCGCTGCCCAGAAGGTCAAATGTCTTTTCTAAGATCACACTGGTCCTAGTGGAAGAGCTTCTTATCTCATGACCAATATATAGTATCAAAATGAAGTACAATAAATTGACAATGATATCAAACTTTAATTCTTTTTTGTTATGTTACTATTGTTTGCTCTGGAAAGAATTTGCCTTCAATTATTTAGATAAGGTTATACTTTGGGGAAGAGAATGAATAGGTCATAAATTCTTTAAGATTTAAAGTTCATGAATTCTTTAAGATAAAATTTACATTTTATGCAAATCTCTAGTCCTGAATAAGAAAACAGAAAGGAAATTTGGTTTAAGTACTCAAAAATAATTTTAAAACCTTTACACAGGGCAAATACAAGAATCACAAACAGTTATTAATAATTCAATTCAATAAATATTTATTAAAGCATTTACTACATGCCAGGCACTGTACCAAGTGCTGGGCACACAAATAATAAATAGAAAGTCCTTGTCCTTAAGTAGCTTACAATCAATATCGGAAGATAATACACCAAAGGAAACTGGGAAGGGAGGAGGAGGGGGGCAGAGAAGGTACCCAGCATAGGAGCAAGATGATGGTGGTGTCCAAGCCAAGCCAACCCTGTACGAAATGGTTGGGCTATGAGCCCTTTGGGCCCTCTTTAATGGGGGCTTTGGGAGGAGTTTTTTTTGCTCCCCCCTCCAGCCCTCCAATCAGAGGGACAGAGAATACTGAGGGTACTGATCAGGTGTGAATACATAGCTGGTACAGTCTCCACAATAATAACTTTCCTGATAACGAGCTTTTCCTAGGAGCATGACGATGATGGAGTTGAATCCAAGGAATGCAGCTGGTGGGAAATGATTATTAAGACTGGATCGGTTTGAAATTTTGCTCAAATTTGAAGAAAGTATTTCAGAAAATGAACTAAAATTTTATTTATTTATAAAGATGATAAATTATATGAAACACTGAATTTAGTATAAACTTATTTAAATCATCTTAAGTATGAAAATAAGAATTTTTCTGGGGTTTTTACTTAATTATAAGTAATTTTATTCAATTTGCATGTAATGAAGGTAAAAATTACCTGCCTTATTTACGTTTTTCAATTAAAATATTCTAATATAACCACAAAAACATTTCCATATATAAAGTAAAACAGAAAACACAGATTGTATGTGAAATCATAAATCTATTCCACACTACTTGCCTTTAAAAAAAAAACCCATAAAATAAATTTAACTAGTAACTTTTAAAACTGTTCTGCTTATATGTGCTTCTTTCAAAAATTCTTTCTGCAATTTTCTGTGTACTTTTTTTTTTGCAGGGTTTACTTTTTTTTTAAATTAATTTATTTTGATTTCTCAACAATCACTTCCATAAGCTTTTGAGTTTTAAATTTTTCTCTCCCTCCCTCCTTACCTCCCTCCCCAAGATAGCACGCAATCTGATATAGGCTATACATATACATTCCTGTTAAACATATTTTCACATTAGTGATGCTGTAAGTAAGAACTCGAACTAATAGGAGGAATCACCAGAAAGAGGAAACAAAACACAACGGAAGAAAAAAAAGTAGCAAATAGTATGCTTTGATCTGCATTCAAACTCCATAGTTTTTTTTTTTTGGATGAGGATAGCATTTGCCATCATGAGATTTTTGGAGATGTCTTAGATCCTGATGTTGCTGGGAAGGCTTAAGTCTATCAATATTACTCATCCTACAACATGGCTGTTACTGTATACAAAGTTCTCCTGGTTCTGCTCACTTCACTTAGCATCAAACCATATAAGTCTTTCCAGGTTTTTCTGAAGTCTGCCTGTTCATCATTTCTTACAGCACAATAGTATTCCATTACATTCATATATCACATTCACAGTTATAATTACTACCTGTGTCTTTCCAACCTTCCCCGCCTCCCTTCTTTTAGCCCCCTCCCTCTTCTTTCCCCTTTTCCCTCCTACTGCCTATAGGACATGTTAGATTTCTATACCTAACTGATTATGTTATTCCCTTCGTAAGTCAAATGTGATGAGAGTAAGATTCAAACAATGCTCCACTCCCTCCCTTCTTTCCCTCTGCTGTAATAGGTTTTTGTGCCTTTTCCTGTAATGTAATTTACCCTTGTAAAATTTACCCTCCTCCTTTCCTTTTCTCTAAGTACATTTTCTTAGTTAGATCAGATTAATCCACTTACTTGGATCCATTTAACCTACTTGATTAGATTTTTTTCATTACATCAAAGTCAATTTATACCCACCCCCTTTAACATGGCATAATAACAATACAGTTCTCAAGGGTTACAAGTGTCATCTTCCCTTGTAGGGATGTGAACAGTTTGCCCTTACTAATAACATAACTGTTTCTTTCTGTCCCGCTTACCTTTTTATATCTCTCTTGAGTCTTGTATTTGAAGATCAAATTTTCTGTCGAGCTCTGGTCTTTTTATCAGGAAGGTATGGAAGTTCCCTATTTTGTTGAATATCCATCTCCTCCCCTGAAAGATCATGCTCATTTTATCTGGGTAGTTGATCCCTGGTTATAATCCAAGTTCCTTTGCCTTACAGAATATCATATTCCATGGCCTACAGTCTTTTAATGTAGAAGCTGCAAGGTCCTGTGTAATCCTGACTGTGGTTCCATATTTAAATTGTTTCTTTCTGGCTGCTTGCAGTATTTTTTCTTTGACCTGGTAATTTTGGAATTTGGCTACCATATTCCTTGGTGTTTTCAATTCGGGATCTCTTTCAGAAAGGATCAGTTGATTCTTTCTATGGCTATTTTACCCTCTGGTTCTCAGGGCAGTTTTCCTTTATGATTTCCTGAAAGATACTGTCCAGGCTCTTTTGTTCATTGTGATTTTCAGGTAGACCAATAATTTTTAAATTGTCTCTCCTGGATCGATTTTCTAGGTCAGTTGTTTTACCAATGAGGTATTTTACATTTTCATCTATTTGACTGATTCTTGCTGTCTCATAGAGTCATTGGTTTCCATTTGCCCAATTCTAATTTTTAATAAATTGTTTTCTTCTATTAGATTTTGTACCTCCTTCCCCATTTAGCCAATTGTATTTTTTAGGGATTTGTTTTCTTCAGTGTACTTTTTTTTTTCCAGTTGGCCAACTGCATTTTTTTTAATGGGGAAATCTTTTTTTTTTTTTTTTTAATTTTATTTTAGGTAATTGGGGTTAAGTGACTTGCCCCAGGTCATACAGCAAGTGTCAAGGGTTTGGTCTGAGGCCAAATTTGAACTCAGGTCCTCCTGACTTCAGGGTTGGTATTCTATCCACTGCTCCACCTAGATGCCCTGCCAATTGCATTTTTTAAGGACTTGTTTTTTAGTTAATTTTTGTTCTTCCTTTTCCAAGCTATAGACTTTCCCTTGCATACCTCTCATTTCTTTTCCCATTTTTTCTTCTACCTTGCTCATTTGATTTTTAAAATCCTTCTTGAGCTCTTCTAAGAAGGCTTTTTGGGCTTCAGACCAGTTCATATTCCCTTCTGAGGTTCCAGATGTAGGTTTGTTGACAATGTTGTCCTCTTCAGAATTTCTGCCTTGATCTTCACTGTTCCCATAATATGAATCTATAGGACATTTCTTTTTGCTCATGGTGTTTGTTTATTTCCTGGCCTTTAAAGAGATTGAGCTCTCCTGCTGGGGAGCAGAGGGCACTGACCCAAGCTTCTTCTGTTGAGAGCCTAGCACCTGGTCATTAGCTTTGTGTGCTGGGGCCTCCAATGTTGGCAGTTGGTGGATGTAGGGTTGTGGCAGCTTACCTGGTGTTGGGCAGGAATCAGCAACACTGGAATTCTAGGGGCAGGATTGGGTAGTGTGGCTCTTGGAGATTTCCTGCTCACCTGGGCCTTTCCTTCCTTTCACTTTCTTCAGCTCCTTTCAGATGGATGTTGTAGGGTGTTTATCCACCTGGGGCCCCTTGGAGCACTGCTTCTCTTAGTTTTGCTGAGGCACTGGGAGAGCCAGTTGCTGTAGAATGCCAAGACACCTGGTGGTTTTCCAAGTTGGTTTCCACCAGTTTCCTCATCCCTTACTGAGGTACTGAGGGTCCAAGTGTTGGTGTCTGCCTGTTCCACCACCTGGGTTTCAGGATCTCTTCCTGTTATGCTGAGGTGGGGCTTGCTGCTAGCTTGCTGGGACTCCTCCCATTCTGTACTGCTCCCCTTCCCCCAGGGGAAGAGGGGCCTTTCCTGTCAATCCTTCAAGCTACCTGCGTTACTGGACTGCTGCACTCCATCTTTCTTCTGGTTCAGCTGTTTCAGGGTTTTTCCTGGGGTGATATTTTCTGGGCTTTCAGAGGTTAATAAGGGGGGGTAAGAGCACCTCACCTCTTACTCCGCCATCTTGGCTCCCACTGTGTACTTTTAAAAATGTTTCAATAATCTTTTCTTTATTCTTCTTTTAATTTTATCTATGGCATGACCATAAATACCTCATTTCTCCTCCACCACAATTAAAAACATAAAAAGATAAATCATCAAATAAAACAAATCCACACCAGGACCAGAACTTCATCTCTTTCAGCACAATGAATCTATTACCTTTCTTTCAGGAAGTGGGTCACATAATTCATCACCTCTAGACACATAATTCAACATTCCTTGTTGTTGTTAACACACAAACTGTTTTTCTGGTTCTGTTAATTTTAATCTGCACAAGTTCTTACTTCCCAGGATTCTCTAAAATAATCTATTTTGTCACTTTGCATGGCATAATGATATTTCATTACATTCTTTTACCATAACATGTTCAGCCATTCCCCAATCTAAGAGACTCCTTTCCTTTCCAGATGTTTTCTTTCCTTTTCCCTGCTTTTATTCCTTCTTTTGGGAATAAGAAGGTTGTTTAACTTGCAGAATACTCCCTCCCCAGATTCCTCCTCTGCTAACTGGCCCTCTCTCTCTGCTTCTTTCTTTCTTAAGATTTGTGCATTTCTATACCAAACATGTGTTTTTCAATCCGGCTGTGTCAGGTTCAGATAAGAATAAGGTTCATCTGCTGCCAGCTACCACCACTTCTTTTTGCATGTTTGCATACTTCTTTCATGAATCCAAATTAAGATAAATAGTAAGGTCCACCCAAGTTTCCCTCTTTGCTTCTCCAGTGTATTTCTTTTATTCTCCCTTTTTCTTTCCCCTCAGAGCACTTAGGGAAAAACCAATCTAATCCCAGAGTGAAGTGAGTTGTTTCTTAATTAGTCTACGAAATATCCTTTGAAGAAGGTTCTGAGAGATACCAGTTTCTTCTCCCCTAGCAAAATATTAACCCTTTATTGACAAGTCTCTTCCAATTCTTCATAGAAAAAACTTCTTAGATTTTTATTGACTCTTACATTTGCATTAAATGTTGGAAATTCCTCTATTTGATTAAATTTTCATTTATTTCCCATTTATTTGGACAGTTTTTTAGGACAAGTTATTTATCTTTTGCCATACTATATTCCAAGGTTTTTTTATGACTTATTATAGAAGCCACCAGGTCTTAGGTGATACTGATTGTGATTCCTTACCATTTTAAAGCCTTCTTTCTGGATGCCTCAAGTATTTTTTCCTTTTACCTAGAAGCTCTAGATTTTAACTATGACATTCCTTACACTTTTCCTTTTTGGATTTCCTTCAGAAGGTAAAGAGTGGATTCTTTCTAGTTCCATTTTGCCCTCTTGCTCTAAAAGATCTGAGTAGTGTTAATTTTTGATTTCTTGAAACAGAGGGCATAAGATTTTTTCCCCTATAATTTTCAGGGAATCTTATAATTCTTAAATTCTTCAATTATTTCTCCTTGATAAGTTTTATAGTTCAATTGTTCTTGCAATAGGTAGATTACATTTTTTAAAAATTTCATTTCATTTTAATATGTCTTGCTATGTCATAGAGTCACTGACTTCTGTTTAGTCTCTTTTGATTTTCAGGGAGTTTATACTTGGGTCAGGCTTAAAATGTTCTGTGCTTAATTATTTATTCTCCCTCTAATTCTTTCCTGCAGAGATTTTATTTTATTTTTTTAAATCTCTTTCTTTATCTCTTCTAGGTATTTATGTAGTCCTTCAGTAAAATTCGTTTTTCTGTTGTCTCTTGCAATTGTTACTCTCTACTAAATTTAATTTTTGATATCATGTGCTACAATAAATCTTTATATATTCTGTATTTTACTGTGTTTACTCATCTCTTCAGCATTAGTTCCTAAATCTGATGTTTGTGCCACAGTCAGGCTTCACCTGCTGCTATACCTATGGATTATGTAGTTAACCCTGCTTATCTTGATCTGGGTCATCTGGATTCCTTCACCTGATTTCTACCTCCCAGGGTTCCCCTGGGATATTTGAGTTACAGAGTGCTGAATTTTTGGTAGCTCATGTGTAGAAGAAATTAACCCAATTTCTCATTGGGTTTACTGATAATTATTGAATTTGTTGTGATTTTTAAAAAGTTATTTATTTGTTTGGCTGTAATAGGTGTGTAGGTACTGGTTTGCCTGTCTCCATTTAGGCAGCAATCTGGGCAAGAAATCTAGCTTCCTTATTTCTCACGGTTTTTAAAGACCAAATAGCTTCAGAATATATACCCACATTATATATCTAATAATAAGAAATAATAATTAATAATATTTATTATGTTATATAATTATATTTATAATAAATAATAAATTATAATAATAAAATCTAATAGAAGAAAACCATTTGTTAAAAATTAGAATTGGGCAAATGGAAGCTAATGATTCAATGAGAGAGCAAGAATCAGTCAAACAAAAACAACAGGATGAAAAAATAGATGAAAATGTAAAATACCTCATTGGTAAAACAGCTGACCTACAAAATCGATCCAAGAGAGACAATTTAAAAATTATTGGTCTACCTGAAAATCACAATTAACAAGAGCCTGGACAGTATCTTTCAGGAAATCATAAAAGAAAACTGCCCTGAGGTCCTACAACCAGAGGGTAAAACAGATATAGAGATCCCAAATTGAAAACAATAAGGAATACAGCAGCCAAATTCCAAAATTACCAGGTCAAAGAAAAAATACTGCAAGCAGTCAGAAAGAAACAATTTAAATATCATGGAACCACAGTCAGGATTACACAGGACCTTGCAGTTTCTACATTAAAAGACCGTAGGCCATGGAATATGATATTCTGTAAGGCAAAAGAGCTTGGATTACAATCAAGGATTAACTACCCAGCTAAAATGAGCATAATTTTTCAGAGGAGGATGAGCATTCAACAAAATAGGGGACTTCCAAATCCTCCTGATAAAAAGACCAGAGCTCAATAGAAAATTTGATCTTTAAATACAAGACTTAAGAGAGACATAAAAAGGTAAATGGGACAGAAAGAAACATGTTATTAATAAGGGCAAACTGTTTACATCCCTACAAGGGAAGATACACTTGTAACCCTTGAGAACTGTACTGTTATTACACCATGTTAAACAGAGTGGGTATAAGTTGATGAAATGATTAAAAAAAAAAATCTAATCAAGTAGGTTAAATGGATCCAAGTAAGTGGATTAATCTGATCTAACTAAGAAAATATACTGACAGAAAAGGAAAGGAGGAGGCAGACAAGGTTAAATTACATTACAGGAAAAAGGCACAAAAACCTATTACAGCAGGGGAAAAGAAGGCAGGGAGATGAGCACTGTTTGAATCTTACTCTCATCAGATTTGGCTCAAGAAAGGAACAAAATAATCTTTTAGATACTAATATTGATACACTTAACCCTTCTCAGCAATACAAGAATCTAAGATATCTCCAAAGTTCTCATGATGCAAAATGCTATCCACATCCAAAGAAAGAACTATGGAGTTTGAATGCAGATTGAAGCATACTATTTGCTATTTTTTTCTCCTTCTGTTGTGTTTTGTTTCCTTTTTCTGGTGGTTCTTCCTATTGGTTATAATTCTTACTTACAACATCATTAATGTGAAAATATGTTTAATAGAAATGTATATGTATAGCCTATATCATATTGCGTGTTGTCTTTGGGAGGGAGGAGGGAAGGGAAGGAGAGAAAAATTTAAAACTCAAAAGCTTATGGAAGTGATTGTTGATAAATCAAAACAAATTAATAAAGAAAAGAATAGGGATAAATGTTTAGGTGGAGCTAAGATGGCGGAGTAAAAGTAGTAAAAGCACTTGAGCTATCCCTCAAACCCCTCCAAATATTTGTAAAAAATGACACTAAACAAACAGAGAACCCAAAAAAAGACAGAGTAAAACAAATTTCCAGCCCAAAACAACCTGGATGGTCAACAAGAAGGGTCTGTTGTCCTGGGTTGAGAGAGGAGAGCATATTAGCATGGGCCATGCTGCTGGTCCAGCAACCTGGAGCAGCCCTCAGTGGACTGAATCAAGGGGAGCTTTGGTGGTTTCCAGACTTCTCAACCCACAAACACTAAAGACATCATAGAAGGTGAGAGACAGAGGAGTGTGGTCCAGCCCTGGCACTGCATGGGGTGGTGGCCACAGCAGCAGTGGTTGCTTCCAGAGTTCTTGGCCCACAGACGTTGGGGAGGATCAAGCGGCTGATCTGAGGGGGATTGCAGGGATCTCTTTGTTAGAGCTGAGGCAGGATTCTCTTGCTTTGCCCGTGCCTGGACCTGGGTCCCAGTCCTGGTTGGCAGTCCTGGGGTGAGGAGGAGCACTAGCATAACAGAACTTGTAGTAGCAGTGGAGAGGGAACTCTCCTCTCACTTCCAAGGCAGAAAAGAGTGCCTGTGGTCACCTACAAACCAGAGTACAGGCCAAGAGAAGAGGAAACACCTCTCCTTAGATCATGCCACTTGGAAGAACTGAAAACTTATAGGTCCCTAGAAGTATCTCTGAAAACAGCTGTACAAAACCCCTGAAGCTTGGGACAGTACACCTCCACATTGGAAGCAGACCACAACTTAACAAAGAGTTAAAAAGTCTAGTGACTGGCTGGGAAGATGAGCAAATGAGTTAACAGCTTGCTAAAAAAGAACCCCCCCAAAATGCTAAAGAAAATAACACCTTAACAAATAGATTAGACCAAATGGCAAAAGAGGTCCAAAAAGCCAATGAGAAGAAGAATGCCTTAAAAAGCAGAACTGGCCAAATGGAAAAGGAGACCCAAAAGCTCACTGAGGAAAGTAATTCCTTAAAAATTAAAATGGAGCAAACGCATGCTAATGACTCTATGAGAAATCAAGAAATTATAAAACAAAACCAAAAGAATGAAAAAATAAAAGACAATGTGAAATATCTCAGTGGAAAAATAACTCACCTGGAAAATAGACTCAGGAGAGATAACTTAAAAATTATTTGACTACCTGAAAGCCATGATCAAAAAAAGAGCCTAGACATCATCTTTCAAGAAATTAGCAAGGAAAACTGCTCTCATCTTCTAGTACCAGAGGGTAAAATAGAATTTGAAAGAATCTACCGATGACCTCATGAAAGGGATCCCAAAAGGAAAACTCCCAGGAATATTATAGCCAAATTCCAGAGTTCCCAGGTCAAGCAAGCAAGCTGGAAAGAAACAATTCAATTATTGTGGAAACACAATCAGGACAACACAAGATTTAGCAGCTTCTACATTAAGGGAGCAGAGGGCTGGGAATATGATATTCTGGAGGTCAAAGGAGCTAGGATTAAAACCAAGAATCACCTTCCCAGCAAAACTGAGTGTAATCAATGAAAGGGGGAATTTGATTTTCAATGACATAGAGGGATTTAACGCATGCTTGAGAAACCAGAGTTAAAAAGAAAAAAGGACTTTCATATACAAGACTGAAGAGAAGCATGAAAAGGTAAACAGGAAAGAGAAATCATAAGTGACTCATTAAAGTGGAACTGTTTACATTCCTACATGGAAGGATGATATTTGTAACTCCTGAGACCTTTCTCATTATTAGGGCAGTTGGAGGGAACATATATAGACAGAGTGCACAGGATGAGTTGAATATGAAGGAATGATATCTAAAAAAAGAAAATTAAGGGGTGAGAGAGGAAATGTACTGGGAGAGGGAGAAAGGGAGAGGTAGAATGTGGTAAATTATCTCACATAAAAGAGGCAAGAAAAAGCTTGTACGGTGTAGGGGTTGAGGGGGAAAGATGAGAAGGAATGAGTGAACTTTACTCTCATTGGATTTGGCTTGAGGGAATGATACACACACTCAATTGCATACGGAAATCTATCTTACCATACAGGAAAGTGGGGGGGGGGGATAAGAGAGGGAGGGGTGATAGAAGGGAGGGGTGATAGAACGTAGGAGGTAATCAGAAGCAAATACTTTTGAGGAGGGACAGGGACAAAGGGGAGAATACAATAAATGGGGGCCAGTATAGGATGGAAGGAAATATAGTCTTACAGCATGACTATTATGGAAGTGTTTTTCATGATTGCACATGTATAGCCTACGTCGAATTGCTTGCCTTTGCAATGACGGTGTGTGGGGAGAAAGGAGGGGAGAGAATTTAGAACTCAAAATTTTAGAAATTAATGTTAGAAATTGTTTTTACATGCAACTGAGAAATAAGACACACAGGCAAAGGGGTACAGAAATCTTTCTTACCCTACAGGAAAATAGAAAGGGAAGGGGATGAAATAATGGGGAGGTAATAGAAGGGAAAACAGACTGGGTAAAGGGGGAATCAGAATGCAGGCTGTCATGGGGTGGGGGAGGGAAGGGATGTGGAGAAATTTTGGAACTCAAAATCTTGTGGAAGTGAATGTTGAAAACTAAAAATAAATAAATAAGTAAATAAATAAATGATATGACAAAAAAGCTATGTTTTATTCATAGATGGCAACTTACTAATTCCATTAAACCTAAAATATTACAAAGCATTAAAAAAAAAAAAGCAGAATAGGCCAAATGGAAAAGGAGGTACAAAAATTGACCAAAGAAAATTACTCCTTAAAAAACAAATTGGGCAAACAGAAAAAGAGGTACAAAAGCTCACTGAAGAAAATAATTCCTTAAAAATTAAAACTTGGCAAGTAGAAGCTAATGACTCCATGAAATATCAAGAAACAATAAAAGTTTAAAAAAATGAAGAAAAAAAAGAAGAAAACATGAAATATCTCATCAGAAAACCAACTGACCTGTAAGACAGATGTGTGTTGACTCTTCGTGACTCCATTTGGGGTTTTCTCGGCAAAGGTATTAGAATGGTTTGCCATTTCCTTCCCCTGCTCATTTTATAGAAGAGGACATTGAGGCAAACTGGGTCAAGTGACTTACCCAGGATCACACAGTTAGTTAAGTGCGGGAGGCCACATTTGAACTCAGGAAGGTAAGTCTTTCTGACTTCAGGCCTAGCACTCCATATATTGCACTACCTAGCTGCCCCAAGACTATAGATACAGGGGAGGTAATTTAAGAATTATTCAACTATCTGAAAGTCAGTATCAGAGAAAAAGCCTAGATATCACATTTCAAAAAATTATAAAGAAAAACTGCCTTGATATCATAGATCCAGAAGAAAATTGATAGAATCCATCAATCACTTTCTGAAAAAGATCCCAAAATGAAAACCCCCAGGAATATTAAATCCAAATTCCAGAACTCCCAGAACATGAAGAAAATACTGCAAGCAGTCAGAAAGAAATTATTCAAATATCGTGGAGTCACAGTCAGAATCACACAAGATTTAATAGCTTCCATGTTAATTGAGTAGAGGGCTTGAAATGATATTCTGGAAGGCAAAGAAGCTATGATTATCAAGAATAACCTACCCAGCAAAAATGAGTATAATCCTTCAAGGGAAAAAAAGTCAATATTTCATAAAGTAGAGGACTTTTAAGCATTCCTGATGAAAAGAACAGAGGTGAATAGAAAATTTGACATTCAAACAGAAGACTCAAGAGAAGCATAGAAAGGTAAACATGAAAGAGAAATCATATGGAACTCAATAGAGTTAAACTGTTTATGTTCCTGTATGGGAAGATGATACATGTAATGCCTAAGAATATTATTATTATTATTTTGGGGGATTAGAAGGAATTTACATAGATGTGGGTGTAAGCCAATTATGTGGGAATGATTTAAAAAAAATATAGGACTGAGAAAGGGGAATCCACTGGGAGAAGGGGTAAAGGAGAGGTAGGATGGGAAAATTTTCTCACATAAATGCAGTATACAACAAAGTGCTTTTATAGTGGAGAGAAAAGAAGACAGGCAGGCAATACTTAAATCTCACTCTCATAAGAATTGGTTCGAAGAGGGAAGACTACATATACACATTCATTTGGGTACAGAAATCTATCTATACAGGAAAAGGGCAGGAGGAATGGGAAAAGAGAGGGCAGATTAAGGTAGACAGTGGTCAGAAGCAAAAAAGACTTTTGAGGAGGGACAGGTTAGAAAGGGATAGAGAAGGATAAACAGAAGAAAAGAGGATGAAGGGAAATATTTGGCAATCATAGCTATGAATTGGAATGGCATGAACTCACCCATAAAACAGAAGGTGATAGCAGAATCGATTAGAAACTAGAATCTAACAATATGTTGGTTACAAGAAACACAGTTGAAACAGAAAGATCCAGTGCCAGGGTCTTTTACTGTAATAGGGGATTAGTGCACAGTAACAGCAATATTATAATGTTGACCAACTGTAAAAGATCCCTCAGATCTTCCCTGAATGCTCATGTGTCCAAGGGATTGAAAGAAATGGGAAAATCATGTTGATCGCATCTCCTCCTATCTTTTCCAGGACCTGTCTCTAATTATCACCCTCTATCCCCCAATTAAAAACTCTCTATCCTTAAAGTCTACTCATCTACTAATTCCTGATGCCCATTGACTCTTAAAACAATTTTTACTTCAGTCTACTATTCTTTCAAATTATTGTCCTATATCTCCCCTTCTTTCTAAAGTCAAATTCTTATAACAAACTATCTATATTTTCCACTTAATCTTCTAAAGTCCTTACTATCTGGCTTCTGACCCAATCAATCAACTGAAAAACTTTCTCTCCGCGACTTTGTATATTCCTGGAATGCAACAATTCCTTACTTCTGCTTCTTAGAGAGTCTTAAGCTTGATTCAAACTTAGGGTGTCCACTGTCAGGTTCTCAACCTTTGCTTCCTCATATGGTCACATCGTGACCATGAATAACTGTCACACACCAAGCCCATCTGATTGTGACTGACAGTTCCATGTAATTTTCAGTACATCTAGACAACCCTCAAGCACTACGAGGGCCCAACACATTATTTGAGAATAGATGGTAGCACTCTCTCTATCCTCATGTAACCTTATACTGACTTCTCTGTTTACATGGTGCATCTCCAGTTAGAACTTAAGCCCTAGAAGAGGAGGAATTGTGTGTTTTTTTTTCCTTTGTTTCTCCAAGTCTTTGCATAGTACCTTATACTGTAGGTACTTAATAGTTATTTAATTGCAGAACAAAAGCCTTGGGAGTAGAAGGACATGATTGCAGGTTAAGTTTCTGAAGGGCTATTACATATGAGAAATTTGAATGGATCTGCTTGGCCCTAGGAAAGACCTAGGGATATACCGAGGAGCAAATTTGGGCTTGGGATAAGATTCAAGATTAAAGACCTAAAGATTAGGGCTGGCTAAAAATGTAATAGTTGCCTCAGGATGTAGCGGGTTCCTAATCACTAATCACTTAAGTGAGAATTAAGATAACCACTTCCTGGCCTCTACAACTCCTTTCAACTCTGTGATTCTATAAATCTCTAAATGTCTTCAGGTAATGTATTATTAATTCCCATGTGACCTTCTGGCAAATACCACTGTATACTGTTATACCTTGGCTTATCTATGAGAGATAAAAACATTATTGCATAATGATACTGCAATCTGAATTAGATGTTTCATATCCTAAAATTCATAAAATCATTAAAAACCATAATCAATAAGAACAGCAGTTCTTCTTTGGTATATATGGTACTACCAAAAATGGGATATTCACTTTTTGGGTATAGTCAAGCGGGAAAACCTTTTGTGTATGGATTGGAAGAGATAAACTACTGATTTTGTCCCTTTCCAACTCTCAAAATTTGTGAGAAGTGAACTCCTTTCAAAAAAGAGACAACTGGTGGTGCAGCAGATAGACAACTGGGTCTAGAATCAGGAAGACCTGAGTTTAAATCTGGTCTCAGACATTTACCAGCTGTCCGACCTAGGGAAAATCACTTGACCTCTGTTTGCCTATTTCCTCAACCATAAAATAGGATAATCTCGGAGGGTTGTTGTGAGGATCAAATGACAAAATATTTGTGAAAAGCAATTTACACATTGCCTGGCACATAGTAGGTGTTATATCAATGTTTATTCCTTTCCCTATCCCAAAAGAGTATTCAACTGGACTTCAGATAAGTATTGTTTCCAAAGTATTCAAATTTGGCCAAGAAATATGAAATCACAGCAGAGCAAATTATAAATAATGCCCATTGTTTATGAATAGCTTTAAGTGGGTTGCACTTTATTTCTATAGAATCACACATGGTAAATTGATTAAAATGGACTACAGTTTATTTTAGATGATCTTAATACAAAAAAAACAGAAAATTTTAATAAAACAATGTTAGTTTGTATTATAAAGAATACAAAAAAGAAAGGTTGCCAAACATAAGCTAATTACTGCTTGAAAAGGCAACTTACAAGTTTCTAAAGAGTAACTGAAATATTAAATATAATATTTAATTAATAAAAAAAGGTTGTTACAATTTCCTTAAAACAATAATAATTGTGACCCTAACTCCCCCAGGCTCTTAAAGGTAAGTTTCATGCCTAGTCTTGCTGGGAACCAATTCTCTATTACATTTACTGCAATTATCTAATTGTTCCCCAAGGTAACTATCTTCTCCCCTTCCTTTCCAGAAATATTTATGTGTTATCTTCCCTCATTAGAATGTAGACTCTTTGACAGCAGCAACTGCCTTCTTTGGTTATACTTGTATCATCAGCTCTTAACACAGCGCCTAGCAAATGTAAAGATCTTAAATGCTTTACCTCCCTTCTCATCAGGGATACTAACCTAATCACTGACCTAATTTCAGCTTTATTAAATGAAAGAATGACAAATTTAATAATAACCTTTACGTGCAAAGCATTCTGCTATCATTTTTCTGTATGGACCAGTCAAGGGCGGTTGCTGGATACTCAATCAGTAAATATTTATCAAGTGCCCAACATGCATGCTTAATAATACGTGCAAAGCATTGGGGATATAAAGACTGATAAAAAATAGTTCTTGCTCTCAAGGAGCTCATAGTCTAATGAGGGAGACAACATATACTTTGCTAAGACAACAAGCTTAAGACAATGAATATTCTGGAGGCAAGCAGTTTGCTATTGTAAATTAACAATTTGGTGTATTTTGAAGATGCTTTTGATTACTATTCACATTTAGGCTTCCTCATTCCTTTTTAATAAATTTGTCCAGAACAGAGAGGTGAAGTAAAAAAAAAGGTGGTAGTAACCATGTTGGAGAAAAAAGACAGGGACCTAGTCTACATGTAGCTAAGTAGCAGGATAAAGTGAATAGCTAGCTAGCACAGTGTCTGGTACATATTAGGCACTTAATAAATGATTGCTGACTTGATGCGGATAGCTACATATACAGTGGCCTTCTCAGTGTGATACAGAAAGGGCACAGGTAAGTCGTATTGAAAAGATTAGGATACACTCCCACAAAACATAATAGTTTCATTTCTTTTTCTCATTTCTAAATTTATGTTCACCAAGAATTAGTTCTCATTGACTTTTTTTTAATTAAGTTCTGTTCTGATCGATCACAGAATAATGAGGACTGATTGGAGAAACATACCTTTTGCCCAATTCTTATGCATAGATACAAATGCTATATATGTGCTGTTTTCCCAGTTCCTTCCTACTTGACCTCCTAGAATGTGCTTTTTATTAATTTTCTTTAGACATTTATTAAATTATGCTCCTTACTGCATATGAAATTACTTAACTGACTCAATGAAATTTAATTCAGGAAACATTTATTAGACACTTCACAGTGTCATGTGGGTTGATTAGTGGTTGCTTTCTGATGAGGTTCCCCACCATCCTGTCCTGGTTTTTCTCTTGATCCAGAGAACACATTTCTGAAATAGCTAACCAGGGCTTAAAGTTGTAGTCTGTGGTTCTGGAACAAAGAAGATATTGATTTTCCTTTCTATATATACGTATGCAAGTTATTTCTACCATCACCAGATATCACATGTCATTAGTAATTATTTCTTTCAAAAATACACACCGCCTCAAAGCACACAGGTTAATATACAGGAAAAATACTTAATATAGACATAGCAAAAAGAAAAAGAAAAAAGAAAAGAAAAAGAAACTGTACCTTCAATCAACAGCTCTTGTCCATGACTACCAAGTAGTGTGCGAGAGAGGAATGGGGCAAAGTCTACAAATATTTCACGAAGAAGAGGGGCAACTTTTTCTAAAGCTCTTTCAAGTTTTGCAGTGATGCTGTTAAAAATAAGATATGAAAACTAATTAACACAAATAATCACAAATAGTAATGATGTTCATGTCATGCTTTAAAAGTTTCAGGTTGCTTTATATATATTTTACTATTCAAGTCTCACAACAGTCCTATGATATAAATATTATTATCCTTATTTTCAAAATGAGGAAACCAAGGATCATAGAAGTAAAATGACTTGCCCAAGGTTCCATAAATAGAAAATAACAGGTGGTAGAATTTGCATCCAAATGTTTCTGCCTTCAAACCCAACATTATACTCACTATACCACATCCCTAAGTTTAACTTTTAATTTACCTTTTTTTCCCCCAAAAAGGTTATCAAAGCATAATTCTTTACCCAATCAATATATTGGAGACCAATGTCATGAAAGCTGATGATGAAAAACAAAACACAATTTCTCATAGACATAGAAGAATGCTTGAAATGCCTGCATCAAAGTGAAATGGAGTCCTGCAAATTTCAAAGCTCTATATAGTAAGAATAGCTATAAGAGTCGACACTAGAATCTCTAACCTGGGAAGTCTATAACCTTGTCATAAATGAAAGTTCCATATAAATGGGTTTCCATTTCTTAGTTGGGTATTAGAGATGGATGATTAATAAACCACAATGCCTATACCTTTGAATTACATGATAAAACACATGCCAAAGTCATGTTCCAAAATGTTCTTTATCCCTTCCTAGGAAGCCTACTATAAAAACATATAGGCACATACCCTCAAACAGTTATTTCCCTCTACTTGAGTGATTATATAATCCAATATTGATTATCTTCATTCAAAAGCAGAAGTATGGATAATTGAAAACAACAGGTAAACCAAATGTCACATTTATTTAAAACAACTAATGAACGAGAAAAGATTCTAAGATTATACAATGTATTAAGGAAAAGTAGCCTGAAATTAGAACTTTGAGGCAAAGGGAGTAGAGCCAAGTTGGCAGAGTAGAAGGAAGAACTCACCTAAACTCTCTCATATTCCCCTCCAAACAATTTTAAATTAAGGCCTCAAATTGATTTCTGGAGTAGCAAAACCAAAAAAAGGTCAGGTGAAAAAATTTTCTAGCCCAAGATAACTTAGAAAGTCAGCAAGAAAGGTTTGTCTCACCATAGTGGGAGGTGGCCTGCAGCACAGTACAGGCTGTGCTGCGATGCGAGTGGCAGGCCTTAGAGGTCGCTACATCAGAGGCAGCAGCACCTTCTGGAGCTCTCAGGCCACTGACAGTAAGAGGGTCAGACAACTGGTCCAAAAGAGATTATAGGGGATCCTTTGCTAGCACTGAGTGGAGGACCCTTTTGTATTGCCCATACACAGGTCCAGGTTGCAGGCTTGGTCACAACTCCAAGGCAGAAAGGATCACTAGTGATTGAGGATTCAGGAAAGCAGGGTACCTGGTCAAATTTCCAGAGCCAAGAGCAATGCTGTGGCTTCAAGGAAATAAGATCATTTTCTGGGTAAAGGCCAGAGCACAGGCCAGGAGAGGAATGCCCACACCTCTCCTCAGATCATACCACCTTGGAAACACTGAAAAGATAGAGACCCAGAACTACCTCTGAAAACAGCAGCATGAAAAACCTGAAGTTTCCCCCCAATCCCACCCCATCAGGACAGCCCAACTTTAACGTAAAGTTAAAAGTCAGGAAACATGGGAAATATGAGCAAACAAAGCAAAAATAAAACAAAATGGGCAATAAAGAGTAACTATGGTAATAGGGAAGATCAAGATACAAATTCAGAAGAAAACAAAATCAAAACTGCTATATCCAAAGCCTCAAAGAAAAATGTGAATTGAACACAAGGCCAAAAAGAATTACTGGAAGGAGTCAAAAAGGATTTTAAAAATAAAAATGAGAGAGGTAGAGGAAAAATGGGGAAAAGAAATGATGCAAGAAAAGACAGTGATGCAAGAAAATAATGAACAGTCAACAGACTGAAAAAGAGGCACATACTGTAGAAAATATCCCCTTGAAAAAAACAGAATTGAACAAACGGTAAAAGAGGCATAAAAATCCACTGAAGAGAAAAACTCTTTAAAAAGCAGAATTGGGGGAAAAATACAAAAATTCACTGAAGAAAATAACTCCTTAAAACGTGGAACCAGTAAAATGGAAAAGGAGGTCCAAAAGCTCAAGGAAGAAAATAATTATTTGAAAATGAAAATTGGGCAAGTGGAAGCTACTGACTCCATGATATGGCAAAAAACAATAAAACAAAATCCAAAAATTGAAAAAAAATAGAAGAAAAATGTGAATATCTCATTAGATAAACAAGGGGCATAGAAAATAGATCAAGGAGAGATAATTTAAGAATTACTGGACTATCTAAAAGCTATGATCAATAATTATGATCAATTTCTTTCAAGAAATTACCAAGGAAGATTGTGCAGATATCCTAGAACCAGAAGGTAAAATAGTCACTGAAAGAATCCACAGATCACCTTCTGAAAGAGACCCCAAAACAAAAACTTCCAGGAATAGTACAACTAAATTCCAGAGCCTCCCAGTGGAGGAGTAAATCTTGTAAGCAGCCAAAAAGAAACAATTCAAATATTGTGGAGCCACTGTGAGGATCACCCCCGATTTAGCATTTTTCTCAGTAAAAGATCAAAGGGCTTGGCACAGGGCATTCTGGAAAGCAAAAGAGATAGGATTACAGTGAAGAATCACCTACCTAGCAAAACTAAGTATAATCTTTCAGGGAAAAAAATGGAAATTTAATGAAGTAGAGGAGTTCCAAGTATTCTTGATGAAAAGACCAGAGCTAAATAGAAAATCTGACTTTCAAATACAAGATTCAAAAAATCATAAAAAGGTAAACATGAAAGAAAAATCATAAGGGTTTCAATAAAGTTAAACTGTTTATTTACATTCCTACATGGAAAGGTGACCATTACAATTCCCAAGAATTTTATCATTATGAGGGCAGATAGAAGGAGTATACACAGACAGATGGCACAGTTGTGAGTTGGTTATGATGGGATGATTTAAAAAAAATTAAGGAATGAGAAAAAGATGCACTGGAAGAAGGGGGAAGGGAGAGGAAGAACAGGGAAAATTAACTCACATAAAAGAGGTGTAAAAGGAAGAGACTCTATGGTGGAGGCAAATATGGGTATTGGGGAAATGGACAATGCTTAAACCTTACTCTCATTGTAAACGGCTCAAAGATGGAACAACACACACACCCAGATGGGTACAGAAATTCCAAAAGGGAAACAGGAAGGGAAAAAGACAAGAAAAGGTGGTGGAAGTGATAGAGGGTGGATTAAAGAAGACGGTCAAAAGCAAAACAGACTTTTGAAGAGGGGCAAGGCAAAAAGAGAGAAAGATAAACAGGAAAAAAAATAGGGTGGAGAGAAGTACACAGTGATCATAACTGTGAGTGGGATGAATTCACCCATAAAATGGAAGCAGATATGAGATCAGATCAAAAACCAGAATTCAACAATATTTTGTTTACAAGAAATACATTTGAAACAGACACACACAGTAAGGCGGAGGCAAAAAAAAAAAAAAGAGCAGGGGTAGCAATCATGAGCTCAGAGAGAGCAAAAGCAAAAATAAACCTAATTAAAAGAGATAAGAACGGAAGCTACATTTTGCTAAAAAGGTACCTTGTACAATGAAGTAATATCAATACTAGACACATGCATGAAAATGGCATAACGTTCAAATTCTTAAACGAAAAGTTAAATGACTTACAGGAACAAAAAGACAGTAAAACTGTATTAGTGGAGGAACTATAGTTTCCTTCTCATAACCAGATGAATTTAACTATAAACATGAAAGAAGTTAAGGAGATAAACAGAATTTTAGAAAAGTTAAAAATGATAGACTTCTGGAGAAAACTGAATGGGAACAGAAGGGAGTTGACTTTTTTCTAAGTTGAACCTGGCTCTTTCACAAAAACTGACTCTGTAAGAGGGCACTAAGACCTCACAAACAAATGCAGAAAGGCAGAAATATAGAATGCATCCTTTTTTAGGCCATGGTGCAATAAAATTCATATTCAATAAAAGGCTATGAAAACACAGATTAAAAATTAATTGGAAACAAAAAATTCTAATACTAAAGAATGAGTGGGTCAAAGAACAAATCACAGAAACAATAAATAATTTCATTAAAGATAATGACAACAATAAGACAAGTTACCAAAATGTATGAGATACAGCCAAAGTAGTACTTAGTGAAAAATTTGTATCTTCAAAGGCTTATATCAATAAAATAGAGGAAGAGTAGGTCAATGAATTGGGCATGCAACTAAAAAGAAAACTAGAAAAAGAACAAATTAAAAATCTCTAATTAAATACTAAATTGGAAATCCTGAAAATCAAAAGAGAGATGAATAAAACTGAAAGTAGGAAAACCATTAAACTAATAAATAAAACTGAGAGCTGGCTTTATGAAAGGAAAGGTTTTAAGAATATTGCATATTAAAATATATAATCTGTTAATTTGATTTTAAAGGCATAATAAATTACAAGTATCAAAAATGAAAAGGGTCTTACACCATATACCAAAATAAAGTCAAAATAGGTACGTGACTTAGATAGTATAAGCCAACTGGGAGAGCAAGGAATAGTTTACCTATCATATTTATGGAGAACAGAAGAATTTATGACCAAAGAAGAGATGGAAAACATTATGAAATGCAAAATGGATAATTTTGATTACATTAAATTAAAAAGTTTTTGCTCAAACAAAGCCAATGCAACCAAGATTAGGAGGGAAGCAGAAAATTAGGAAAGAATTTTTATAACCAATGTCTCTTATAAAGGCCTCATTTCTAAAATATATGGAGAACTAAGTCAAATTTATAAGAATACAATTCATTCCTGAATTGATAAATGGTCAAGGGATATGAACAGGCAGTTTTCAGAAGAAGAAATTAAAGCTATCCATAGTTATATGAAAAAATGCTCTAAATCACTATTGATTAGAGAAATGCAAATCAAAATGACTCTGAGGTACCACATCACACCTATCAGATTGGGTAACGTGACAAAACGGGAAAATGATAAATGTTTGAAGAAGATGTGGGAAAACTGGAACACTAATGCACTGTTGATGGAGTTGTGAACTGATGCAACCATTCTGGAGAGCAATATGGAACTATACCCAAAGGGCTATCAAACTGTGCATACCTTTTGACCCTGCAATACCACTTCTAGGGCTGTATCCCAAAGAGATCATAAAAATGGGAAAAGGACCCACATGTACAAAAATATTTATAGCAGCTCTTTTTGTGGTGGCAAAGAATTGGAAATTGAGGAGATGTCCATCAATTGGGCAATGGCTGAACAAGTTGTGGTATATGAATGTAACAGAATACTAAGAAATGATGAGCAGGCAGATGGCAGAAAAACTTGGACTTATGCTAAGTGAAGTTAGCAGAACCAAGAGAATGTTGTACACATTAACAGTCACACTGTGAGACAACTGACTCTGACAGACTTAGCTCTTCTCAGCAATGTAAGGATCTAAGACATCTCCTAAAGTCTCATGATGGAAAATGCTATCCACAACTGGAGAAAGAACTATAGAGTCTGAATGCAGATTGAAGCATACTATTTGCTCTTTTTTTTCTTCTGTTTTGTTTTGTTTCCTCTTTCTGGTGGTTGCTCCTATTGGTTCTAATTCTTACCTTACAACATCGCTAATGTGAAAATATGTTTAATAAGAATGTGTATGTATCAGCCTATATATATGCGTCTTGGGGAGGGATGAGGAGAAGGAAGAGAAGAAAATTTAAAATTCAAAAGCTTATGGAAGTGAATGTTGAAAACTAAAAATAAATTAATTTTAAAAAATGAAAAGGGTGAATTCACCACCAATGAAAATTAAAATAAAGCAATTATTGGGAGTAATTTTGTCCAATTACATGCCAATAAATCTAACAATCTAAGTGAAATGGATGAATATTTACAAAATCATAAATTGGCAATATTATTATTTTATTTTCCCCCAATTGCATATAAAAACAATTTTTAATATTTGTTCTTTAAAATTTTGAGTGCCAAATTCTCTTTCCCCTTGCCCCTCATTGAAAAGGCAAGCAATTTGATAAAGGTTATACATGTACAGTCATGCAAAACATATTTCCATATTAGTCATTCTGTGAAAGAAAACAGACCAAAGCCCAAGAAAAATGAAGTAAAAAACAAATAAAAAAAATTATGCTTCAATCTACATTCACACTCCATCAGTTCTTTCTCTGGGGATGGACAGCATTTTCCATAAGTCCATCAGAATTATCTTCAATCACTGTATTGCTGAGAGGCAGTCACAGTTGATCATTGTATAATATTGCTAATACTATATAGAATGTTGTCCTTGGTTCTGCTCACCTCACTTTGCATCAGTTCATATAACCCTTTCCAAGTTTTTCTGAGAGCATCCTGCTCATCTGTTCTTGTAAGAGAACAATATTCCATCACAATCAAATATCACAACTTGCTTTAGCCATTCCCTAATTGATGGGCAGCCCCTCAATTTCCAATTCTTTCCCACTAATAAGAATTGCTATAAATATTTTGTACATATAGGTCCTTTTCCCTTTAAAAAAAAAATCTGCTAAATCTTGTGTTATCCTGACTGTAGCTCCATGATATTTGAATTATTTCTTTCTGACTGCTTACAGTACTTTCTCCTTGACCTGAGCACTATGGAACTTGGCTTAATATTCCTGAGAGTTTTCATTTTGGGATCTCTTTTAGGAGGTGATTGGTGGATTCTTTCAATTTTCTATTTTACCCACTAGTTCTAGGATATAAGGGCAGTTTTCCTTGGTAATTTCTTGAAAGATGATGTATAGGCTCTTTTTTTTCCTATCTTGGCTTTTAGGTAGTATAATAATTCTTAAATTATCTCTCCTCATTTAATTTCCAGGTCAGTTGTTTTTCCAAAGAGATATTTCAAATTTTCTTCTATTTTTTCCCAATTTTTTGATTTTGTTTTATTGTTTTGCAATGACTCATGAAGTCAGTAGCTTCCACTTGCCCAATTCTCATTTTCAAGGAATTGTTTTCTTCAGTGAGCTTTTGTACTTGCTTTTCATTTGGCCAATTTTGCTTTTTAAAGAGTTCTCTTCAGTGAATTTTTGCATATTTTTTCCCATTTTGCCAGTTCTGCTTTTTACGGCATTCTTCCCTTCTGTGGATTTTTGTGCTTCTTTTATCATTTGGCCCATTTTGTTTCTTAAGATGTTATTTTCTTCAATTTTTTTTGGTGCCTTCTTTACCAAGCCATTGACTCTTTTTTCATTGTTTTCTTGTATCATTATCATTTCTTTTCCCAATTTTTCCTCTATCTTATTTGGTTTTTAAAATCCTTTTTTGAGCTCTTTCAGGTATTCACGTTTATCTCTGAGGCTTTAGATGTAGCATTTTTGACTTTGTTGTCTTCTTCTGTGCTTGTGTTTTGATCTTCTCGATCATCACAGTTTCTATGGTCAAGAACTTTTTGAATTGTTTGCTCGTTTTTCCAGCTTCTTTCGTGACTTTTAACTTTAGGTTAAAATTGCACTCTGCTCCCAGGGTGCTGAAGGCCCCGTCCCAAGATTTAGGTTTTTTGTGCCACTGTTTTCAGGCCTAGTTCTGAAAGGTCTGTAAGCTTTTGGTTCTTCAAAATGGGTATGATCTACTCCTCTACTGTGTTTACTACTCTACTGGTCTGTGCTCGCGTGACCACAAGCACTCTCTTCTTCCCTGGAATTATGACCAGGGTCCTCTCATTTCTGCAGCTGAAAACTCTTGCGTACTATTGCTCTTGCTCACCCTGGGCCTGTGAGTCAGGACCAGGACCTTGGATCCACATATGGACCATACAACAGAGTCCTCAACACAGTGACAGCAAAAGAGCCTCTATAATCTCCTTCTCACCAGTTATCTGACCCTCTTAACATCTCTGGGCTAAGAACTCCAGAAGCATCCACTGACGCTGTTAATTCAGTTGTCCTGTAAAGCCCTCTCCTGGATTGTGTGCTGACCTTCTAAGTTGTCTTGGGCTGGAAAATTATTTTACCCCATCATTTTATGGGTTCTGTCCCTCCAGAATTTATTTTGTGGAGTCATTTAAAGTTGTTTGGAGGGAAACTTCCGAGAACTCAAATGAGTTCTTGACTTTTCTCCACTATCTTTCCTCTGCCTCAAATTACCCAGATTAACTGAAGAGAAAATAGGATACTTATGAGCCTTGAATGAAACTTTGAAAGACCCCAAGGATTTTAAGAGGTAGAAGAGAGAAGTTAGTACATCTGAGGTAAGGGGGACAGTCTATGTAAAGGCAGTAAGATGGCGATGCTATGTTGGGCATGAGAGAAAGTAAGCAGGCCAGTTTGGCTAGATAGATGGATGCAGAGAGGAATAATGTTTAAGTTGGGAAATATAATCCTGAGTCAGATTTTGAAGTGCTTTAAATTGTAGAAAAGTTTGCGTTTGATTTTAGAGAGAAAAGTGAGCTACTTGACCTTCCTGAGGAGGAGAGTGACAAGGTAAAACCTGTGCTTTGGAACATCATTTTGGTAGCTCTATAGAATATTTACTGAAAGGGAAGGGACTGAAAGTAGAAAACTAATTAAGAAGTTAGCAATATTCTAGAAAAGAAGTAATGAACTGAATTAAAGTGGTGACCACGTTAGTGAAGAGAACGGGACCACCATAAAGAGATTTTATGGAGGAAGAATTGACAAGACATAAAGGCTAATTGGATATGACAGTGAATAAAAGTGAAGAACCAAGGATATTTCCAAGGCGGTAAAATTGAATGAATAGAATTGGAATATGAGGAAGAGACATGGGTTTAGAGGGTAAAAATGATTTCTGTTTTGCATATGTTCAATTTGAGAAGCCTTTGGGATATTCCGTTGGAAATATCCAATAAATAGTTGTCAATGCTGATGAGTACAAAGCCATTCTTGAGAGAAAAAAAAGCCTAGGACATAGGCTGAACATGCATCCACATCTGGGTGTGGAACGCATTTAAAACTTGAACAAAAGAGAGTGAGAAGTGGTCAGACAGACAAGGAAAACCAAGAGAAGAACAATGTCATCTGTGAACCTTAATTGTTTCTGAATTTATCATACCCAAAAACCCACGTGTTTATCTTTGGCTGCCCCAATTAGGACTACTTCAGGGTGAAAAATACAACTAAAATTCTAGAATTACAGAATTGGAAGAAACTTCAAAGACTATTTACTTTAATCCTCACTAGAAGCATGAATTCCTCTTTCCATACCAAAGCAAGGGGAAACTCAAGGCATTTTTTTTGTAATTTTTTGGAAACTCAAGGCGATATTAAAGTAATAGAGTACTTGTGAAGGTATGGATTTACAAAAAAAAAAAAAAAATTAAAGGGACAACAAAGGAACCAACGCAGATAAGGGCTGGTTGCACTTAAATTCCAATGAGAACAAGGAATCACAAACTTCAAAAAATTACAATTCTTTTCCTAATTTTTGTTATTTTTACTATATCTTCATGATCTATTAAAATTGTCCATTAAGAGATGAGAGGGCAGTGACCATGTGAACAGAGAGAAGGAGATAAATGGGAAATGTTGTTGAAGTAAAATCAACAAGATTTGTCAACTTACTGAAAAAGAAGGAAGGAGGAGAGAGAGAAAGAAGACTGAAGGATGATTTTAAGATTACAAATAGGTAGGGAGAATGGTAGTACTCTTTTTAAAAAATGTTTTTCTTTAGCTTTTTATGTACTTATTTTTCACATTCATTTTAAAAAATTTTAGGTTCCACATTTTTTCCCGTCCTTCAGCCTCTCCCCCATCCATCAAGAAGGCAAGTAATATGATACCCATTATACATATGAAGTCATACAAAACATATTTCCAAATTAGCCATGTTACCAAAAAAAAAAAGCAATAAAGTAAAAAAAAAAACAAGTATGCTTCAATATGCATTCAGACTTCATCAGTTCTTTCACTGCGGATGGATAGCATTTTTCATCATAAGTCCTTTGGAATAGTCTTGGATCATTGTATTGCTGAGAATAGATAAGTTATTCACAGTTGAACATTGTACAATATTCCTGTTACCGTGTATAATAGTCTCCTGGTACTACTAACTTCACTTTGCATCAGTTCATTTTACGTCTTCCCGGGTTTTTCTGAAACCATCCCACTTGTCATTTCTTAGAGCACAATAGTATTCCATCACAATCATATACCACAATTTGTTCAGTCATTCCCAAATTGATGGGCATCCCCTCAACTTTCAATTCATTGCTATCACAAAAAGAGCTGCTATAATTATTTTATTTCCTTTCTCTTTGATCTCTTTGGGATACAGACTTAATAAAGACATTGCTGGGTCAAACAGCATGCACAACTTTATAGCTCATTGGGCATAGTTCCAAATTGGTCTACAGAATGGCTGATCAGTTCACAACTCCACCAACAGTGCATTACCGTCTCTATTTTTCTGCACCCCTTACAGCATTTATCATTTTCCTTTCCTGTCATGTTAGTCAATCTGATATGGTTGGTAAATGGTGATGCTCTTAATAGAATTAAGGAAATTAGTAATTTTGAAGGGAAGTGAATTCTCTGATGTTAGACATAAAAAAATTAAAATTTCAATGGGACATACAAATAGAGGCATAGAGCAGATAATTATTGACACAGGCTTGGAATTGAGGACAGCAATTATGACTGGTTAAGTAAATTTGAGAATCATCTGCAAAGAGATAATAATGAAACCCAGGAGAACTGTTGAAATTATTATATAAAAAGACGAAGAAAGAGAAGAGAAGCAGGGCCCAGAACAGAGCTGTCACAGAGACTTAACAGTTGTCAATAGAGAATGAATCCACAAAGCACAGTATGAAGGAAGAGACACAAAGAGATAGGATAAATAGAAGAGATAAGTGTCACAAAAGGCAAAGCAGGGAGACTCCATCACGGCACCAGGTGGTTAACAGCATTAATAGTTAAAGAGAAATCAAGAAGAACAAGAACTAAAGAAAGCTATTGAGACTACTGCTAACCTTTGAGACAGCAGATTCAATAGAATGGTGGGAGTGAAAGCCAGATCACAAAATCATGCAGATTAAAAAGTATTTGGGAGATGAGGGTTAGGAAGCAAGTGTTGATGAGTCTTTCTAGGAAGTTTATTAAGAAAGGGAGAAGGTGGGGCAGCTAAGTGGCGCAGTAGATAGAGCACCAGCCCTGAAGTCAGGAAGACCTGGGTTCAAATCTGGCCTCAGACCAAACACTTGACACTTACTAGCTGTGTGGCCTTGGGCAAGTCACTTAACCCCGATTGCCTCATTAAAAAAAAAAAAAAAAAAGGAAAAGGTACAGGATAACTTGAGAGGACAACAAGATTAAATAGATTTTTTTTTATTATGAGAAAGACCTGGCAATATTTGTAGTCAACAGAGAAAGAATTAGCAGATAGGGAGCGACAGAAAATGAGACAGAGAGAATGATGAATAGTGTGACCTACCAAAGGAGATGGGAAAGGAGGGGATCAAGGGCACAAATGTAGGAGGGTCAGTCATTATCCTGAATGTGGTACGGTGGAACACTTGGGGCTATGGGGCTTAAACATCCTTTTAATTGAAATCATATTCCAATTTCAACAGGCAGCATTAATTCTTAAAGTGGTTTATAGAGCCCAAATTTCCCAACTATGCAGCATGTGAATTCAGAGGGTAGCCCAAGATATTTAAATTTTCAACCTAACTATTTAATAAACAGAAGAGTTAGGTATTTCTTTTGGCCTAAGGGTGATGTGAAAAAATTGCTGAGACACTAAGGGAGCTGTGAACTGACAAAATTTGGGAACCTCTGGGCTAGAGAACAAAAACAAATTTACTGGGGGAAAAAAAGATTAAAAAAGCAGTTATCACAAAGATTCCTTGAAGTCTCAAGAGCTCCCCATAAAAGTCTCAAGAAGTACTTACACATTCTTTTTGCCTAGAGGGCACACAACTAAGTCCCAAATCATTACACTTAGGAGCAAAGCTAACCCAAACTGCCCCATATCTGCATCACAACTTCCTTTTGAAACTGTCCTAGATCTTATTGTGTGAGTATGAGAAGTTAAGTCATACATTCCCAGTTCCTGACCCACAAGGTGTGGCAGGGAGAAATGCTAAATTTTCCTCAGTGACTAGAATAAAGGAAGACAGATCCAGTGATGACAATGATGATAATGATGATGATGGCTGAAATTTATATGGTTATTAGTGATTTATAAAATATTTTCCTATATATTACCTCATATAAGCATCATAAAAACTTTGTGAAATGTGTCCTACTATCATCCCCATTTTATATATGGGAATACTTAAGTAAGTCAAGTGCCCTGGCCTGGGTTACCCAGCTATGAAGTGTCTGATGTGAGATGTAACACTTACTCTTTCTGTCACCAAGTTTAGTGTTCTATCAATTATTCGATGTTACTTATCTATAATAATAACTGAAACATATAGTGCTTCAAAGTTTACAAAACATTTTATGTCCATGATCTCATTTGATTCTCAAAGCAACTGTGTGAGAAAGTAGACAGTGTGGAGAAGTGGAAAGAGCACAGTGGCTATGGAATTCTGCCACTAATACTGATAACAGTATTATTACCTTGAGCAAGTCACTCAACTAACTTTTCTGGGCTTCTATTTTCTTATCGGCAAAAAGAAGAAGCTGAACTAAATATGCTCTGTAGTCCTTTCTGACTCTAAATTCACGATGCTTTGTCTAAAGGTAAGTGTTTCTAGGGCTGTATCCCAAAGAGATCATAAAAATGGGAAAAAGACCCATATGTACAAACATATTTATAATAGCTCTTTGTGTGATGGCAAAGAATTGGAAATTGAGGGGATACTCATCAACTGGGCAATGGCTGAACAAGTTGTGGTACATGAATGTAATGGAATACGACTGTATTATAAGAAATGATGAGCAAGCCGACTTCAGAAAAACCTGGAAAGACTTGTATGGACTGATGCTGAGCGAAGTGAGCAGAACCAGGAGAACATTGTACATAGTAACAGCCACACTGTGAGAGGACTAACTTTGACAGACTTAGATCTTCTCAGCAATGCAAGGATCTAAGGCATCTCCAAAAGCGTCATGATGGAAAATGCTATCCACATCCAGAGAAAGAACTATGGAACCCGAATGAAGATTGAAGCATACTATTTTCTCTTTTTTTTCTTCTGTTTTGTTTTGTTTCTTCTTTATTGTGATTCCTCCTATTGGTTCTAATTCTTCTTTACAACATGACTAATATGAAAATATGTTTGATAGGAATGTTTCTGTAGAGCCTATATCAGATTGTATGCCATCTTGGGAAGGGAGGCAGGGAGGGAGAAGGAGAAAATTTAAAAGTCTAAAGTTTATGGAAGTAATTGTTGAGAACTAAAAATAAATTAATAAAAAAAAAGAAAAAAAGCATAATCGTACAGCAAGTCTAATAATGGTGAAAAGCCTAGCAAGACAAATATAGGGGTCCTAGGATGATATATAGTTCATTGATAGGGCCATATTCAGTCTTTACTGCTTAGTAGAGCCTGTCAGGGCTTCATTCATGCATTCACTCATTCAGTCACTCATTCATTCATTCATTCATCCATCAAGTATTTATTGTTTCCAATGTGCCAACCACTGTGCCACATTCTGGAGATATAAAAACAATCACTGACCCCAAAAGGCTTTATATTCTATCAAAGGAAAATAATGAGTATATTGTACACTATTGCTGACAATTTTGTAAGCAAAATGTTAAATTGAAAATATTGCCCACTTTTTTATTTAATAAAAAACAACCTGTATGCAATAAACAAACAAATAAATGTAAGTGTTCAAGTATTTCTGAAATACAAAATAGGGAAGACAGAGAAGCTTACAATGTCCACCCTGAGCCAGGATGTTATGCTATGCATTGAGATTAGAGAGATGAAAATGAACAGTTCCTGCTCTGAAGGAATTGGAGTTCTTGAAGGAGACAACATGGACATGCGTCAGAATATACAGAATAAATACAAAATAGGATCATAAGGGCATACATTTAAACCTAGAAGGGTCCTTATAAGTCTTATAAGCCATTATTCCAATACTCTCATTTTATGAGGAACTGAGATCAAGAGGTTAAGTTTCCTTCCCAGAGTCACATAGCTACTATCTGAGCCAGTACTTTAATTCAGAACTTTCTGACTCCAAGTACAGCACTCTAACCACTAAACTACAGTGCAATTACCAAAGTAATTAAATACAAATAAGGGAGGCAGGCTGTAGCAGGAAGGGAAAGGGGGATTTGGTAAAGTAAAAGGTTTTATGTACAAAGTGGTACTTGAGCTGTCATTTTGAGAAAAGGAGGAGTTAATAGCAAGAGTAACAGTAAAGGAGAGTACATTTCAGGGATGACCAATGCAGTGGCACAGATATAAAAGATGGAATACTATATAGAAAGAACAGAGGGATCAGGACCTTAGATTGGAGAAAGGAGAATAATATGTACAATAAGGCTGGAAAGATTGGTTGGGGACAGTTTATGAAGGGTTTTAAAAGTCAGAGGTGTTTAAGTTTTATCCTAGAGGCAATAGAGAGCCATTAGAATTTGCTAAGTAAAGAAGCAACATGATCAGATCTGTATTTAATGAAATTCACTTTAGTAGCTTTGTGAAAGATGGAATGGAGGGAGGAGAAATTTGAAGCAGCTAGATATGTTATGAAAATTAGTTCAGTTTAAATATAGGGATTGGTATAAAAGCCCCCAAGGTCCACTGACTTTTGAACCCCTGTATGTCATCATTCAAATGACATTCCCCATCCCCCACCATTCAATTTTTATTTCCATCCCTCTCAACCTTCCTAACCCCAAATTACTCACCACTTCCACTGTGCCCTCTGGAATGCCTGTTCCATAAGCAACAAACTTCCCTTCAACCTAAATCTTCGCATTACACATATTGATTCTCCTTCAAATACCCTAATCACTCAGTTTCTCAACCTATTCATTTCCCGTTATCTACTTCTCCACTTTACCTCAGCCATACAGAGATGCTCATACACGTTATCTTGACACCATCCAAAAATATACCACTTCTGCGTTCATGAATTCTGAAATCTCCCTATCCAAACATAATCTATTGGCTTTTCACCTTTATCTCTGCCTGCCCCTATCAAAATTCTGTTTGTCCACACCATGACTTCTGATTCCTTGATACCTCAATTCTCTCCCTGGCAATTTCCCTTGCATTAGTCATTCTCTCCTTTTTTCTTCATCTTACTCCTGGGTGAACCAATTGATCTCTACACCATCTTTCTCTTTTGAATCCCTAGACTTCTTATCAATTCTCTGATTGCACCTGGCCAAGCCTCAGTGTTGGATCACTCCCACTCCCATATTCTAGTGCACGTGAAGAAAATCACACAGTCCTTCTAAGGCCACTACAAATTTATGTTACACAACCTCAACTGGGCCTTCAAGACTGACAGGCAATACTACCATAACCTCCTTATCAATTTGTTATCTTATTCTCCACAGGAGTACTTCCAAACTTTTTCATTCCTCCTCAAACCTCCCTTGGGTCACATTCTCTGAACCCTCTCAGCTGAAAACTTTGTCTCAAATTTTACAGAAAAACGCAGGACATTCACCAAAAGTTCCCTTTTCCTCATCTTATACCATTTATAGATAGATACATATGCTTTCTGCCACTATCTTCTTTTTCATCCCCATCTCATACAAGATGGCTTTACTCCTTACCAAGTCTAACCCCTCTACTTGTTCAAGCAATGAAGATTAGTTTATTTTTTGCTTTTTATTTAACTCCAAAAAAGTAGTGGCTATTTTATTCGTCAAATTGATAAAATGTTAAATATAAACAGCACTAAAAAAAATACTGGTTTATCCCAGGACCATTTCTAGTTGCACTCCACTGAGCAAGATGAAACCAGTGACATTTCTATAATAGTTAATAACAACAATGGGCCAGTCAAACTAAGGCAGCTACAGGAAGATTAACACTTCATTACTAAAAAGGAGGAAGGGGATGGATAAACATTCTCACAATAGTTTATAGAATGTTTAGTACAAAATAATGCCAGCCAGAAAGTGAAATTGTCTAGAGATGTGTCTATCTGAACCCCACTGGGGAAAAAAAAACCCAGAAATGATAATTTAAAATACTTTGAAAGCTTTGAAGTGATAGCATTTATGGCCTCATATCAACCCAGTGAAATAGGTACTGTAGGTATCACTATTCCCATTTTATAGATAAGGAAACTGAAGTTTAGAGAATATAGAATGTATAAACAGTATTCCAAATTTATCAGTTTTTAATTTAGAACTCCTCTTGAGGAATAAAAAGTTAATTCTGTTTTTATTTAGAATGCTGTAAAAACTGTGGGCTCCAGTTCTAATAAACTTCCTTATGGTTATGTCTATTCATAAAATTAAGGATAGTTTCTGGTTTTTTTTTTTTTTTTTTTGTCTGTTAAAAGCTAACCTGGGGCAATTCTACAAAGTGCTTAGTAAAATACTTCTTTGGTAGAAGCCACAACAAAGCTATGATGCAATGTTGTAAACTTAATTTGATGCTGCAGTGGGTTGAGAAAATGCTTCTACTGGATGCAGCTGCTTTGTGTTTCTCTGAATGTTTTCACTACAACTGTTGCAACTCTATATAGCAATTAATGTAACTGACTTATAACAGAAAGTTGAGCACTACAGTAAAGAAATATTGCTGCAAAGGGTTAGAGAATAAATAATGAATGCATCCTTACTTGGAACAAAAGAACTGTACAATTTAGAATCACAGAATCTCATAACTGAAAATAACTTCAGGGATCATTTTGTCCAAAGCATACCAAGTAGTAATCACTTCTAGCAGATTTCATACCATGCACTACTGTTTATAAGGGCTGTGGAGAGAGGAGTTGATCATAAGAATACACACGATTTAGAGCTGAAAGAGACCTTGGCAGTCATCTGCTCCAATCCCCTCATTTTACAGAGGAGAAAACTGATGCCCAGAAAGGTTAAGTGACTTAATATTTGTGCAGGTGGTAAGGAGCAAAATCTGGATTCAAATCCAGATCTTCTGATTCCAAATCAAGTATTCTGTTCACTGAACCACACTAAAGTTTTTTTTAATGGAAGAAATTTGTACAACTAATGAAATTCAATAAGTAGAATAAGCGATTTCCTGTCGTTATATAATATGGCTAAAAGAGCTATTTGAGAAATGTTATTACTATTAAGTAATTATGTAAAATTTGTTTATAAAAGATGTTATGATGTTTTAATAATTATATTTTATAACCACTAAGGAATATGTAATTTCATCAGTGCATATTAAGGAACCTACTATAGAGAAAGGGTAAGTGAAATGTTCAAATAAACAAAGAAGAAAAGATTTAAGTTAAAATGCTGATTATATAAAAGCCTATATACTAAAATAATTTCTTGAAAATAAAAATGACCAACTAGGAGCTTTGTCAATAAGATGACAATCACCTGGCATATCCTTCTGCCCTCCCCCACTAAACTGACTACTTACACAGGATTAATTTACTTGTCTAAACGCATGGTATTGTGTTAACACAATTTCAGAACTTGTGACAGAATTTCCAAGGTAATATAACTTTTTTGGTGGTAGTCACTAAACAACAACAAAAATGCTAATAAAAAGGCATTCATTTTATTCAATTCAATATTTAAAATCAAAATCTGACTTTTATTTTTCTTCATGTCTTTTGAATGGATTTACTAAATAACATACAACCTTTAAATGTCATGTATGCTCTAAGAAATCAGATAAGGTTACCAGGAAATTAAAAAATGGAAGCTAAATACTATCCCTCTTTGTTCAAGAAGAAGTTTACTGCCTTTATATGGTATGCTGAATTCCAAATAAACATGTTCCAGGTTTTATTGAATTTAATGCATCTCTGGGGATGTCCCCAGATAACTGTAAAAGCTTCCTGGAGTCATGTTTGGGAATCAGTAATTGCTTGTTTTGCAGAAATGGAAGGAAACTAAAATGTAAATGGATCTAAGGAAGAGAAGAAGACTGAAGAGGAAAAACTCAATTTCCAATTAACATATCAAATGGAACTCCACAAAAATTAAGAGGCTGAAATTTTGGTGGGACTTCCAAAATACTGTGTGGCAAAATGATACATAATAAAATAAAAACATAAACCATAAAGCAGATGATGTCAGATATTTAAATAGCAAATGTAAAAACTGAAAATTTCTAATAACCATTAGTGTTAAATAAATGTAGCATCAAAAAGGCTTAATTTATTTTTGTCTATTATTGGTTTATAATAATATTTTGGAAGGGAATGATTATAGAAATGTCAGTTAACATTTTGGGCTCTTTTAAAGATCTCAACTGGTAAGTAACCTGGAAAATGTAAAATTCTCAAATGTCAATCTGAGAAAATGTTAGGCTTAATAGATTGTCTATCAGCTTTAGTTTGAGAAATGCCAGATTTTTTTTTTTTTACTAAATGTATGTGTGTATATGTGAGTGTATGTGTGCATACATATTCAAATATGTGTCATCAAAGAAATCTATGATACAAAAAAAGATGGGTGAGTCACATATCAAGAGTGAGGGATAACAGATAGAAAGGACAGCCAGAGTTATTCTTATACCGGTATTCTTACAATGTCAAGAGAAATTGAAGAAAAGCACCCAGTATGGTGGGTGGAACCCCTGTAGATAACTTATAGTAGGACTTAGACAAGAGTCACACAGGATAAGTAGGCTTAGTTGCTTGTAAGGATTTTCAAATGGATAAGATCACAGATACATTTCATTGACTATATGTCTGAAAGAAAATTTTCCCAACTGACTGGGAGAAAGATTTTTGATAGCATAATGTTGGTAACTAAAAATAAAAATGCTAATTATAGACCCAAATTTAATGTTATAATCGATCTGAAATATTAAATTCATTTTCAAAAACAGAACTGAATAAAGTTATTCTTTGCCGTACACAAGTTAACAAAATTGTAGAGGTTTATCCATAGCTAAAACCTAAACAAAATTTAGAAATTTAACAATAATATGAAAATATATAGCCTTGTCATTGTTCTTTCAGCCACATAAAAAACTATTATGATGTACTCTATTTGATGTTTATGTTATTTCACGCGATAGCTTATGCATCATCATTTAACAAAAACTTATAGTAATGACTATTATGATCATATTTTGATTTAGAGAAGTATAAATTGCCAATGTGTGAAGTCATCCAGTAGTTATAAAAATCTGAGTGCTGGTGTTCTTATTTTTACATGTGTATTATTTGTATGTTAAATATAATTGTGTAAATGTTTATGAATATATGTATATTTATTTGTATGCAGATATAATATAAAAATACCTAATATATACATAGCACTTTAAAGTATACAAAGCATTTCAATATGTTATATCATTTGATACAAAACCCCCAGGAATTTTACATATGAGGAAACTGAGGCACAGAGCAGTTAAGTGACTTGACCAGGGTCAAATACTTAATAACTGTTTGATGCAGGATTCAAACTCAGGTTTTTCTGACCCCAAGTTTTACACTGTGCCAACTACCTGCCTACACAATATAAACATACAAATAGTCATATCAATGTATTTTCATGTATACATGAGAATGTGCATATTTATAAGTATGAATTTGTATGCACATGGTAAATCCCTATTATCAGTATCTGCAGTTTACATTACTGAATTACAAGGAGAGTATGGCTTCTTGAAACAGTTCTCCTACAGTCAGGAAGAACAAGTTCTGTGATACAAACTTGTTTTGATACAAACCTTACCCGAAACTTGGTTAAGGCAAATACATTTTAAAAACCAAGCAACAGGGACAGCTAGGCGGTGCAGTGTACAGAGCTCTGGCCTTGGAGTCAGGAGGACCTGAGTTCAAATCCGGCTACAGACTCTTGACACTTACTAGCTGTGTGACCCAGGGCAAGTCACTTAACCCCAACTGCCTCACCCAAAAAAAAAAAAAATCAAAACAAAACAAAAAAAATAAGCTACAGCACATACAATACAAGTTTTGGTCATCTATTTTGAACTACCTATAATAACATTTCTTTACACCAGTTCAATGTGTTTTAAATTGACTTGAAAATGAAAGTAGGTTTTAAAGAATTGGGAAGAGAAAGAAATGTTTTCAATAGTTGGCTCAGTAAGCTACAAGCAATTAGAATTCTCACACACAGAAAAAATTCAATGGATCTATAAGGTGTAAAACAAAACATAATCAGAGAATCAAACGTATCTGAGAGATGGAATGTACCTCAAAGACCATCTAATCTAACCTCTGCCTAACCAAGAATTCCCTATATATCAATGACAAGGGGTTATTCCAATCTATAAAAACATGCTCCTCCCTGTCAGGAGAAGGATTCCATTATCCCTGGAGGCTGTGCATTTCACTTGTCCACAACTCTAACTTTTTTAATATAAATGTTTGATTGATGCTTTTTGAATTGTTGTCATGTCCAAATAATAATGGTCTCTCTACTCTCCACCCTGAATGCTTCCTTGCAACAAAAATCAAAGTTAACCTAAATTAATAAACATAATGGTAATGTCTGACAAATTGTGCCTCATTCCCTACCTATAGCTCAACATTTTTTTGCTGAAAGAGAAGAGTTATCTTTGTCAGAAGACTGTTTTACTGTCAAGCTTCTGGAGAAAAGATTGGTCATTGCATCAAACATAATTCTGATTTTTTTGGTGTGGTTTTCCTTTATATTACAGTTATAATTGCATAAATTATCTTGATTTTGCTTACTTCACTTTGCATCCATTCATACAAGTTATTCCCAAATTCCTCTATTCTTCATATTTTTTGTTTGTTAATAATACAATCATATATCATTACATCCACATACTCCAATTTGTTCAGTCACTCCCAAATCATTGCATACACTATCTTTGCTACTATGAAAAGTATTGTTATGAATATTTTTGTATGTGTGGAGTTCACAAGAACTCTTAGCATTAGTTTTTCCTTACATCAAGCCTAAATTTGCTTCTGCAATTCAGGTTCATATGTAGTGCTAAAAAGAAATCTGGAAATTTATAAATCATGTAGTCCAATCCCTACATTTTAGCCATGAGGAAATAGTAGTTACGTGAACCTGGACAATCACTTAACCTCTTTCTGTCTCAGTTTCCTCACCTGTAAAATGGAGATAATAACAATAGTGCCTACTTCCCAGGAGTTGTTGTGAGGATAAAGTAAGATAATATTTATAAAATGCTTTACAAATCTTAAGGCACTATATAAATGTTAGCTATTATTATTATTACTTAACTTAAAAAGATATAAAATGAGATTAATCTGGTATAACCATTCCTAATAAAGCCATGCAGACTTTTGGATCATTACTTTCTCTTCTACATGGTCAATAACAATCCATTTAATAGTACACATAATATGTCACGTGTTCTAGAATTTCACCAAGAACTGAAATCAATGCAGACTAAAAATTCCTTACTTTACTGAATATTAGAGTGTTTTTCCTTCTCCAGTCCCATGATCTTTCAAAAATCACTGACAGGGGTTCAAAAATTGTTCAGTGCTCTGGGATCAATTTGCTCATCATCTTATTTATCTTGGGTTTCAATTCTGCTACATATTTTTATTTGTTTCCAGTCCAAAGATTATTCTTCTTGATAAAGAAGAAGGAAACAAAATAAAGAATAGTTCTGCCCAAGTCAAAAAAAGTTATTTTCAGGTCAGAACAAAGGTATGCTTTTTTAGAACTCTAAAATTTCCCTTAAGTGTGGAAAGTTTTATTCAGTTCAAATTTCTGTTCTAGATTATGAGAATTATGTGTATATATTTATTGTATCATTAGAGAAAATTTAATATTATCATGGAGTCACTATATCCAATTATTTTTTTTAATGATTTTGGAACAACCAGCCCCTTAACATTTTACCAGGTATTTGATATCATCACAACATAATATGATTTGAGAAACATTTCATTGCAGCATTATAACAGAGAATTCTGGTGCCCAGGGTAAATTCAGAAAAGTGGACAGAGAAGAGTGGAAAAGGCAGAGTTCAGAATATAACCCAAGGCCAGTATGTATATATAGTCATTGACCTCAAGTCTCTTATGTGGTATGAGTCTTCAATCAAGTGAAATGAAATTAGTCTACCCTGTCAAGTGCAATTGAACTATGGTAGTCTTAACAGGCAGGCCTAGGAAAGGGGAATAATAGTGGGGGAACACACTTGTAATGTTGGGAAGAAAGGGAAGTATGCTTTCTCTGACCAGGATCCTACATATTGGCATGGGGCTAGGTACAACACCAGGCGCAACACCTACAGAATGGAAGTACTAACCACCATGTTGGGCCTGGTAGAGGTACCATTCTACTATGTTAGTGCCCTGTGGCAAAGCTTCACTATTTTCAAGATAATTACAGTTTTATTATGCTACAGTACATATTAGCAAATTAAAAATAAACTTTCCTTGGTATTATGTAGTCTGATAAAATAATAATATTAAATTTGTACTGTAATAGCAATTATTATATTCCATGAGTTCAATCAACATTCTGAGATTGCTGTTTTTCCTTCATGCAGGTAACTTCCTTTTATATTTGTCCCATTAAAACAAAAGAGCTCTAGCTAACATAGATATAAGTAAGATAGTAAGATGTTAGTTTTTAAGAAATAAACAATTTAGAAATGATAGTTCATGTGCAAAGGTTATTTGTAACTTATATAAACAATATAATGAACATTTAGCATTCACCTTTTTGTAACCCACTGTGTTAGTCAATAGACAAGGTACAAAATTTAGATAAGACATGATTCCCTGCTCTTGAGGAACTTACAGTCTAGTCTAATAGTGATGTAAAACACAGAATTAGCTATGATACACATTACGTGGAAAATATATGAAAAGTTACAAAACAAAGTTTTAGATAATATATGTCTAAGAGGCAACATTGTCACTTCCTGGCAGGAACTGGGAAGGTTTCCTACAGGAGATGGAATTTCAGATGGGATTACAAGGATGGGTTCAGTAGGCAAAGAAGGAGGGAGAAGGGTATTTCAGACACTGGAAATAGTTTGAAGAAAGGGGCAAAGGTAAGAGAACATAATTCTTGTTCTGAGGCAAAGAACTATCCAATCTGAGTGGCACATAGTGGTTCTAGAGAGGATTAATGGGAAATAAGGGTGCAAAAGTAGAATGGCGACAGATGGTAGAGGTCTTGAATACCAGCAAAGGAGCTTGTATTTTACTTGGGAAGCAACAGGGAGCCCATAAATACCTTTAAGTAAAAAAGCAACATGACTACATCTATGGATAAACAAGACTATTATGGCGGAGGTATCTAGGATAGTTTGGAGGGCAAAATAATGGAAGCAGGAATACCTATAAAGAGGTTATTATAATAATTCAGACTTGTAATGAATATCTGTACTTATGAAATGATAGTAGAAAAAGAGAAGACGGGGGAGAGATTCCAGAGATGTTTTGGAGATGGTATCAACCCAATAATTTATTAGATAGACGATGTAAGGGTGAAGATGATCATATAACTAGAAATATATGGCAAATTCAGAGGTCATCTAGTCCAATTCCCTCATTCTGTAGATGAGGAAGTTTTAGTGCTGGAAGGTTATGGGACTTCCCAAGTTTATCCAGGTGATAAAGAGAAGGAAGTATCAAAAATAGTCCCATATTTGCAAACATGGGAGACCAAATGAATTAAGATTAAGTATTGAAGTAAGATTAGGTAAGTGGTAAAAAATGAGGCTTCTGCCTTTCATACCTCATATTTTCAGCTGAATCCTCTGGCATTGGAGCCACAGTTTGAACAGCTGGAAGGTTTTTGCTGGTAGCACCATTCACAAAACTAGAGGAGGATGAGGATGAAGATGACCCTGAATCCACTGCACCTGTTTCCAAAACAATACTACTTTCAGTCTTAAAAATAAAGTTAGTCGTAGATTTAACAGAACAACATTTAGTTTTAAGGCTTTCTTTTCTGGTTTTGAAAAAATTATCTCAATTTCTAAACAAAACAGTACAGTACTATTTAAAAACAAACAATTAGTATGCTTTATAATTCTTTATAAATTTAAACAGCATTTGCTGCACTAAATTCAACTGTTTCACATATCTGTCTAGCAAAAACAAATGTTACAAAATGGGATATATTTTAACATAAAATGAAAGACAACAGATGAAAATAAACTTCAGCATAAAATAAAACTGATAAAAAAAACTTTCAAAACAATACAAATTCAGAAGCAGGAAATTCCCCTACTTTTGTTGCTATGCTATGAAATATTCATTTTTTTAATCTCTTAATTAAATTTCTAGGTCTAAATTTTCTACACTGCAGCCACAAAAAATCATATTGAGAATGGACTTGCTTAAGTTATACTGTATTTGGTTAAATATTTCTAAGATTTTAAAATACTCTTACTACATGTTTTCTTACATGATAAAGTATGATTTCAGAACAGCTGTTAATGATATACTATAGAAGCATAGCAAATAGAAGTGGAGTTGAGGGACATCTAGTGTCCCTTCTTATTATCAAATCATATAGCATTTTCCAAAAAAAACCCAAAAACTGCCTCGTATTGCATCTTTAAAGATGATATCTGGCAACTGAATCAGGGAAGAGTGGAAATAGGCAATTTGTTCTTAAAGAATATGTATATCTAAAACTGACCTCAGTAGATATTCTACAGTGACTGTAACTGAAGAGATAGAGAAGTATTGTGGCAAAATGCTGGACTTAGTTAAAATCCCTGGGTTTAAATCTAACTCTGCCACCTATAGGGCAAGGCACTTAACCTCTCTGGGCCTCAGCTTCCTCATCTGTAAAATGAAGGTCTTGGATTGGATAATCTTTAAGGTCCAGTCTCAATCTAAATCTTTATTCCAATGTAACCACTGTATCTCTTTTTCATTTCCTGAAAGAAAAACTAATTTTATAGAAATATCAGGATTTGTCTTTCATGAGGGCCATAAAAGGAAGAAATAATTTGTTACATGACCTGTCCCTCAATAAAGATGACAGACAAAAGTAATTGTTAACTAAATCAGTAGCATGGAATACATACACAATTTTTCTTAATATTCTGCTATATTTTAAAGGACCCATACTGAGTAAATGTTTTTAGCACATGACATTTTAATGTGTTCTATTTTACAGTGAGAAGAGTGGGGGGGAAAGGATAAGAAATTGAAGGGAAAGAAGGCTTTCAATCAAATATTCAGACAAGCTAGATGTTTAAAACAAACAAACAAAAACCTTTACAAATTGTTCTTTTATGGCAGGTCAAAGCTAAATTGTGGATATAATTAAGCTTGAAAAAATTAGGATCACTTTCTCCTATAACTAGTCCCATAAATGTGTTGTGGATGGTTTGTCAGACTCAAAGGTAGGATGATAAACAAGATACAGAAAGCACAAAATTAATCAAAATGGGAAGGGTCTCAGTAATGATGATGGATGGAAAAGTTTAAGGCTATACAGTTTGGAGAAGAGAAGGCTACTATAGTCAGGGAAGGAAAGGCAGGGATCATCTTGCGTTGTATAAATACCTAAAAGGGAATCACAAAGATTTGGGTAAGGATTTATTTGAACTAAGCATCAACAGGAACATTCCTGGAAATTAAAAAAAAAAAAAGTTAACTTCAGCAGGGCTTTTAAAAATTCACGCTGTGGAATTTTCTGTGATAAAGAATCTTTTGGAAAAGGCAGCCAATGATCTGGACAGCAACATAATCTCAGATTATAAATTAATTCAATGCCAAGTAAGGGCTATTCTTGTTAACATGCACTTTTTATCAATTTTTTGATCTAGGCTGGAATGTATCCTCTGGGTATATTGCCAGGGACCTTAAGGGAAAATTGGCATTCCTTATGGGACTTAGCAGAGACATTATGACTGAATTATATATCCATATCCATATGGATATATAGATATATAATCTCAAAGCCATTTTCTATCAGTGAAAGGAGTTAGGGTGCTGATTAATGGTATACTACAACTTCCTGATATAATTCCCCGTTTACATAATGATGTCTTAAAGGTTCAAATTCTCAATTGCTTTTGCCCCCTATATATCTTTCAGTATGTAAATTTCCCTTTGAAAGTAAATGGAAGTCACTGTTCTGAGAGATAAATGGGGAGTGAAGGAAAAAAATGCAAGCATGGACTTTAAAATAGTAAGCAACGGATTCTAAAACTGCAAGCAAATCCCCCTCCCAATACTATTAACTTTGACTCCCAGAAAAGTCAAAAGAGTCTTAACTATTCAAGGTGTTTATTTTTATATATCAAAAAAGAAGAAAAGGAAGAAAGAAAACAGAAAGCAAAAGATGAGGGGTCACAAAAATATTTAAGGACAATACCTGTTGTATTAATCATACTTTTTGGTGTAGCTCCAGTAGCAGCAAATATATTAGGTGTACTGCCTGCAGGCAACCCACTTCCAGCAGTAGCAGCTCCTACAGTGGTAACAGCCAGACTACCAGGAGGAGCCTTCTTCACAGGTACCACAACACTCCTACAAAGAAAGAAACAGTGATGTAATTTACATTGGATTTAAGTTCTACATGTGGACATGACAATACATCAAAATAGCTTGTTTTTAAATTTGTAAAGCTACCTGTATGATGGGTAGAATGTTAAAGGTGCTATAACTAAGGAAATGTGGTTAGTTTATTATAAGTTCCATGAGGAAAATATATGTGTAGTATATGGAATTTTCAAATTTTTGAAAAAAAAAAAGTCATGTAACTTTTAAAAATAAATCTACAGATACTGGAGAAATGTATGTTCAAAGTAGCAAATTCTTAGCTATTAATATAGGGACTTTCTTAATAAGTCTACATAAAATATTCTCCCCTATAATATGTAAAACCACAATAAAAAAACCCCAAGCTTTTTATTTCAAGGAAAAGATTTATTTTTAATGAGCCAAAAGAGATGCATAAATCTAAGACCAAAATAAGCAGCTCCTACTTACTTTTCATTTATCTGCTCTCTCTCCAAGGGTTATTAACAACCTTTTAACTGGCAAATCTAATAGCCTTTTCTCAGTCCTCATCCTACTATTTAACCTCTCTGCTGCTCTCGATTCCCTCTTCCTCTCCTAGTTCTAGTTCTACTTATTTGACTATTCCTTTTCAGTCTCCTTTGCTGGATCTTTATCCAGTTCGTGACCACTAACCATGTGTGTCACATGCTCTTTTCTCTCTACAATATTTCATTCGGTGATTTCATCTGTTCCCATGGTTTCAATTATAATCACTATGCTAATGATTCCCAAATCTATTTAGTCAGCCCTGTCCTCTCTTCTGACTTCCATTCTCCAGTTTCCAAATTCTTTTCAGGTATGTCAAACTGGATGTCTTGCAGACATCTTAAACTCAACAGGTTCAAACTCATCATCTGAACTCATCTTCTTCCCCAAACCTTCTCTCCTTCCAAACTTTGTAATTACCATTGAAATCATCACTTTCCTCCCAGTGGTGGATATCCTCCTTAGGCTCACAGCATAAGTGTCATCCTTAACTACTTACTCACTCTCCATATCCAATCTGTTGCCAAGGCTTGTACATTTCACCTTTGCAACATTTCTCAAAAAAAGCCCCCCTTTTCCTCTGATATTACCACGACCCTAGCGCAGGCCCTCATCTCTGGACTACTGCTATGGCCTGTTGGTTGTGTCTCCCTGCCACAAGTTTCTCTCCATTCCACTCAATCCTCCACTCAACTACCAAAGTGATTTTCCTAAAGTATACATCCAGCCATGTCACCCTTCCTTCTAAATAAACTATAGTGGCTCACTATCACTTCCAGGATCAAACAGAAAATAGTTTGGCATTAAAACCCCTTCAAAAACAAGCCCCTTCTCTTCACCTTTCCAGTTTTCTTATACTGTACACTCCACACTCCAAAACATATTGTCCTAGGCAGATAAGTAGCACAGTGGATTGAATGCTGACCTGGAATCAGGAAGACCTGATTACAAATCCAGCCTCAGACTTTAAGGGCCCTGTAACCCTGAACAAATCACTTAACTTCTGTCTGCCTCACTTTCCTCAACTGTAAAATGGCATCTACTTTGCAGAGTTACTGTGAAATAATATTTGTAAAGCACTTAGCAAATAACCTCTGTCATGCAGTAGACATTTATTAAATCATTCTTTCTTGCTATCCATCCTTTCTTTTTTCAACAACAGCTTTCTTTCTGTTCCTCAAACAAGATATTCCATTTCTCAATTCCAGCCATTTTCACTGATTGGCCATCATGCATGCAATGCTTTCCCATATCATCTCTACCACCTTCTACAAAAGGTCTTTCCCAATCCTTAATTCTAGTATATTCCTTCTGTTGATTATTTCTTATTATTTCTGCACATATCTTGTTTGTACAGTTGTTTGCATATTATTTCCCCCATTAGACTGTGAGCCCCTCTTAAACAGTGACTATCTTTTGCATTTCTTTGTTTCTCCGGTGCTTAGCACAGTGCCTGGTCCATAAATGTCTACTGATTAACTGACTAAACCAGCTACTTTATTTTCTAAACAAAGGCACTTAGCCTTTAGTTTTTCATGCAAAAATAGACATGGTATTATAACATAAAAGACCTCTATACTAGCAAGGAGATTACAGCAATATATCAGAAGAATCATACACTATCTCCAGGTGGGATTTATACCAAGAATGCAAGGCTGGTTCAATATTAGGAAAATCATCAGCATAAATGACCATATCAATAACAAAATAAACAAAAATCATATGACCATCTCAATAGATGCAGAAAAAGTCTTTAAGAAAATACACCTATTGTTATTAAAAAACACTAGAGAACAGGAATAAAGGAAGCTTTCCTTAAAACAAAAAGTAATATTTACCTAAAACAATTAGCAAGAATTATCTGTAATGGGGATAATAAGCTAGAAGCCTTCCCAATGAGATCAGGTGTGAAGCAAGGATGCCCATCATCACCTCTATTATTCAATATTATACTAGAAATATGAGCTATAGAAATAAGAGAAGAAAAAGAAATTGAAGGAATTAGAATAGGCAATAAGGAAACAAAATTACCACTCTTTGTAGATAATAAGATGGTATACTTGGGGAATCCTAGAAAATCAACTAAAAAAACTATTTGAAATAATTAAGTTTAGCAAAGTTGTAGGATATAAAATAAACCTATATAAATCATAAGCATTTCTTTATATGACCAATAAAGCCCAGCAGCAAGACAGAGAAATTCCATTTAAAATAACTAGACAATATAAAATACCTGTCAAGACAAACCCAGGAACTATATGAATACAACTTCGAAATACTTTTCACACAAATAAAGTCAGATCTAAACAATTGGAAAAACATTAATTGCTCATGGATAGGCCAAGCCAATATAATAAAAATGGCAATTCAAGCTAAATTAATCTATTCAATGCCACACCAGTCAAACTACCAAAAATTATTTTATAGAGCTAGAAAAAATAATGACAAAATTCATCTGCAAAAACAAAACGTATAAGATGTCAAGGGAAACAAAAAAAAAATGTGAGAGAAGGTGGTCTAGCCAGATCAGATCTCAAAATGCATTATAAAGTGGTAATTATCAAAACAATGTAGTACTAGCTAAGAGTTAGAGTGGTAGATCAGTGGAATAGATTAGGTATGCATTATATTACAGGAAATGACCATAGCAATCTAGTATATGATAAACACAAAGATTCAAGGTTTTGGAACAAAAACTCATTATTTGACAAAAAATACTGGGAAAACTGGAAAACAGTATGATAGAAACTAGGTACAGTCCCACATATACAAGTCATTCCCCAATTGATAAATAGTCAAAGAATATGAACAGGCACTTTTTGGATGAAGAAATCAAAATTATCTGTAGTCATAAGAATAAAATGCTCTAAATCAGTACTTCTTAAACTGAGTCAGATTGGCGAATATGACATAAAAGGAAAATGATAAATGTTGAACAGGATGTGGGAAAACTGGGATTCTAATGCACTCTTGGTGGGGTAGTACCTTGATCCAACCATTTGGAACTATGCCCAAAGGGCTATAAAACTGTGTATGCCCTTTGATCCAGCAATACCATCACTAGATCTATATCACAAAGACATCAAAACAGGGGAAAATAACCTATTTCTACAAAAATATTTACAGCAGCTCATTTCATGGTGGCTAAAAATTTGAAATTGAGAGGATAACCATCAATTAGGGAACGACTAATACACAAATAAACTATTCAATGCTCTCCTAATTTGCTTACTGTATCACCCTTGATATGTAAATCATGTACCCATTTTGACCTTATCTTGATATATGATATGAGATGTTGGTCTGTACCTAGTTTCTGCTATACTGTTTTCCAGTTTTCCCAGTATTTTTTGTCAAATGTATATAATTGTTATGGAATATTATTGTGCCGTACGAAATGACAAGCAGGATGATTTCTGAAAAACCTGAAAAGACTTACATGAACTGATGCAAAGTGAAGGAAGCAGAACCAGGAGAATGTTATACACAGTAACAGTAATATTGTACCACGATGTAAATGACTTAGCTATTCCCAGGAATACAATGCTCCAAGGCAATCCCTAAGGACTAATGATGAAGCATACTATCTGCCTCCAGTAAAAGAACTAATACTGTCTGAATAAAGACTGAAGCATGCTATTTTTCACTTTTTTTAAATTTGAGTATTCTTATACAAAGTGATGAATGTGGAAATGTTTTACATGACTGCACATGTACAAGCTTTACCAGATTGCTTACCATCTCAGAGAGGGGGGATGGGAGGGAAGAAGAGATAAAATTTAGAACTCAAAACTTTTAAAAAAAATCTTTGAAAACTGTTTTAACATGTAATTAGGGAAATTTTTTGAAATATTTAAAATGAAAAAAAAAACATTAAACAAAAAAAAGACCTTTCATCAGATACTTGGATTTAATACCACACTTATTTTAAACCCCAATTCCTTGAATAAGAGCTTTCAATATTTTCCAAAGTCCCTTAGAAACTCTGGTATGATTCTCAGAGAAAAAAATGTTCTGCATTTCATATTATATTAAGCTTAACAATGAATAAATAATAAATAGCAAACCTAGTCCTTTGATTTTTATTCATGATTAAATTCTAAATTATACAGGAATGCAAATATCAATATAGTTAATACTTGTAAGTAGCTATAATTTAAGGAAAATTCACTGTTATAAGTCAGATTTAACCAAAAATTTTCAGAAAATGCAAACTTTAAATTTAACTTAATAATGAATGAGAAAAGTATTTAAAAAGCTGATGCTACTTAACAAGTTACATGAGTAATCTAGAGTCATAAAAATTGAGTTTTAACACATCATTTTCCCAAATAAAACTCTAATCACAGAGTGCTCTTTTTAGAGTAACTGCAATCATGATGTTCATAATAATTAGTCTAAAATCAAACTACTGCCTAAATTCATCATTCAAATTCTGTGAAATAATTGAACAAATGTTTATTGTGAATCTCCAAGGTGCTCATTTTAATGACTATGTTGGCAGTTCAAATGACCTTTTGGCTGTCAAAGGTAATTTTCAATACTTGCTTCACTCCTCTCATAATTAACACCAGCTATAATGAAATGACTAATTTTTTTCCTCCATGAACTCTTGTTCTGACCAGTATTTTCAAGGAATTTTCCTAAATAGGTTTGGCTATCCAAGTGCTATTTTGCAATTCAACTCCCTATAAAGCACTGACTATGTAACACCCAGGGCACAGGCACCGCACAAATGTGGAAAGAGATACATTCTCTGGACTCAAAGAAATAACTATTTTCATGGAGGTGGGAGAGTCAGGAGAATAGCATGACAGAAGTAAGTCTATTAAAAGTTAAAAGTGTTACGGAGGGAAAGGAGAAATTTAGATGAAATGCTCTAGGAATACGTAGGAATGAGAGAAGACTAGGAAGTCTGAGAGGACAGAGGAGGTTATATACAAAAGAAGTGACACCTACACCGATCCTTGAAGAAAGAGACATTTTGAAAAGGAGAGGTGAACAAGAGCTCACACAAAATCCAGGAGAAAGAATAAAGAAATACAAACCATGCACACGAAGGGCTCACATTATAACAGGGGGAGACAAAGACACAGAAGGGTTCAGCTACAAGTGGGATGGAAAGGCTCCACAAGCCTTAGGCTGCAATAGCAATCAGAAGGTATCGAACTTCTTTGACGTCATTTCCATTGATAAGACATCTATTTTAGATGCTGAAGAATCTGACGGTGCCAAGGACTTTGATGTTGAGAACTTTTCATTTCTGGATTTGGAGCAGCTAAAGCTGCTGAGAGGGTGGGGCTACAATGTTGGTCTGGTTTTAAATGTTTAATCAAGTCCCTATAAACAGGATATTCTAAAAGTCCTAATGCAATTTTAAGTTATTCAAGCTATTTTATTAAGGTTTAAAACTGCTCTAAAACTTTTGGAATACCCTGCTTCTCCAGGAAAAGTACCTTCCAGACCTACACCTATAATCCTTTGACTCTTATCAGAAAATCGATGCAAAAATGTCTTTTCCAATTGACAATTTTTCTTCTTATCCTAGTTGCAGCGATTTTGTTTTGTGTAAAAGCCTTTCAATTCAATGTAATAGAAATAATCTATTTTATCTTTTATAATTGGCTTTATCTCTGTTCAATAAAGAATTCTCCCCTGACTGGAGGTGTAATGGGCTCTCATCTAATTATCTTTATCATGTGAACTTTAATGTTCAGGATATGGATTTATTTTGAACTTATTGTGATAAAAAGTATAACGCATAAGTCTAAAACTTAATGTTCTCTGAACTGTTTTCTAGTAGTTTTCGTATGATAGGTGTTTCTTCAACAAGTAATTTATGCTCTCAGGTTAATGAACACTAGGTTACTGAATTCAATTGCTTTTCATGTACCTTTATGTAGTCAGTCAGTGATCCTTATTTTTTGGTCTGTTTAAAATATTTTTGATGATTATTTTTCACAAATAAAATGAGGCCTGGAAGTGACAGTCTTCGTTCACTCCCACTTTTTCCCATATTTCCCTTGAAATTTTAGACCTTTTGTTCATTCAAAGGAATTGTATTATATGCTCCTTCTTTACAAAGTATCTTTTTGTTATTTTAACAGCATTGTTCTGCAAATTAACTTAAGTAGTTTCATAATTTTTATTATACTGATGAAATGCAACCAGGATCAATGAATATTCCTCTAATTATCTGTCTATACTTTTTAAAGTTTTTTTTTACAAATGCATTTAACATAAGGTTTTATTGCGCCTGAGTAGTCAACTCTCAGATATCTTTTGCACTTTGTAGTTATTTTGTATAAGAATATTTTATTATTTTCTCCTAAATTTTTTATCACAAAATTTATAAGAAAGCTGTTTACTTTTGTAGATTTATTTTGTATCTTTACTAAGGGTATCAATTATCTCAGTAAGATTATCTGCTGAGTCAGTGGGGTTTTCTAAGTAAACTAGGTTGTGAGCAAATAGGGATGACATTTTATACTTTTTCGGCTATGGTTAGGCCTTTAAGTTATTTCTTGACTTACTGCTACTGCTAGCATTTCTAAGACTATGTCAAACAACAGTGGGAATGGGAGCAATTTTACTTTAGACCGATACTTATTAGAAAGCTTCTAGTGTTTCCCTTATTGCAAATAATTCCAGTTTTTTTATTTCTAACATATCATTTTTATATTAAAATAGTCTTTCCATGCTTATGTGTAAGTTTCTTTTACTTAGAATAAATGAGTGCTATAGTGCCAGAGGCTTTTTCTGCTTCTATTGATATAATCAAGTAGCTTAGGAAGTGTTGTTTTTAATATGATTAAGTTGATTATTTTATGATACTGAACCATTCTTGATTGTCAGCCAGGTGGCAAAGTAGATACAGTGCCACACTTGGAGTCAAGGCCACCTGGGTTCAAATCTGGCCTCAGACGCTTACTAGCTGTGAAACCCTAGGCAAGTCACTTAACTTCCATTTGCTTCAGTTTGATTGCCTGTAAAATGAGGATAATAATAGGACTGATCTCCTAGGGTTGCTATCAGGAACCAATGAAATAATAGTTATAAAGTGCTTAATGCAGTTATTACTATTATTATTATCATTATCATCATAACAGCCACAATGAATTTTTATATATAATGCTACTTTTTTTTGCTAGAATTTTATTTCAAATGTTTGCATTGATGTGATTCCTCAACATGTAAGCTCACATTTGTCAGGGTGGTCTCCTGACTTTCCCCCATGCTCATCTAACATTCATGTCTTGGACTTTTGCTCTTCCTTTTGGTCTATTCAAATTCTAGCAATCCCTTCAAGGCTCATACCAGCCTGTCATGAAACATTTTTATGACAAATTTCATCAAAACTGATACCTTTCCTCTTATAGCCTACAGAATTTATTTTCTATATCAAACATTTGGACATTTTAGCAATATTGTTCTATAACTTTCATCAGAATATCTTTTATTATATATTTTAAAAGAGCAATAAATAGGATCTTGTTAAGATGATATAACTATCATTTAATAAGTCTCTTGGAAAACCTTTTTTTAAAATCTTGATTTAACAAATCACTTAACTTGTCTCAATCTTAGTTTCCTCATTTGTAAAATGGGAAGACAATGTGGTATATTGTATAGAAAATTGGCCTCAAGTCAGGAAAACTTTGTTAAGTCATTCAACTTAGTGTCCAGCAGAGAACACTAGATACACTGCAGTAAAGTTGCTGATCTCCACTGGTAGAAGGTGATTCTTCACAAAGAGTTCCCTATACCAATGAACTCACAGGTCTAAATGAAAAAGATAGGAATAATGATACTATACTGTCTATGCCACAGGGCTGTTGTGAGGAAAACTGCTGATACTACTAAATGTAAGTCAATTTCGAAAAGTCTCTTGGATGTAGATTCAACATTATTTGGTAAATATCTGTTGAATGAGCTAGAAAATGGAAATATATCTGATGATATCATATAGCCTGAATAAAGGCATAGAAGTAATTAATAATAAATGATCACTTTATAATTCTATGGTTTAAAAAAAGATGTAATTGGTTTTTAATAAGAGATAGCTTTATTTGGTGATTTTGTTTAGTAATATCAAGCAAGGCATAAAAGAAAGAGATATATATTGCCAAAGACAAGTTTGTCATCATTATGGAAGACATCCAGGAGACAGATAAAAATAAAAAAAAAGAATTCCCTACAGCTATAAGGTCCTCCAACTACTCAGACGGAATTATGCTAATTCCATCAAGTAATAGAATATTGCAGAGCTCCTAAATGAGATCAATAATCACACCAAAAAATATATTCTAACAATACAGAGGAAAAACCAAGTAGTTGAAAACTATCTGGTGTCCAGGCTATGATATCAAGCTGGATAACTACAGAACTTTTGGGAGGTAAAGTGAACTGGATTTTGTTTGGAAAACCATGTAGCTGAACAAATTGTGGTATATGATTGTGATGAAATACTATTGTATTATAAGAAATGATGAGTTCATTGATCTTAGAAAAACATGCAAAGACTTGCATGGAATAACTAAGTACAAAACGAGCAGAATCAAGAGAACATTGTATACAGTAATAACAATATTGTTTTAAGAACAACTTTGAGTGAATAAGTTATTTTGACTGTTATAAATGTGCAAATTAACCATAAAGGTCATATGAAGAAAGATGCTATCTATACCCAAAGAAAAAATTGATAAATAGATGTATGTGTAGAATAATTTTAAATACACCCTCCCCATTTGTGTTTAATGGTAGCCATCTCTAGGGCAGGGTAGTGGAAGGATATAAAAAAAGGAGAGAAGAAAAGAAATGTACGTGATAATTTTGTTGTAATATTTGAAAGGAATAGCAAGGTGTCCTTAGTAGATCTGCACTTTCATGTATAATCATTTTTTTTATTGTACTATGTTATGGAAATGATTGTTTTATTCCATAAATAGGTATTAATGTAATAAAAAAGGAAAAAATATCAATTTAATTTTTTTTAAAAAGGAAAACTACGTAGCAATTTTTTCCATGTAGCAATTTTAATGGTCCTAAACTTCTCCCTGAAATGAGGCCTATTTTTAAACAATCTTCTGGTGACACTATAGCTAGCTATAAGTCAAAAATTATCACAGACCAAGAAAAACAACTGACAATTCTCAAAGGGGAAATGAAAGGGAACTGTTACAGAAGAATGATATGAGTAGAAGTATAAAGAATGTCTTCAGAGAGAAAGATAACTTGAAAAAAGGTAGGCTACTCACATAACAAGAGTTAAGGATAGCTGAAAGATATACTAAGCCCAATATCAAGAGAGCTAGAGGAAGGTTCCAATACCGGGCAACCCACGAAACTTTTATATGGGGAAACACAAAGTGAGTTGCCCAGAAAGAGAAAGCTTGGATGGGTTATGAACTGGAGTGTCTGATGTCTCCACAATGATAAGATCAAAGATCTATCAAAATATTAAAATTTGACACACAAACTATATAAATGAGCAAGAACTTTGTATCAGGTACTATAGGCTCTGGGGATGAAAAACAGGTCAAATAGTCCTTGCCTTCAAGGTCTCATATTCAATTTAGATGGGGTTCTATTTAAACATCATTAAGTTGATTTTGTTGACTCTGGAATTAGAATTATAAGGGACTTTGGATATTACTTAAATGACATATGTGAAAGTTTTTGCAAACATGAGCAATGTATAAATGTGCATAACTATCATTAATTTATTATGTTTCATTGCTATTCTAATTTAGAAGACCTGGATCATTCACTATCACTATCACCTTCACCAATGATGATGATAAGAATAACAACAACAACAATAACATTCATAAAATGACTTAAAGTGCTTTTCCACATATAATCTCACTTACTCCTCATTAAAAACCCTGGGAGGTATTTGTTATTATTATTCTCAATTTATATAGGAGGAAAATGAGGTAGACAGAAGTTAAGTAATTTGGCCAGGGCCACACAATTAGTAGGTATCTAAAGCCAAATATGAACAAGATATGTCCTTACTCTGTGTCTACCAATTTATCTATCCATGGAGCTACCCAGCTGCCTGAGATAGGCAGTTGAACAAAACTTCAATTAAAAACCTTTTGACAAACTAGATATAGTAGACACAGATTTTTCTAAGTTGACTAGGTTAATTTAAAATGATCACTTCAGATAATTACAAATTATCCTTCTAATTTATTTCTAAGTTCAAATAATGCTTCATGGCAATCTATTTCCAAGCTATACACACTAACATTACCAAAGGCAATTACCCAATCCATTTTTTAATACCAATATTCAAAGTGGCACTTATGTACTATTATAATTAACAATCATTAAAATAACTCAGAAACAACTAAGTTACTATTTCAAAAAGATTAAATCTCATTTGGTACTGTTGTTGTTTAGTTGCTTTTAATCATGTCTGACTCTTCATTAACCCATTAGGGGTTTTCTTAGCAAAGATACTTGAGAGGTTTGTTATTTACTTCTCCAACTCGTTTTATAAAGAAAACTGAGGTAGCTTGCACAGGGTCACATAGCTAATAAGGCTTGATTTGAATTCTGGACTTCCTGACTCCAGTCCCACCGTTCTTATCCACTGCACCACCTAGCTGCCCTGATTTGATACTAACTACCTCAAAACTCCAAATAAAGGGTACTTTGGAAACTAGTGTTAAATTAACTAGTGATCAGATAAGATTCATTTGATGGAAAACTAAATGCTTTTATGCTCAGGAATTCCTAATATCTTTGTAACTTGCCATAAGTAACCCACCATACCTGTATATGTGGATTTTTTCTCTATAAAGTTTATCTTTGACCAAAAGCAATGAAATCTAAATTAATGCCTAATTGTTATACATACATAATGCCTAATTGTTCTCTGTAAAGTTTACCTATGGTCAAAAGCAATAAAATCTAAATTAATGCCTGTTACCTCAACAAGTCTATTTGCTACTTTAGGAGAACTAGATTGTATACTTTTCCATGTGCTCTGCCCCCTCCTTCTCTCCCTATCCAAATCCAATACACCCTTGAAGACTCTTAAAATTACAGCTCTGGGGGCAAGTAGGTGGCACAGTAGATAGAGCATCGGCCCTGGAGTCAGGAGGACCTGAGTTCAAATCCTGCCTCACACACATAACACTTACTAGCTGTGTGACCATAGGCAAGTCACTTAACCCCATTGCCTAACTCCCCCCCCCAAAAAATTACAGCTCTGAAGTCTTTTTTGTTCATTTGTTTTTGATTTTCTAAAATTTTATTTATTTTATTTTTAATTTATAAGGTGAAACAAGCATTTCCAAAACACAGTGGAATAATGAAAAGATAGTTGAACATGAAACTGCAGATCTATTATGTACAACTTGCTATTCCTTGTGAAGTCTTTCTTATCTCAGGCAGAAGTGATCCTTTCCTCATTTAAACTCTATGGATTAATAATTTTATATCTACTCATTATTTGGCATTTTGCTATTGTTTTCTACTGTTAGTTTTCAATTATTGTTGTTCATTTACTCAGTTGTTTCCAACTCTTTGTGACCCTATGGACCATACTGTCCATGGGGTTTTCTTGGCAAAGATACTGGAGTGGTTTGCCATTTCCTTCTCATTTGATAGATGAGGAACTAATGCAAAGAGGACTAAATGACTTGTTCAAAGTCACACATTTGAACTCAGGTCCTCTTGAATCCAGGCCTAGTACCCAGTTTTCAATTAGGGAGTTGCAAATTATTTCCACAACACTTTTTACTTGAATGTTCTGTTTTGCTTTAACAATTTGGATATATTTTAATATACATGTTAATAGTTACATTAACATTTATCTAAGCTCTAACCAACTCTAAAAACAACACTCCATTCCAAATCGGATACTTCCACCAGTAACAGTTACCTTCTGCACAGGGCTAACTCTAAGCAAAAGAAATGAGTTGAAAAAGTTAGCTGTCCAACCCTCCACTGGTCCATTTTCCCCTGTCCCTTTCCTTTCCTGTTCTCCAGTGCTTAACCCCAAATTAGACTTTTCTTCCCCTATTTTGGTCTTTTTCTTAACATTTTAAAAAATTTTTATCCTGAACTCAACACTTAAATAATACTACATACAACAGGCCTTCACATAGATATATATATCTATATATATAGGTATATAGATATATATATACTACAATTATTAAAAATATGGAATAATAGGGCAGAAGGAGGGGATAACCATTTATATAATGCTTACTATGTGTCATACACTGTGCTAAGCTCTTTACAATGATTATCATGTTGGAGCCTCACAACAATTTTTTGAGATAGAAGCTCTTGTTATCTTCATTTTATAGTTATAGAAACTGAGGCAAACACAAATTAAGTGCCTTGCCAAGGGTTATACAGCTAGTAAGTGCCTGAGGTCAAATTTGAACACAAGTCCTCCTGACTCCACACTGACCCACTAACTTCCCAATAGCATTTCAATTGTTCTTTGAAAGATACGATTCAATTATAAGTTAATCTGGTCATGTTGTTAGATGTCCCATGGGAAACTCCCATTCCTTACCTTGGCCCTGAAGTTCAATAACAGTATATTCAATTTCTGTTTTTGTTACTAATTTTGCTTCTCTTCTTCTACTAATCTGGGGTTTTTTATATTTTTTTGTAAGTTTTGATTCATTACATTTATCAGTTTTCTTGGCCTATAACCGAGGTAAATAATTTCTAGTAGTTTTATTTACCCTTACTTTGTTAAGAGCTCTTTCATCATTTTTTATTAAAAGAAGTTTCCTCAAATAAGTAAAATGAGATATTTTACAAATATCTTCATCAGCACTATTTAATTCTTTTAATCAGCACTATTCATTCTTTTCCCTTTTTCCTTACCTTCCCCTTCCCTCTCTTTTTAAATAAAATTAGTTTTAATGATTTTTATTAGTCAAAACATATCAGATAACTTATTTATCCATTCAACGATTTTTTGCTTTCAATTTTATTAATCTCTTCTTTGAATTTCAGTTATTTCTAAGTTGATTTCAAGTTGAAGGAGTTTTGATTTCTAGGTTGTTTTTTTTAACTGCATGCCAAATTCATTCATTTTTTCTTTCAGTTTTGTTGATGAAAACATGTAGAGAAATGAATTTTCCCAAGTATTCCAAAACTTTATTGTATTCCAACACTTTCAGTATTTATTGTATTCCAAAACATTTAGTATATTGTCTCATTGTTATCATTTTCTTTGAAAAAATTTTATATTGTTTCTATGATTTGGTTCTTTGATCCATAAATTCTTTAGGATTAAGTTTTTTTTCTCCAATTAGTTTAAAGTTTTTTCTTCGAAGGCTTTTTATTGAATAGAATTTTTATTGCAGTATGATCAATAAGTGGTATGTTTAGTATGTCAACATTTTTTGCATTTTTGTGAGGTTTTATCAACCAATACATAGTTGGGTATTTTCATAAAGAAGAGGGGGAAGGGAATAAGCATTTACACAGCACCTACTATGTGCTGGATTTGTATTAAGTGCTTTTGAAAAGTATTACCTCATTTGAGACTTACAACAACCCTGTAAGGTAGGTGTTATTATCCCCATTTTACAGTTGAGAAAACTGAGGAAAACAGCCATTAAATTTCTTGCCCAGGGACACACAGCTAGTAAGTGTCTGGAGGCTGGATTGGAACTTAGGTCATTCTGACACCAGGCCCAGCCTTCTATGTACTATGCCCCAAATTCCTCTAAAGGTGCCATGCTCAACTAAAAAAATATTTACATTACTTTCTGTTTCCATTTAGTAATTTCCAAGGCTATATAAACTATAATTTTTCTATAGTCCTTGATTTTCTGCTTTCCTTCTCATAAGACCATTAAAACAGAATAAACCATTCTAAGACACTCTTCCTATCTTCTTAACTTTCCTGATGACCTTTTAAAACCTTAGAGCTCTGAAAGGCCACTTTTTACCTTTCCTCCATTAGCATGTAAATAAACAACTCATCTTCACATAGTCCATTTCAATTGATTAAATGTGTGCAATTTTCTATATTTCTCCTGTTTCCTGCATTTCTACTCAGTTTTGGCCTTTTCACCAGGAATGTTTGGAAATCCTGTATTTCATAAAAGAGACATTTCTCTCTGGTTCTCCCACACGCCCTGTAGAAACATATTCAGTTTTGCTGGAAAGGATATTTTTTTTTTGTTTTAAGCTTCTATCTTTTATCTTTTCTAAGAGCAGCTACGTGGCTCAGTAGATAGAGTGCTGGGCCTGGAGTCAAGAAGACTCACCTTCTTGAATTTAAATCTGCCTCAGACACGTATTAATTTATGTGACCCTGGGCAAGTCACTTAACCCTCTTTGCCTCAGTTCCTCATTTGTAAAATGAGCAGGAGAAAGAAACAGTAAACCATTCTAGTACCTTTGACAAGAAAACTCCAAATGGGGTCATGAAGAGTCAGACATGACTGAAAAAAAGATGGAAAAATGGGAGTCTTCTGTTTCTGGGAGCCAAGATGGTGAAGCAAGAAGTAAGTCATTTTCACCTTCCCTTATTGATCTCTGAAACCCCAGGAAATATCACACCTGGAAAAACTCGGGAACAGCTGAGCCAGCAAAAAGACAGGGTATAGCAGTCATGTAACCCAGGAAGCTTGGGGGATTAACAGGAAAGGCCGTTCTTGCTCTGGGGGAGGGGGAGCAATACTGAAAGAGAGAAGTCCCTGCAAGTCCCACCTCAGCATACCTGGAGGAGATCCTGAGCCCCAGAACAGTGGAGCAGGAAAGCACCAACACCAGGACCTCCTGAATACCTTAGTACAGGCAGGGGAACCAATAGATGCCACCTCAGAAAACCATCACATTTGACGGCCTTCTCTAGCAGCCAAATCTTCTGGTGCCTCAGCACAATTCCAGGAGGCAAAGCACCAGGCTGATAGACATCCTCCAGCAGCAAAACATTCCTGTGCAAGGCCTGGGACAGCAGGAGCCAAAGAAAGGAGTGCAAGGCCTGGGTAAGCAGGGGACCCCCAAGGGCCAGAATTCCCACCCCCACCTCAAGAGCTCCAATGTTGTTGACCCCAGCCCAGCACCATGTAAGCTGCCAGAACCCTACAACCTCCAACTGCCAGCATCTGAGGCCTCAGCACACAAAGCCAGTGGCCACTCTGGGGCTCCCAGTACATGAAGCTTGGGTTGGGTCAGTGCCCCCCGCTCTCCAGCAAGAGGGCTCAACTTTTTTTTAGAAATCAGGAAATAAACAAAACCATGAGCAAAAATCAGAAATGGCCAATGACCATAGATTCTCATTATGGGGACAGAGAAGATCAAAGCACACATTCAGAAGAAGACACCATTATCTACATACCCACATCAGAAACCTCAAAAAGGAATATGAACTAGTCTCCAGCCCAAAAAGCCTTCTTAGAAGAAATCAAGAAGGATTTTAAAAGTCAAATAACAGAAGTACAAGAAAAGTTGGGAAAAGAAATGAGAGGTATGCAAGAGAAAGTCAATAGCTTGGAAAAGGAAGGACAAAGATTAACTGCAGAAAACAAGTCCTTAAAAAACATAATTGACCAAATGGAAAAAAAAGTACACTGAAGAAAACAACTCCTTAAAAAGTAGAATTGGCCAAATGGAAAAGGAGGTACAAAAACTCACTGAAGAGAAGAATTCCTTAAGAAGTAAAATGGTACAAATGGAAAAGAAGGTACAAAATCTAAAAGAAGAAAAATTCATTAAAAATTAAGACTGGACAAGTAGAAGCTAATGACTATGGGAGATCAAGAAACAGTCAAACAGAAACAAAAGAATGAAAAGATAGAAAAAAACATAAAATACCTCATTGGTAAACTGACCTGGAAAATAGATCCAGGGGAGATAATTTAAAAATGATTGGATTACCTGAAAACCAAGATGAAAAAAAGAACTTAGAGAGCATCTTTCAGGAAATCATCAAGGAAAACTGCTCTCAGGGCCTGGAACCAGAGGGTAAAATAGTCATTGAATGAATCCACCAATCACCCTCTGAAAGAGATCCTGAATTGAAAACGCCAAGGAATATTGTAGCCAAATTCCAACAATACCAGGTCAAAGAGAAAATACTGCAAGCAGCCAGAAAGAAACAATTTAAATATCATGGAACCACAGTCAGGATTACACAGGACCTTGCAGCTTCTACATTAAAAGATCAGAGGGTACGGAATACAAAATTCCATAAGAGAAAGGAGCTTGGATTACAACCAAGGATCAACTATCCAGTGAAATTGAGCATAATCTTTCAGGGGAGGATATAGACATTCAATGAAATAGGGAACTTCCAAACTTTTCTGAAGAAAAAACTAGAGCTCAACAGAAAATTTGATCTTCAAGTACAAGACAGAAGAAAGACATAAAAAGGTAAACAGGAAAGAAAAAAAATGTTATTAATATGAACAAATTGTTTACATCCCTACAAGGAAAAATGACATTTGTAAATCTTGAGAACTATACTGTTATTATGACATTTAAAAGAGTATACTTAGACAGAGGGCATGGGTATAAGTTGACTTTGATGCGATGATTAAACAATCTAATTAAGTGGTGAAAAGGAATTGTACTGGGAGAAGAGGAAGGGAGAAGGCAGACAAGGGTAAATTACATCACATGAAAACGAACAAAAACCTAATAAAGTAGAGGGAAAGAAGGCAGGGAGATGAGTAATTTTTGAACCTCATTCTCAAAAGATTTGCTTCAACGAGGGAATAACATAATCAGTTAGGTATAGAAATCTAACTTACTGTATACGAAGGGAGGAGAAAGAGAAAAGAAAACAGAGGGGGTAAACCGAAGGGAAGGAAGAAGTAGAAAGGGTAAAGGGGGAAGAAAAGGGAGGGGGGTAACAGAAGGGAGGGCAGACTGAGGGAGGCAGTGATCAAAAGCAAAACTCTAGTGAGGAGGGAAAGAGAGAAAGGAGAGAGGAAAGCATAAACATGGTGGGGGGGAATAGGATGGAGAGAAAGACATAACTGTCAATGTAAATGGGATAAACTCTCCCATAAAACAGAAGCAGATAACAGAGAGGATTAAGAATCATAATCATACAATGTGTTGTTTACAAGAAACATATTTGAGCAGAGGGATACACACAGAGTAAAGGTAAAAGGCTGGAGCAGAATATATTATGCTTCAGCTACAGTCAAAAAAGCAGGGGTAGCAAAACTGATCTCAGACAAAGCAAAAGCAAAAATAGATTTAATTAAAAGAGATAAGGAAGGAAACTACATCCTGCTAAAAGGCACCATAGACAATGAAGTAATACCATTATTAAACATACACACCAAGTGGTATAGCATCCAAATTCTTAGAGGAGAAGTTCAGGGAGTTACAGGAAGAAATAGATAAGAAACTACACTAGTGGTGGACTTCAACCTCCCCCTCTCAGAAACTAGATAAATCTAACCACAAAATAAACAAGAAAGAAGATAAGGAGATAAAGAGAATTTTAGAAAAGTTAGATATGGTTGACCTCTGGAGAAAACTGAATGGGGATAGAAAAGTATTTACCTTTCTCTTGGCTGTACATGGCACCTACACAAAAACTGACCATGCACTAGGGCATAAAAACCTCACAATCCAAAAAGGCAGAATTATTAAAGGCACCCTTTTCAGATCATAATGCAATAAAAATTATATGTAATAAAGGGACATGGAAATATAGGCTAAAAATTAATTGGAAACTAAATAATCTAATCCTAAAGAATGAATGTGTCAAACAACAAATGATAGAAATAATCAATAACGTCATCCAAGAGAATGACAATAATGAGACAACATACCAAAATTTACAAGATGTAGCAACAGCAGTCTATCTCTCAATGCTTACATGAATAAAATAGAGAAAGAAGAGATCAAGGAATTGGACAGGCAGCTAAAAAAGCTAGAAAAAGAACAAATTAAAAATCCCCAATTAAATATCAAATTAGAAATTCTGAAAACCAAAGGAGAGATTAATAAAATTGAAATTAGGAAAACAATTGAACTAATTAATAAAACTAAGAGCTTGTCCTTTGGGGGAAAAAAAAACAATAAAAAAGAGAAATCTTTGGTTAATTTGATTAAAAAAAAGAAAGAAGAAAACCAAATTACCAGCATCAAAAATGAAAAGGTTGAATTCAACACTAACGAAGAGAAAATCAAAACAATAATTAGGAGCTATTTTGCCCAACTATTTGCCAATAGATTTGACAATCTTAATGAAATGGATGGATATTTACAAAAATATAAATTGCCAGATTAAAGAAGAAATAAAATGCTTAAATAACCCCATTTCAGAAAAAGAAATTGAACAAGCCATCAATGAACTCCATTGATGAACTCAATGAACTTTTTCTGTAGGAAAAAAATCTCCAAAGCCATATGGATTTATAAGTGACTTCTATCAGACCTTTAATGAACAATTAATTCCAATACCACCTAAGCTATTTGGGGAAATAGGTGAAGAAGGAGTCCAACCAAATTCTTTTTGTAATACAAATATGGTGCTGATACCTAAACTGGGAAGAGCCAAAACGGAGAAAGAAAATTATAAATCAATTTTCCTAATGAATATAGGTGCAAAAAAATTTAAATAAAATATTAGCAAAGAGATTACAGTAACTAATCTTGAGGATAATACACTATGACCAGGTAGGATTTATACCAGGAATGTAGGGCTAGTTCAATATTAGGAAAACTATCAGCATAAATGATCATATCAACAACAAAACTAACGAAAATCATATGATTATTTCAACAGATGCAGAAAAAGCATTTGACAAAATACAACACCCATTCATATTACAAACACTAAAGGGCATAGGAATAAATGGAGTCTTCCTTAAAATGACAGGTAGCATCTATCTAAAACCATCAGCAAGCATTATATGTAATGGGGATGAAACTAGAAGCATTTCCAATAAAATCGGGGGTGAAACAAGGATGTCCATTAATATTCAATACTGTACTAGAAATGTTAGCTTTAGCAATGATAAGAAAAAGAAATTGAAAGAATTAGGATAGGCAAAGAAAAAACAAAGCTATCACTCTTTGCAGATGATATGATGGTACACTTAAAGAGTCCTAGAGAATTAAGTAAAAAATTACTTGAAATAATAAACAACTTTAGCAAAGTTGCAGGATATAAAATAAACCCACATAAATCATTGGCATTTCTACATATTACTAACAAAGCCCAACAGTAAGAGATAGAAAGAGAAATTCCATTAACAGTTACTGTAAACATTATAAAATATCTGGAAGTCTACCTGACAAAACAAACTGAGGAACTATATGAACACAATTACAAAACATTTTTCACACAAATAAAGTCAGATGTAAATAACTGGAAAAATATCAGTTGCTCATGGGTAGGCTGAGCTAATATAATTAAAATGACAATTCTACCTAAATTAATTTGCTTATTCAGTGCCATACCAATCTAACTACCAAAAAATTATTTTATAGAGCTACAATAACAAAATTCACCTGGAAGAACAAAAGTCCAGAATATCAAGAGAACTAATGAAAAGAAATGCAAGGGAAGTGGCCTAGCTGTACCAGATCTTAAATTGTATTTTAAACCAACAATCATCAAAACTACTTGTAAGAAATAGAGTGGTGGATCAGTAGAATAGATTAGGTACGCAAGACACAACAGTCAATTATAGTAATCTATTTGACAAGTCCAAAAACTCCAGCTTCTGGGATAAGGACCCACTATTTAACAAAAACTGCTGGGAAAACTGGAAAATAGTATGGCAGAAACTGGACATAGATCAACATCTCACACCCAATACCAAGACAAAGTCAAAATGGGTACAGGATTTGGATATAAAGACAGAAAACTAGGAGAGCAAGGAATAGTTTACCTATCAGATCTATGAAGAACAAAAGAATTTGTGACCAAACAAGAGATAGAGAACATTATGAAATGCAAAATGGATGACTTTGATTACATTAAGTTAAAAAGTTTTTGTACAAACAAAGCCAATGCAATCAAGATTAGAAGGGAAGTAGAAAGCTGGGAAACAATTTTTACAGCCAATGCCTCTGATACAGGCCTCATTTCTAAAATATAGAGAAAACTGAGTCGAATTTATAAGAATACAAATCATTCCCCAACTGATAAATGGTCAAAGGATATAAAAACTGGCAGTTTTCAGAGGAAGAAATTAAAGCTACTATAGCCATATGAAAAAATGCTCTAAATCACTATTGATTAGTGAAATGCAAATCAAAAGGACTCTGAGGTACCACCTCACACCTATCAGATTGGCTAACATGACAAAACAGGAAAATGATAAATGCTGGAGATGATGTGGGAAAATTGGAACACTAATGCACTGTTGGTGGAGTTGCGAAGTTAACCTGCCATTTTGGAGAGCAATTTGGAACTATGCCCAAAGGGCTAATAAAATTGTGCATACCCCTTTGACCCAGCAATTCCATTTCTAGGTCTATATCCCACAGAGATCATACAAATGGGAAAAAGATCCACATGTATAAAAATATTTATAGTAGCTTTTTTTGTGGTGGCCAAGAACTAGAAATTGAGGGGATGCCCATCAATTGGGGAATGGCTGAACAATTTGTGGTATATGAATGTGATGGAATACTCTTGTGCTATAAGAAATGATGAGCAGGTAGACTTCAGAAAAACCTGGAAAGACTTACATGAACTGATGCTGAGTGAAATGAGCAGAACCAGGAGACCATTGTACACAGTAATAGCCACATTATGGGATGATTGACTTTGATAAACTTAGCTCTTCTCAGCAATGCAAGGATATAAGACAACTCCAAGAGACTCATGATGGAAAATGCTATCCATGTCCAGAAAAAAAGCCATGAAGTCTGAATGCAGATGGAAGTATGCTATTCACTCTCCTTTTCTTTTGTTGTTTTTATTTCGTCTTTCTCGTGTTTCCTCCCAGTAGTTCTCATTCTTCTATACATCATTAACTAATGTGAAAATATGCTTAATATGAATGTATAAGTAGAGCCTATATCAGATTACATGCCATCTTGACGAATGGGGAGGAAAAGAAGGGGGAGAAAATTTAAAACTCAAAATCTTATGGAACTGAATGTTAAAAACTAAAAAAAAATAAATTATTTTAAAAAAAGTACTGAAAAACAACTTTTGTCTTTTGGACCTTTATATACCAACCTCTCCTCTATTTGATTGCAGCAGCAATCAAGTTTTGTGTGATATTTACTGCAGTTCCTTGGTATCTGAACCTTTTCTTTCTAGCTGTGTACAGTACTCTTTTTTCCTATGACTTCAAAGATTTGAATTTTGACTCTGACATTCCTAGGACTTTTCATGTGAGGACTTCTTTCAGGATGTGAATGGTAGATTCTACATTCATTCTGACCTCATATTCTAAAATATCTACACAGTTTTCATTTATAATTTCGTGAAATATGGTATCCAATACAGGGGCAGGGAGGAGATGATTTTCAAGCAGTTCAATGGTGTTTAAATTACTTCTCCTTGCCCTGTATTTCATGCCATTTATTGAAACTTTATACTCTGTATTTTTGTCTCTTTTTTCAGACTTTTGATTTTGTTTTAGTATCTTCTCATAAAGTCATTTTCTGTTTGCACCATCCTAATTTTCTGGTAATTCAATTCTTTGGTAGGGCTTATTACTCTCTGATCTAAGGTATTAATTCTCCTTGCCATTATTTTTTTAAAAATTCCCTAGCTAGTCCATGTTGTATGCCTTGTTTCATTCTTTTAGTTCTCTTCTAGTCTTTATAATCAGGATAGTCATTCCTCTGAGGCTTTACTTTGACTTGTGTGGGATTTACTCTTTTCTTCTATGTTTATTCTTTGGATCCTCTCAGTCCAAAATATTTCTTCATTGTATTAGGTGGTTTTGCTTTTCTGATTATTCATATCTCTAGCCTCAGTTTCTGGATTAGGAGCTTGTATTTCAGTCACATTCTGCTTCCATATTCCTGGATAATGTGACTAGATCTTCCGTGATCCTGCGTTCACTGTGTAAGATCAGGCTCTGCCTTCTTCACAAATTCTGGCTGCTACATAATGGGCTGAGTGAATGCTATCAATCTGCCAGGTCAAGCTGGGAATCCTTCAAGGAGATTAAGAACTAACCCATTGTTAGGAATAGCTGTGTCCTTATATAATAAAAAGTCATGAAAAAGCTTAATGAAGAGCCAAGAGATACAGGCAAGCATGAGGGGTTTATCCAAAAAGGTAATGAACCCAGGGATAATAGAGCAAATGTTAGTAGACTCTTTTGAAAATATCAAAAGGTGGTTCAAGCAGCAAAGACGGCTGACAGAATTCTATTTGTGACTACAGAAGATGTCTTAGGCAAAACAATGTAAGGCAAGAGATCCACTTTAAGAGCTCCAACTGCAGTTGAGGAAGATGTGAATGACACAGAACCCATGCAGTCCCACTTAGCCATTCCCTATAGCTAGGTGTATAGTCTCTGTGTGTTTATTTTTCTTTGGCTACTGCCTAGCACTCCTTACTCTGAAATGCACAACTTTTTATGTATCTCTCATAGAACAGTATTTGCTGATTTTTGTTTAACTATCTGCAGAAGTGATGGGATTTTCACAGGTGGTAAACAAGTTATAATTAACAAAGATAACTTATGACAGGTTAATGTAGAATTTCCAGATATAAAAATAAAAGTGTTTTGTTTAGGAGAAGAAAATTCTCTCAAGCGAGTAACGTCTTCCCACAAAGTACTTTTAAGTACTCCACTACCTAAATGTTAATATTCTATATTTTTTAACACTATAAATGCATTGTAATAATTTCTATTTACCTGGCCTTGTCTCAGAGATAGGGATGAGGACCCTGAGTCATCCCTCTAGGTACTATTGTGCTAGGTGCTGGTTAGGCGGCATCTCTGGCTGTGGGACTGAGCTGATGTGTATTTTGTCTTCTACTCACCCAACATGTACAGGCTTCCACAAGAGTCTAGCTCTCTTTCTGTGCAGTCCTAGACTAGGAGGGGTTTACAGCTGATTTTGAGGGGATCTTTTTTAAGCATTGTTCTTTCTGGTGCATTAGAGCTTCACTGGGGTATCTGTCAGGGAAGTAGACTCCTCTAGATTTTAACGCTCTACCATATTCCCACACCTTCTACTACTTTGGTACTAGTGCTATGCTTCCTTATGTCTTATCATACAAGGCCCTAAATTGACAGTAGCACTGACCTCAGAAGGAAACAAAGATATACAGCATATAGGTAGAGAAAGAAAAAAGTGAGAATGACTACTAAAGAACCTAAAGGATACACAACTCTGGTGGTGGTCAGACTGCTAATATGTATTTCCTGCAGTTATCTGCAGCTGCCTGACAAATTCAAGTCTTCAAGCTCAGATAAACTATATTTTCAGATACTAAAAGAACAGTTAGAAACAATGGCTGATATAGTGTTAGTAATAGTTGAAAGACCATGGAAAATGGGAACAGTATAACAATACTGGATAAGGGAAAATATCCTGATTTTCATAAAAAAAGAGAAGAGAATAGCATGTGGAAATCATAGACCAGTGAGCTTGACTTAAGTCCCAGGAAAATTCTAGGAAATCATTAAAGAAACGATTGATAAACATCTAAAAGGGAAAACAGTGATTACAAAGAATAGGCATGGCTTCATCAAGAATAGATCCTATCAGATTAATGTTCTTTTATTTTTTGAGAGGATTACTAAACTAGTAGTTGAGGGGAGTACTGTGAATATAATTTATCTAGATTTCAGCAGTTTTTGTTAAAGCATTTCATACAACATGAACTAGATAATGACTTAGATGGATTCAGAATTTACTGGAAGGCTATACTCAAAAGTTCTAGAGAAGGTAGAGCACTGAGGTAATTTTCATAATACAGAAGTCAACAAGGATAAATGTAAAATGTGGATACTCCTGGGTACAAAAAAAAATTAACTTCACAAGAACCAGATGGGGTAGGAATAGTAATATAGCAATTGTTCTGAAAAAGATCTGGGAATTTTAGTGGATATCAAATCAATGAGTGTAATGGAGCAGCCAAAAAAGCTAATGTGGTTTTAAGGGCTGCATTAAGAGATATATAGGGAAGTGATAATTTCATTGTATTCTGTCCCTATCAGATTTGATTTGGAGTACTGTGTTCAGTCTGAATGCCCCTTAAGGACACTAGTAAGAATGCCCAGACAAAAGGAACAAAAATGGTGAAGGACCCTGAAAATCCATGTCATGTGATTACTTAACTGAACTGAGGATTTTTATACTAGTGAAGAGAAGACTCATAGCTATTTTCCTACAATTGAAGAGGTGTCGTGGACGAGAAATTACACTTGTTTTGTTTTGCTGCAGAAAGTATGACCACTAATAAAGTGGAGAAGGTGCAAATAACTGAATTTAGGCTTTATATCAAGAAAACTTCTCTTAGAAACATCAAAAGTATAATGGACTGCTTTGAAAAGTGTCTTCTAAAATGTCCTCTGAGGACATCTTCAAAGCAGAGGCTGAATAACCACTTGCATAAACATCACTGTGAGGATTCTTTTCATGCATGGGTTAGAATAGTAAACCACAGAGGTACCCTTAAAATTTGTGATTCAGTTTGTGGGTCTAAGTTTTCTCATCTGTAAAACGAAAATGTGCTGGAATAGATACATACCACATTCAATTTCCAGTAAATTGTTGTAGAAGTGAACAGAATTATACTGCAACTTAATTTCCCACTTTTCATCACTTTCAATACTTTACTCATTCCATATTATTTGTTCTATTCCAGTTTTAGCTACTCAAGGACAGTGTCAACCAATGTTCCAACATAAAAAGGCAACAGTTCAAGTGAAATCATTATCTATCAAATATGCAGTTAAGATTTTGTCTTACAGCAACTGACTTTAAAAGACAATATCCAGCAATATATTGTGTCTAAAAACAGTGGCTTCTTTAGTGATAGAACATAACATAATAGAAGTAATAATGATTTAATCCATTTATGTTCTACCCTAAAATGAATATAAAATACTTTAAAAGAAGAAATATTAGTTTTAGAACCTTATGTCTTTTATGGAATTTTTGAGTCTTCAAATAAGATTAATAGATTCCAGCCAATCATCATACAGTTAAAGATCTCAAAGGGAAAGGATTACAACATATCTCTAACTTACTCTAGTATCAGCCGCATTATATTTTTTTTTATTTTATTTTTAGCACCAAGTTAAAGTAATATGACAATACAGGTGACAAAAATGGAAAATGCCATATCATCTTAAGTATTAGCCTATAAATAAGACTATACATAATTTTTACTTCTGGTTTATTTATAGAAGAGACTGGGTGGAGAAGCAGTAGATTAGAATTAAAACAGAAAGCAATGGACATAATAAATCAGTTTACCTGTGAATAAGCAGAAACCTCAGGATTTTTTAACAAAAATACATTTATTAATACTTCACTTGTTACTAACAACAATAATGACAATATGATGCTTGAAACCTAAATAGTATTTTAAAAACAAATGAAGAATAAAATACTTTAATTTATTAACCAAAGGAACTACACTTGAAATTCCTTTCTAGAACTAACATTCTATGATTCTGTTAAAATGACAGATGGAAGAAACAGTTATAAACTTTCTGTCATAGGGCAATTTTTTTCTTAACCATGTTAGCAATGAGACTACACATAAAAGACTTAGTTCACTTTTTTTGTCTTCTGGTCCAAACCTGAAAGGAACCCCAAGAAGAGCAAAAAAAAAAACAGCGTATGTGTATGTTCTCAGAAGATGAAAATCATCTAAATAACAGTCAACTGAATCCCCTTGTTACTATGTTCAGGAAAGAGCATTCAATTTCAACTGAAATTCTAGATTAAAAGATACAGATGTATGCTTAAAATATGAATTTTAGAAAAACACACAACTTTCCGTCTCATGTATATTGATATGTTAGTAACAGTAGACACTAAAACATAATTGCTCAGGTGTAATATTTTCTACATAGTTAAACCAATGTTGAAATTAAATATACAGTGACATAAAACTTTGTAGATGGTGAAACTATTTCCTCACTCTAAGACAATGTTGTAATTTGATAGAATAAAACTTTCATGAAAGCTGCTCACTTACATGAGTGGACACATTTTGTTAAAATTTGATAATTTCAAAATTTACCTTAAACATACAAATCAAATTAATATTAGGTGACATTTGCACTGTCAGTGCCTTTCATTTAATAAACTTTCATGTCACGTCAGTTCACAATCAACATACTCAGAAGTATACAAATTTCAATGGCTCATTCTGAGACAGAAATAAAGATTTATAAGAAGCATTTGTGACAATCTCTAAGCATATAATTTTAAGTACATAAAATCTGAAAATGAAATCATATGAAAAGCATCCCATAAAAACAATTACTTTTTACAAACTTTGAAACACTGAAAAAAGTAAACATTAAATTTTGAAAACATTCTGGGAAGAACACAAATAACGTTTCTTTATCCTAGTGAAGAGAAGACTCATAGCTATCTTCCAATAGCTGAACAGCTAGCATGTGGAGGTGGAATTATACCTGTTTTGTTTTGCCCCAGAAAACAAGACCAGTAACAATGTGTAGAAGCTTTCAAGCTGAAAGACTAGTAATATGGAAAAGGAAAAACTTTTCAGCAGAACTGGAAAAATGCTGTTAAAAAAAAAGTAAAGCTCTGAGTGATTTCCATGGGGATTTTCAAATAATATTATGAAATACGATTCATCCACTTGGAACAGGCAAGTTATTTCATATATTTCAAGTGAAGATAAGAATGAAAAATGGATTATTAGCACGGTCAGTTCTATTATAATTCTTTGTATCAAACTAGTACAATTCAGAACTTTGGTTCTAAAATCCATCACCTTAAATCCTATTTTCAAGGAATTCAATCTGATGTCAAAAGACATGTCATAACTTAGATTTCAGATTCTAGTGTCTCAAATCTGTTTATATAGCTCATAATGTAATTACAGCTACCTTAAGACAGATGAGGCAGAAGGCAGCAATATACTGAAATCTAATTGAAAAATGCAGTTGTCCAGAAGCACTTGTGGGGAAGAGGTCTCTGAAAAGCTGCTCAGAGCTTCAGAGTTTGAAGTGAAATTTTTGATGTTGTCACTCTCAATCTATTGAATGGCTGACAGACAATCAAACCCGTCTGGCTGGCTGGCAGCTCATTTTGCTGGCAGGTGGCAAACAATTAGACACACCAATTTGTGCCTCCTGATGACATTAAAGCATGAAACTAAGTTGTATGCAGGGCCTAGTGATTTGTGTGAAAGCATTTCAAAAATAATACTCTTTGCCGTGGCAACTCATTTCAGACTGCCACCTCCCATTATGGCTTTGAGCAGTGAAGACGACAGACTTGAGTTACGTGCAGAGCAAGGCCGCTTCTGTTCAATCCCTCATCAGCGCCCCCTGAGACCTCAATCCCCTCCTTTCATCACTATCACCTCATCATTTACATTTGATAGTACTTCAGCTCCTGCATATATTAACTATACAGGAGTCCCTTTTCCTACTATGACTTAAAAAATGCTTTGTGCTCTACTACCTCACTCCTACTTGTACAATTTAGAAAATAAATGCACTCCTCTGCATTTTCTAGGTGTTACTTGGAACAATACAAAAGTTTTGTGATTTTTAAAAATCAATGATGTTATAGATTTAGACTTGTTACTGGGAACATTGTTTTGTGAAATTTTAATCTTTAAGATGAAATTAGGAGGTAAAATTATTCTAAATGAAATCCATATTAAAATATGTAGCAAATTTGAAATATATTCTTGCTTATTCTACATTTGATTTGACTTCTCTTAAAAGAATTTCAGTAACTCTTAACATGTTAGCCTTTTGTCAAATTGTTAGCCCACAATGATAACTTTAAAATAAACTATTATATAAAGATAAACTATTATATAAAAATAAATTATTACATAAAGATAAAATAAACTATTATATTAAAGATAATGGCTTAACTTGAATTTTTACACATTTTCATAGAAATATGTACATGTGGTAGATTTATTATTCTCCATGGCTTAAAGTATGTTTTTCAAAACTGTCTATTTGGATACTAGAATAGTGTCATTACAAATTCAAATTTGTAACTTTTAAGACACATTCTCCCTCAAAAAATTTATAAATTCATTTCAATATTCATCATGTTACTCAACAAAATCTTATTTAATTAGCACAACTCCCCTCAAAATAATTAGTTTTTAAAAGTAGTTATTCTCCGCATATTTCACTAGAAGCAATGACATTATTTTCAACATTAATATAAAAACAAAACACTGACATGCCAAGAAAAGTTAACAAGATAGAATTTCCTTGTCATCTAAATAATATCTTAAAAACATAAATAATAAAAATTTGAAACTATGAAGGACATATAATTTATCCTTACAAAATATTTGCCAAAAGTATTATGATTCTGTATATACATTTATATGTAATATTTTACAAAAAATAAACTATAACAAAATATTTTCTCTCAAATCATTAAAAATCAGTTGATGAGAAAAAGAAAAGTATAAAATGGAGTTTTCAATAAATAGGCTAAAAAAAAATTTGCTATGAAATTTAGAAGAGAATTAGCTTCCTTAAAATGTCTCTAAATATATCTGAAATAAGATTTACTGCTGTATAGCTATGCTCTTCTATTCCTCCTCAGTTTTCAACGTCATCTTATTAATTCTTATATCATTCCTCTTTTCTAACCAAAACAAATAAACCAACCTCCCTTTTAAATTAGTTACTTTCACACATTTATATGTCTCTGGCTAAGAAAGTACTTTCAAGCTTCAATGATGATTTGGTTATGCCAACTTAACACATTCTTTATTATTTTAGCATTGCAAATGTGCATCATTCATTCTAGAATTTAGTATAAAGTATTTTAAAGTATTACTTTAAAAAAAAAAAAGACTTTTCCCTACACATGCATCCTCTTAGATTACTGAAGTGGAAAGCTACTTTAGGTCAAAATTCTCATTGCATTTTCATGAATCGATATTGTCTTTTATATTCCATGCCTTTACAGAAAGATGTATATTTTGGTTCTGAATAAAGTAAAAATAATTGTAAATATCCTTGAATCATTTCAACACATGCTAACTCTTAGAATATTATAATCTAGCTAATTGAGCCTACTTTCTGTCCCCTATAAGTGTTTTAGAAATCTGGCAAAAATAATCTTATACCCTAAAATAAAATTTCTATTTCATAGTAAAGCTTTTCCATTGGTTAATGCTAACTACATGAGAAAAGTGATCACAGAAGGTTCTGTTTCTTCTTCACATGTGCGAGTTCACATTTCAGCATTTAAACTTGACATATGATCTCTAAATGTCTGGGTGATTGTCTACTATAATATTTTCATAAAATCTATGAACCTTAGAAACTAGAATGTATATGACCTTGTCTATTTTACAGGTGAGGAAGCTTGTGCCCAGGGATATTGTCTGAGCAATAGCATTAGTCAGAGGCAGTCTGGAATAAAATCTAAGTTTCTTGTCTAGTTCAATATATTTCACTCATATCATACTGCTTCCTATTTTTAAGCATATTATAAATATTTATTGAATTATAAAATTGCTTTCTATAAAATTCTAAAATTAATTAGGTTGGTCCTCTCAATTTGATGGCCTGAACTCAATTATAGTACTCTGATCTACAAAGACTACAAAACACTTTTATTAGATTCAATTTCTAATTAATTACTACTTAAATATCAGACTCCAGATATTTTTGAAGTATCATGATCTAATTACACATGTTTACTTATAACAATATGAGTAACAAGTTCAGTACATACCTGTCAAAGGAATGAAACTGCATAGGAAGAATAGCATGGGCTTCTCTTTTCAATGCAGGATCTGGGTAAGGGATAGGGTCAGGACCACATTCTGGAATTTCGACTGGGGCAGCCACAAGGCTCTTTAGTATTTCCTTGACATTAATGCCTTTGGTTTGGCTGATGCTAGATATGGACGGTGCAGGCTTGAGCATTTCATTAGGGCTCTCAGTTAAACTTTCTTGTGATTTTTTCACCTCAGAAGACAAAGTAGATAATAATTCACTCATGGCATCAGGACCTGCGCTAGTCTCTAGTTCTGCTCCATTCAAGATGCTAGGTATCTGCTCCTCTCCAATTCCTGAATCTGTATGAGGAATTGAACTTTCCAGCTGAATCTCTTCACCAGGTGTTGGTGTTTCTTTTTCTTTCACGTTCTCTTGAAATGCAGCTGGAGTTTCTGTATTCAAAGAAGTGGATATAAAATGTTTAAGAAATCTAAATAAATTATACCAGTGATTTATATACATTTGAATATTTCAATACTTTAATATATTAGAAGGAAGAATAGGCAGGATCCGACTCAAAACAACTCCTGAGAGCTGACTATTAAGTTTTCAATGTGAGCATTTATATCTCAGAAAATTGCAAACATTACAAATAAGAGCATGATTTGCTATTTTGTTTATTGTCTAGACTTAAGAAAGTGACAGAGAAAATGCAAATAATGTAGATTAAAAGTAAAAATGTGTTGTGGGCCTTTTTTTTCCATCAGAGCCAATTGTTAAACATTTTCCAGAAAGTCACTGACTAGAATATAACAATGAAATAAAAATTATAAGAATTAAAAAAATAATAAGTAGCAAATAACAATAATATATGCCTACAAATTACTTTTTTAAAAGACATAGAAATATTCTGCAAGATAAATATCTAATTACATAGAAAATATTTACTTAGTGCATCAGCTGGGCAAGAAAATTGATGCTTTTAAAAGCATTAGGAAATATCATTTATAATACTTTTTCATAGCAGTTTATCAGAAATTATTATATTAGTGTTATCTTTACTATCACAGTTACGACTAAATTCCTGATATTTCACTATTATTTTCTAAAAGTCTATCAAGTTATAATTTTTTTTAAAAAATTGAACCATGTGAGAGACACAACCAAAACATTCAAATACAATAAAGGTTTTTGATCAAGATATTAAAACGTATGTAACAATAAACTTACATTTACAAGTTAAAAAATGTTTATATTAGATTAGAACAAGGTTGGTGGAAAAATTTGAGTCAATGAATTAGTTGTTATTGTTGTTTGTCCTTCATTCTCTAAGAGGACCAATGACATCAGGAAGGGGATGTCATGACTTTCTGATCAATTAGATTTAAGTGAGGTAGGGCTGTGCAAAGTCACCAGCATCATTTTCTCCTCCAGAGAGAATGGGTCCAGTGGCAAAATATAGATCAGGATGACTGGAGATGGCCTGGGACATAGTGTAAGACCTTGGCCTTTGTTTTTAAGTTATTTATTTATTTATTTTTAGTTTACAGTATTCACTTCTATAAGATTTTGAGTTCCAAATTTTCTCCCCTTCCCTCTCCTCCTCCTCCCTCCCAAGATGGCATGTAATCTAATATAGGATATATATGTACAATCATATTAAACTTATTTCTACATTAGTCATGTTGTAAAGAAGAATTAGAACCAAAGGGTAAAACCGCAAGAAAGAAAAAAAAGCAAAAGAAAAGGAAAAATAGTATGTTTCCATTTGCATTCAGACTCCATAGTTCTTTCTCTGGATGTGGATAGCATTTTCCATCATGAGTCTTTGGCAACTGTTTTAGATCATTGTATTGCTGAGAAGAGCTAAGTCTATTAAAGCTGGTCATCACCCAATGTTACTGTTATTTTGTACAATGTTCTCCTGGTTCTGCTCACTTTACTCAGCATCAGTTCATGTCTTTCCAGGTTTTTGTGAAGTCTACCTGCTCATCATTTCTTATCGCACATTCTATTACGTTCACATACTACAACTTGTTTAGTCATTCCCCAGTTGATGGGCATCCTCTCATTTCCAATTCTTGGCCACCACAAAAACAGCTGCTATAAATATTTTTGTACATGTGGGTCCTTTTCCTATTTTTATGATCTCTTTGGGATACAGCCCTCGAAGGGGTATTGCGGGGTCAAAGGGTATGCACAGTTTGATAAACCTTTGGGCATATCAAATTGCTCTCCAGAATGGTTGGATCAGTTCACAACTCCACCAATAATGTACTAGGGTTCCAATTTTCCCATATCTTTTCCAACATTTATCACTTTCCTGTTTTGTCATGTTAGCCAATCTGATAGGTGTGAAGTGGTGACCCAGAGTTGTTTTGATTTTCATTTCTCTAATCAACAGTGATTTACAGCATTTTTTATATGACCATAGAGAGCTTTAATTTCTTCATCTGAAAACTGCCAGTTCATATCCTTTGACCACTTATCAATTGAGGAATGACTTGTATTCTTACAAATTTGACTCAGTTGTCTCTATATTTTAGAAATGAGGCCTTTATCAGAGACACTGGCTATAAAAATTGTTTCCCAGCTTTCTGCTTCCCTTCTAATATTGGTTGCATTGGCTTTGTTCATGCAAAAACTTTTTAATTTAACATAATCAAAAATTATCCATTTTACATTTCATAATGTTTTCTATCTCTTCTTTGGTCATAAATTCTTCTGTTCTTCATAGATCTGAACAGGCAAACTATTCCTTGCTCTTCTAATTTGCTTATAGTATCATCCTTTGTATTTAAATCCTGTACCCATTTTGACTTAATCCTGATATATGGAGTAAGATGTCAGAGACCTTGGTCTCTTTCTCAGGTCTCAGTTTGTCTTAGACAAGGCCCATTCAGTGATTAAGGCTAGGAAAAAAATGAGGCAAAAAATGGCTTCTTTTATCTCTCAAAAAAAAAAAAAAAAAAAGCTGGGAGGGGAAGACCCTCAAGGTTTCTGTCCAGAACAAAAACAATTGCTATTTACACTCCCTCTGAGGCAGTAGAACCCAAACAATGACCAAGAGAGGCTTGGGCTGGAACCTATTGTTAGCCAATCAATGAGAGCCAGAGTAATTTGGGTTTAAGGTATGGTCCTTAAAAAGGAAATCTAGTCCACAAAACCCAAAATATCGTGTGAGGTTTTACCAATCAAAATTTATATTCCTTTAGGCAGAGCACCCACAGGTAAGGGTACAGAAATGTATGTAATAGATAATTCTTATGAAATTGATCACAGATTTAAAGTTGGATGGAGCCTTGAAAATCTTGCAATCTAATCCCATAATTTCATAGATGAGGTAACTGAGAAATGGAGAGCCTAATTGTCCACAGTCACACAGATAACAAATGCTAGTGCCAGGACCCCAGGATCTCTGACACTAAATCCAAGGCTCTTTGTCCAAAGTTAGGGATTCTTAACTTTTTAAAATTTGTTTACTAAGAAGACTTGAGCATATTCTCTCTAATATGTATACAGACACTCATCTCTCCTTTTAAGAGTCTCTCATAGTCAATAAATATTTAATAAGTACCTGCTACTTGCAAGGCACTGTTCTAAGCTCTAGGGATACAAAGAAAGGCATGACAGTTCCTGCCCTCAAACAGCTCACAATCAAATGGAAGGGAAGTCAACACATAAAATGAAGCTGAAAAAATGGGAATTGGGGGTCTGAAGGAACCTAGTGCTCTCTTAGCAGTCTTGCTTCCTACCTCACTGAAAAGAGAGACTATGCAATTTGAGTTCCTTCTTCTTCCTCACTACACATCTCAAAATTTCTCAACATAATCCCCTACTATGTTTTCCTTTGCTCCCTTCTCTAATGAAGAGGTATACTTCCTACTGCCAAATCTTAATCCTCTAGTTGTGTCCTTCCTCTCATTATCTCCAAAGCTCTCTGAGAACTTGTCTCCTTCAATTCTTTTTCTTATCTAAAATTTCTGCTTATCAACTATGTCCATTTCCAAAAATGGACCAAAAACACGAACAGGTCTGCCTGTTCTTAAAAAAAAATTTTTTTTAAAACTTTGTTTAATCCTGTCACACTCTCAAGCTATCATCCACTATCTTTTAACTTTTTCAATCTACTTTTCTAGATTGAAAACACATTATGCCCCCTTCACACATTCAACATTCTAGACAAACTGGAAATGAATTAGACAATAATAAATCAAACTAGCTGAACAGTCAAAAGTCAAAAAGAAACCGTTAATGATTGAAGGTCAATTTGTCAGGTGATGTCCAGAGGCGTATCCTAGACATATGCTTAACTCTGTGCTATTTAAATATTTTTATCAACAACCTGGGGGAAAAAAAAGATACCTTCAAATTTATAAAACCCAAGTCTTTGTCCTTGGACTCCTCTTTTCAGTCTGTACTACTTTACTTGGTGATATCATCAGCTACCACGGTTTAATTATCATCTCTATGCAAATAATTCGCAGAGCTATATATTTAGCCACAGTCTCTTAGTTGAGACTATGGGTTTTCAAATTCTTCTTGAATACCTGAAACTGAATGTCATGTAGGTATCTCAAACTCATCTTTCCCTGAAAAACCTCCCTCCTTCTGAAATTCCCTATTACTCCCTAGGGTACCACTATCCTCCCAGTCACTCAGACCCACAACCTTGGTGTCATCCTCCACTCCTCAGTCATTACATATATCCATCCCATTGACAAATCTGGTCATTTGTAACTTCACAACGTCTCTCACATATTCCCCTTCTCTCCACTTTCCACTTATATAGCCATATCCTACCTGTAGAACTTCACCACTTACTTGGACTATTGCAGTAACTGCAATTCTGACTTTACAATTACACCTCATAAATAAGATTAAAAAAAAACTAACATGAAATTTGGCCACAATTTGCTAGAAACAAAGAATTCTTGTGATTCGTCCCATAAATAACTAAAGTTTCTTTAATATCTATCGTCCACGTAGATAAAGTAACTATTATATAAAACAATTTAACATAGCTTTTATTGTCAAAAAGCATGAATTGATTGATAGTAGAGAATCTAAGTGTAAAACCAAAAGGTACACAATCTTCGTGATAGGTATTATACTATTCCCACCTCAATTCCATCACCAAGCCAAAAAGTGTTAGAATCACCAGTGAATGCATTTTGATAGAAATCTAGATTTCTAAATTATAAAGTATAGGGCTTTGGGTAGTGAGGGAGGGAATCAAACAAAGTATGAGGATATGATACTAGCAAGCATAAAGAAAGAAAGAGACACAAAAGAGATTGAGAGAAAGAAGCAGCAGTGACAACACCAGAATTCTGAAAGGAAGAGAGGACAACAACAGCAACAATTCATCTACCTTTTTCTCCTGCTAGCAAGGAAGCACAGTTAGAGAAATCAGTTTAAGGAATTAGGCATGCAGTGAAAACAAAAAAGAGAATGATTAGTGGAACAACAATGCTGATGTAGGGTATGTATTTCCTGCTATTGCTGCCACAATCTCTGTTATGCTGTCTATTCCCCTCTTCACTGAAGCAGAAAACAGTGATTCTAGTGTTGCAGGGCATTTTAAGGAATAAATTAGGTTAACTTTGCAGAAAAGTGATAATTAAGTTATTGAGGGAGAGAGAAAGGACATATTTTAACTTAAAAAAAGGTTACTTCAATGCTTATGCTCAGTCATGACAACAATGTCTATGTGAAGCCAAAACTAGTTACCACAACAAAAACAAATTTCTATTTAAAAAGGGACTAAAAGGAGAGAAAGAATTAAATTTATTTTACTTATTCCTTTATTTTAATTGGAAAGTCTGTTGGATTTTAATTAGATATACACCTAATTATATATGAATTTGTATAATTTTACATCAAATTAATTCATATAATACTATCATTCATTCATTCATACACACCAAAATACTAAAAAAACTTCTATGTGTGAAGCAGCAAACAAAATATTTAGACAACTAATAGTATAACATTTTAAATGCTATGATAATGCTGGATAAGCAATATTCTAAAGCAGGTGTTCTTAACCTGGAGTCCAGGTTTTTTTTTTTAATATCTTCATAAATTGATTTCAATACAATTATTTTCTTTTGCAATTCTTTGCATTTTATTCACTTAAAAACATTATTCTGAAAAGGCTTCCATAGGCTTTGCCAGACTAAGAAGGGATACATAAAGCAAAAAAAAAAACAGGTTAAGAACTCCTCATATAAAGGAATACAGGAATTGAAATGGCCCTAGTGATGGTGACAAGAAGATAAAAAAACATAGCATCAACCTTATCTTTTAAAAATCTTACCTTTTTACATATATTCTAGGTTTGTGTCTTATTACAATATTATGACAACTGCATAAGAAAACACTCTATATTATTTAAATCAAGAAAAAGCAGCTTAAAAACTTCTTTGCTGATATTCAGCTATAAGTTCCATGCATTTATTTACTATTTTTAATTTCTTTATAAGAACTCTTCACAAAACAAAAACAAAAACCCCAGCAATACCCCAATAACATACTCACTGATAGTAGAGCATCAAATACTGTAACTTAAAAATCTTATATTGATAAACTAAAATATGAAAAAAATTCTTCTCTAAATGGCCAATACTTCCTTCTTTAAGATAAAAAAAAATACTGACTATAGTCCTTGTCATTAGAAATGAAATCAAGAAAAATAGTTCTATTTTTATACTTCTCTCTATTTGTGCCTTTCAGTTGAGGCTCTCACCAGATCCAGTTTATATTGGACACAATGAACAATAAATAACATCTGTATTCAGTAACTAAGCCTTACACGTGGAAAAAGATATTTTCATTCTTGCTTCTGTAATTTTTATACTATGTAAATCAAAAAAAAATTACTAATAGCACCTCACAATTGCATATATATTTTGTTCATAAAACATTTTCCTCACAACCACTCTGTAAGGCAGGCAGGATAAGAATGATTACCCCATTTGACAAATGAAGAAACTAAGGTTCAAAGATGTACTTGGGGAAGCGGAAGGAGGGGTGGGAAAATAAGTGTCACGCCAAGACTCAAACCAGAATCCTATGACTCCTCAAAGTAGCTAACTTCCGACAAGTCCATGCCATTGAACCACTCAAATTGCCAGGATATTTGGGAACATCCATGAAGTTAGAAATCCTGATAAATGGCTATTCCATTAGCTCCAGAACACTACACGCACACAATCTTCTCTGACTGGTTCCTTTACTCCATTCATAAAGAGGATTTGAGGAGGTGAGGGTACTATAACTGTCAGTGCTTAAAAGAAACCACAGTCATTACTAGGAGTTCATGATATAACTTTTGGCCCCAACTACTAGAAAAATATCAACTAAAAATGATTTGATTAAAATTTTCAAATAAGCATAATCTAAATATTTTAAGAATAAATAAGAATGGACTACAGTATAATATACAAAATACAATGAGAACATCTTTTCAAGAAAATATATATTGCCTGGTAAGATGAATTTAAAAAAAAAACTTATCTAAGTCTCCAAGGCAATTTTTTGAGAATTTCCAAGTATAATACCGTTAGCTGATGATTTCATGAAAAAAAAAGTCTACTTATATCTATGTATTTTTTTTATTTTCCTTAGAGTTTTTATCTCACATATACATAAACTACACTGTTGAAACTATCCCAAGTCCACAAATCAAGTCAGGTAAAATTAAGTATTTGTGTACACACACATACGTGTACACACACACACACACACACACACACACACACACACACACACACAACACACACTTTTCCCTTTAATTACTAGAGAGCATATGGTCCACACTAGCCTTTACTCTGAATTTGGCTGATTTATGGACTTGGTTTAGGGACTAAGCTTTACTTTAGCAAGTATCTAAGCATCTGTGATTATTTATAGTATGTTTTTAAAGTAAGAGAGCTACAAGAAACATGTGACTATAGTGAACAGAATTTTAACTTACATCAGACAAACGGGGGGAAATTGGTTAGTAATAAAGATACCCAGAAATATTTGATGCTTCCCTATGTACTGTGAAAAGATCTTTTTTATAGGCTGAAGATGATATCCTTTACCTTCTTGTATAGCAATCAAAGTACATCTGATCTTAAATTAAAATGTTAAATCTAACATATGTTCTGTGCCCGTATATTCGAACCTCTTGACTCTAGTGTCTTCCCTCTATTACTTCCCATTTTCCCTGTTTTTTCTTATATATTTGTTTGTAGTCTTCCCCATTAGACTGTGAGTTCCATAACAGTAAAGACTGTCTTATGTCTCTTTTTGTATCCCCAGTGCTTAGTAGAGTGCCTGAGACTATGAATTGTACAATGCAAAAACCTTGAGTAATAGTAAACAGAAAATAAATTCTAAATGAGAGGTATCGCTGAAAATCTATTTTAAAAATATATGCTTACATAAATAGAAAAAATTAATTGTACACTACCTTAATTTGACAAAAGAATATCAAGTCAGGAAAATAATCAGAATTGATAGTATTTCAATGAAAATAAATTCATATTAAAACTAAAAAATATTTGTAGATTGATTTTAATCAGAAATAACTAATGAAGTATTTTAGAATATAAAGAGTTACCAAAAAATTTAACTAGTTTTCAAACCTGTATTAAAACACTAAGTTTTATTAGTGTTTTTACAGAATTTGGAATTAATATTAAAGGATGTGCTTCCAATTTTGCTGTCAATTAAAAGCTTCTTTCTATAACCTTTCTATATTTCATACTGCTCATTTGTAATACTAAAGAACCTTGAGTGTCTAACCCAATTCATTTAAATGGGAAGTTAAACACGAACAGCAGCAAAAGTATAACTGATTACATCTGTGCATGTTATTATAAGGACAGTAGGCTTGTAAATTTTCAACAGTTCTCATCAGTTTCTGTTGCAATAGGCCATGTCAGTATACAAAACAGGAACATTACTAGCCTGAGTGATCTTAACCTTGTCAGAAATAGGCAGTTGGATGCCAGATGCTTCGTTTTCTTACTGTTTTTCATTGAATCTAATGAGTTTGTCTATTACTTTTAGGGGAAAATATGAGCTTAACTTCAGTAAATGACATGGTGTCTACAAGGTGACCTCATCTGTCACATTTTTTTCCTAAAAATATCTTGTTTTACTGTGATTTATGAAGTGTTTTTCAGTATTTATTACCTATTAAGTTACTCAAATAACTATTTTCCAAGATGTCTACACAAAGAATGATAGGAAATAAAAATCAGGCAGCTTTGAAAATTATTCTTGCTGCTCTGTGATTAAATAATTTTTAAAAGATTTATCTCAATTTAGTTCTTCAAATAAATTCACAAAAAAAAACACTAGGAAAGTCAAAATAAAAGAAAGAATCATCACCAAAGTACTCCCTCCACTTCCACACTAAGGATTTCTAATCATCTATTCCTAGAAGGACAAATTTTGAAAACATGAGAAAAAAAGCAATGTTATTTTCCTATGGATTTTTTGTATCTATATGGAAAATATAAAAAAAAATGAGTAATAATTTAAACAAGTAGTTATGTGCTATGAAAATAATAAAATGGCAATTTAGGAAAATGATACAAATGAAAAAAAATCACACTTCTAGAAATAATAGCTTAATTTTTAATCTTACCTAAAGCATTCCACAGAGAATGAATTCTACATATTTTTCTCCATTAAAATGTCCCAAATGTACAAATATAGCAGCTCTTTTTTGTGGTGACAAAGAACTGGAAGTTGACAGGATACGTTTGGGAATGGCTGAACAATTTATAGTATATGAATGTAATGGAATACTCTTGTGCTATAAGAAATGATGAGCAGGCAGACTTCAGAAAAACCTGGAAAGACTTACGTGAACTGATGTTGAGTAAAGTGAGCAGAATCAGGAGAACACTGTACACAGCAACAGCAACATTGTGCAATGATCAACTCTAACAGATGAAGCTCTTCTCAGCAATACAATGATCCAAGACAATTCCAAAAGATACATGAGAGAAAATGCTATTCATATCCAAAGAAAGAACCATGGAGTCTGAATGCAGATTGGAGCATACTATTTTCACTGTTTTGGGGGTTTTTCTTTCTCATGGTTTTTCCCTTTTTTCCCGATCTTCTTTTACAACATGACTAATGTGGAAATGTAATTAATATGATTTTGCACGTATAACCTATATTAGATCGCTTGCTTTCTTGGGAATGAGAGACGAGAGGGCAAGAGGGAGAAAAATTTGGAACTCAAAATCTTATAAAATACACAGGTTTACCATGGGGGGAGCAGGGAAAGAATTTTAGCTCCTTCAAGGCAGGAACTACATTTTTGCCTCTGTTGTACCCCACCAGTAAGTGCTTAATAAATCCTTGTTGACAACTTTTCTTCTGCCCTAAACCAGCAAATGTGATAGGGGTAAATGGGACTTTGTTACAGGCACCAAAATTTTAAGAACTTCATTTCCTCACCTGGTTTGAAGTAACAAATAACATAGCTACTGGCATAAATAGAAAAACAGCCAAACCACAAAGGACACTTAATTTGCTTTTCAAACCACTGGTCTAATATGGACAGGATTTCCTTATGCTTGACCTTAATTTCTACAATGAATCAGCTATTTGTGGGGAGGGGAAAGAGGAAGGGAAAGGCTATTTTTATTCTAGTGGCACATGCCAAACAAAAATTCTTCTTTAAACATAGCAAACCTTTTATGAAGCCAAAGCCTCCACAAATTTAAGTTTTTACAGGAATGCATAGCTATATATTTATCTCCAGGGGTAAAGATTTGCATTACAAGTGAACACCATCATAATTTTGAAGCCATTTCCCTTCACTCCTAGACAGTGACTTGTCCAAGACACCTCAGCTAAAGGAGAATTACCATACCTACAAAGTCTACATCATGTACAATTAAAAAAAATTTTTCACATGATTATCTCAACCGATGCAGAAAAAGCTTTTCACAAAATACAACACCCATTCCTATTAAAAACACTGGAGAGCATAGGAATAAATGGAGTCTTCCTTAAAACGATAAGTAGCATCTACCTAAAACCTTCAGCAGCATTATATGTAAAGGGGATAAGCTAGAAGCATTTCCAATAAGATCAGGGGTGAAGCAAGGATGTCCATTATCACCATTGTTATTCAATATGGTACCAGAAATGTTACCTTTAGCAATAAAAGAAGAAAAAGAAACTGAAGGTATTAGAATAGTCAAAGAAGAAACAAAGCTATCACTTTGGAGATGATATGATGATATACTCAGAGAATCCTAGAGAATCAAGTAAAAAAACTACTTGATATAATAAACAACTTTAGCAAAGTTGCAGGATATAAAATAAATCCACATAAATCACTGGCATTTCTATATATTACTAACAAAGCCCAACAGCAAGAGACAGAAACAGAAATTCCATTTAAAGTTACTGTAGACATTATAAAATATTTAGGAGTCTACCTGTCGAAACAAACCCCAATTCACCTTACATTCCTATTAATGGGCTGCTAACCATAGAAAAGAATCACTAGTCAATATGTTCACCACTATGAGTAATACAAAAGTCAATCACAATCTCTACTCTCAAGCTTAAAATCTAAACTTTTAAACAAAATTCCAGAGTACAGTAAAGATTTTGAGAAGTTTTTGGAGGCAAACAACTTGATATCAGAGGACAGATTATTTCTGGTCTGAGAGGTTAAGGTAAGGTTGTTTACTTGGAGGATGATATTTTGAAGGATTGCCAGGATTTTGACAAATGGAGATTCAACTCGATTAAATAAGTATTTTATTGAAGGCCTATTACGTGAAAAATCAGTGCCTTAGGATTGAGATTATGAAAATTAAAAAAAAAATTAGTCCCTGATGTCTTGTAGCTGAAACCTAATAAACAGTAAGAAAAACAAATAGCTATAATATTAATTAGATGATGAATAAGTACATACATAATTCAGAGTATCATAAAAAAATCAAGGAGGGAAGAGTTACTTCAAAATGGGAGGAATCAAGGAATACTCTACAGAAGATGTTTTCAAATAGAGACTCATAGGAAGATTTTTTTTTCTTAATTGACAGAGGAAAGAGATAGAAAACCATTCTAATTCACATGAAACTAGCATGAAAAGAGGCAGTAAAAGAATAAGATCAGGAAAAAGTGAGTATGTAGAAAAAAACAGCATGATATAAATTTGGAAAAGCAATCTAGAGTCAGATTACAGAGAGCAAAGACTGTTATGAAAAGCAATATGCAAAATAGACAACAGGAAGTAACTTCCATTGGTTTTGGGGGGGGGGGGTTTCCTTAAATTTTTGTAGAGAACTGTGATTAGATCCAAAATTAGGAAGATATCTTTAAGAGTAAAATAAAAGATGGATCAGAAAAGAAAGATTGGAAATAAGGAGACCAGTTATAAGGCTATCTAGGTGGATAAGGAGGCAAGGAAAATGAAAAGGAAGTGACAGATGTGAGAGGTATTGCCAAAGAAGGATTGAATGGGACTAGACAACTAATTGCCTAAGGAAAGGGGAGAGGAAATCGACAGGGATGACTCCCATGAATAGAAATAGGGAAGTTAGAAGACTGGAAGATCAATTTCCAATTCTTGGCCACCACAGAAAGACCTGCTATAAATATTTGTGTTCATGTGGGTCCTTTTTCCATTTGTATGATCTCTTTGGGATACAGACCAGAAGTGCTATTGCTGGGTCAAAGGGTATGCACATTTTTATCACCCTTTGGGCATAGTTCCAAATTGAAGAGACACTGATTTCATTCAAATATATTATTCCCAGAAAGAGAAGCCAGACTACAGAAGGTTGAAAAAATAATGAGTAAATAGAGGCAGTGAGCACGTACTACTGTTTTAGAAGGTAAGGAAGAGACAGAAAGAATGAGAGCTTGAGGTGGTAACCGGATTAGGAGAAAGCGGTGGGGGTTTTCTTTTCTTTTCTTTTCTTTTTTTAAAAGAAAAAAGAGGCCTGATCATGTTTGTAAACAGGGAGAAGGGGCCAGGAAAAGGAGATATTAGAAATAGTTGAGAACTATGGAGCAATGGCCTACAAGGGGCAGACTAGGATAATGATAACCACTGATATTTACATTTGTAAGGTTTAAGAAGGAAAAGAAAAAGGAGGGCAAGGAAGAATATGGTAAGAAGTGTACCCATTTAACAAATGAGGAAATAGGTTCAGAGAGGTAAAAAGATTTGCTTATGACCATAGCTTTTATAAATTAGAGAGCAGGAACTAGAACCCAGGATTTCCACCTCCAAAGTCCAAGTTTTACAGAACAAATCCTTTTATCAAGGGGATTTATTCTGTGAAGTTTGGATTCAGTCAAAGGGCCGCCCCCAAGGAGCTAGAAGGCCATGTGTGGCTTTGGGGCTGCAGGTTCCCCATCTGTGGGCTAAGTAATCTGAGTGTAACCTAAGAAGTAGATATGGTAGAGTGAGGAAGGTAAGAGGTAGATGGAGATGATGATTATAGTACTTTGAATACAAATTTATGTGTAATCTCAACAACGCTGTGAGGGAGGTGCTAATATTATGCCCATTTTACAAATGAGAAAATGTAGGCTGAGCGAGATTAAGTGACTTGTCCAAGATCACAATGCTAATGAAGTGTCTGATTCAGTAAAATTCAGGCTAGTGCTAGAGTGCTAGAAAGCACTCTACACACTGCCACCTAGCTGCCAAAAAGAGACAGGAAGCATCAGTGAAGGCCCAATGTTCGTAGTGAACATGGCATGTTTCTCACGAATTCCTTCAGTCAAATTCTACTGCTAAGAAATAAGAGAAGAGCAGGCAAATGGTGGGCCTGACCCAGGGTGAAGGATTAGGTTAAGATCAAGTGTGAGAGTAGCTCCCAGATAAAGGTGATGAAAGCTTAGAGGAAGTTAAGTGGTACAGTGGATAGCATGTTACACTGGAGTCAAGAAGACCGAGGTTCAAATTCAACCTCAGACACTTAATAATTGTGTGACCCTGAATAAGTCAATAAATCTGTCTGCCTCAGATTCCCCACATATAAAATAAGAAGAAGAAGAAGAACAACAACAACAACAACAACTTAAGGTGCCATATAAATGTGAAATGAAAAAAAGTCTTCAACACAGTGAACTAAGGAATTGATGCAGTTACTGAATCCTTAAAGTTCCTGTAGATTCCCTTCCTTGTAGGTTAAGTTCTCTACAGTTTGTTCTGTAATCCATTCAGAGCATGCTGATATCCAATAGTTGGGTTGTATTTTGTATTCACATAATGAGGAAGTGATCACAGAAGAGCTAAGTGTTTTGTCTATCTGTGGTTATGGAAGCAAGCAGGCAGGGCAGTACAAACACTGAAGAGAATCATCCAGTGACAAAATCAGTGTCCTCAACCTCAGGCACATATTATAAACTACACGCCTTCAGCCTCTAATAAGACCTTCTTTCCCTAAGTATTTAAACACTCAAAAGGTTTTGGCGTCCAAAAATAATCAAATTGTCCTATGGCTTCCTTCAGTATCTTTTGCACACTTTTAATAAAATAAAAAAGTACAGTGATCAAAACTGTAGAACATTAACAAATGAGATTTTATTTCAGACACATTTGATGCCCATCAATTGGGGAATGAATGGCTAAACAAGTTGCGGTATCTGATTATGAAGGAATACTACTGTGCTACAAGAAATGATAAGCAGGATGCTTTCAGAAAAATTTGAACTTAAATGAAGGGGAACTCAAGTGAGCAGAACCATAACACTGAAAAGAGTATCAGCAGTATTTTATGATGATCAACTGTGAATGACTGAGTTATTCTCAGCAATACAATGATCCAAGACAATTCCAAAGGACTCATGATGAAAAATGCTATCTACCTCGAGAGAAAGAACTGAGGGAACCTAAATGCAAATCAAAGCATACTATTTTTCACTTCATTTTTTTCATTGGGGGGTGGGTGTCTGTGTTTTCTTTCACAACATGACTAATATGGAAATATGTTTTGCATGATTACACACATATAACCTATAGCAAGTTGTTTAGTGACTCACGGAAGGTGGTGGGAGGGAGAGAATTTAGAACTCAAAATTTTAAAAAACAAACGTTAAAAATTGTTTTTACATGAAATTGGGAAAAGATAAAATACTATTTTGTTTTAAAAAGGTACATTTGATAGGATATATTCCCTGCCTTCCATTCAGCTAAGTATGAAAAGCCTGAAACTAGCTACCTAGTCTTCTTAATATTGGAGTAGCCTCTGCAGAGGACACACATCAGTAACCTAGGCAGGACCACTTCCATTTATGAATGATGGAATCATGTGAACTCTCATGGTGTTATCTTCCTCTCGCCAGACCAAAGAAATGGCCCCCTCAAAGAGGCTTGTACCTTAATCATGGTTGCTGCCATCTATTCTGAGTCACAACGATGCAGCTACTGAGGAAACCAGCATTTGCCTCAAGTCTCTTTCCATTCTGCCCTGTTAAAAGGAGACTGTTTGTAGAAGATTTGTTATTTAAGCTACATGTGCACTCAGCTGAGCATTAGGGCATGGAAGCACTTTATTTCCTAGTCTTCATATGTTGTATTCATGTATACATCCATTATCATATTGTATTATACTGTTTTGTTACAGGGGATTTTTTTGTTTTAATTATCAAAAGAGCACTAGCACTCTATTGCTGACTCACAAATATAAGTTCCCAATTCTGACCACAAAATCCTTTCCTCCTATACTTGCAAAGGGTACTAAAGAGAACCAGGTTGTAAGCGAGTCTTAAAAAGACAAAAGTACTTGTGTAACAAGTCAAGACTGTAATATAGATCCTGGCAGATTTTACTCCTTCTCCTGTTCCTTGTCCCTCCCACCCACACCCATCCTCAACCCCAATCCCCGCCTTTCCAACATATCTTTCACATCTTCCTAATGGACAAGTCTAATGATATCATTCCTCTACATAAAAACAGGACCGTGTCCTCTACTAGGTACCAAATATTTTTGAAAAATCCTTAGTCTGGCATTCAAGGTGCTTCATAATCTGGCTTGAACTTATTTTTATAGGCTTGTTTCTCACTACTACCTTTTTTTTTAAAACAGTCAAACTGGACTGCACATTATTCCCTGATCTGATTCTGCCCTCTACAGACCAAGCAAACCTGGAAGAGCAAACCAAATTCCACTATTAAAAACAAAACAAAAACACTCTCAAAGTCCATTTCCTAATGATAAATAAATGGGCACTATCTTTTTTATATGAAAGACTTAAAATATTTACTGAAAGATCTTCATGATTTTTAGTTCATATATAATATTTTTATAAATGGTTGCTAATTTTATATTATGAAAAATCAGCCTCCTAAAACATATACTACCCTTTGAGTTAGCAGAACAAAAAATAAGTCTTTGAAATAAAACATCTCCCAAAACAATTCACAGAAGCACTATTCAGAACTATAGTGACTTGTGAAAAAAGGAAGTAAAGGTTAAATGAAAAAGACCTTTCTGCAGCCTAAGGCTGCTTTCTTTACTCCTCTAGTTTAAAACAGCTACAGTTTAAATCTCCTCCTTTTGCAATCTACATTCTCCTCTTTCTTCTCTGAGTTCTTCAATTTTATTTGATTCGATGTGTCATTTTCTATTTAGCAAAGAAGTAATGCCAATCTCTTTTCATGTGGTTGTCTAATTATAGAAAGGCAGGAACAAGAATTAAGAAGAAAGTATAGAGGTCTTTCAATCTTCTGTGATCTGATCAGTGTGTCCCCCGGTAATTTACTTAAAAATCTAAAAATACACTGCTTGATACATTGCAAGTTAATTACTTTTTAAGGTACATCATTATAATTTACAACAGAGATAGGTAACCTCTCTCCTAGAGCTTAATTTCTTTGGGTCCACAGTGGAAATACCAAGGTATAAGAAGCAATATAGCGTTAAATACCCTAAAGATATTCAAAAAATGTCTAAAACTATACCTTACTCTGAAATTATTTCTGTCTCCTCACTTCCATATTTCTGTTAGTATCTTAGGTTCAAAGCCTTAGAACCATTATTGAATCTTTTTCCCTGACCTCCACATTCAACAAATCAGAAATACTATGAATTTTTTATTTTGTAATTTTCTTTTCCATTCCCACTACTATTGTCCTAGACTAGGCCTTTGTCACATTATGGCAAACAGTTTCTTAATTGTTCAGTCTAACTACAGATAATCCATACTACATTTAACTGCCAGACTAACTCCAGAAACAACACTTGCCTTAATGACCCTTTTCCTTGGCAAAGAATGTCTCCCATGCCTGGAATATGTCTTAAAATCCCTAGAATCCTTCAAAGTTCAACTCAACTGGTACTTCTCACATGAGGTCTTTCCTTATCCCTCTAGTTGTTAAGTGTTTCCCCAGCAAATTACCTTATACTTATTTTGTATAGACATATACATATACCTATTATTTCTGTTGATAAAACATATGGTTGCTGTCCTTTATTCTTAAAGAGGAGCAAAATGACATCACTATTTTGGGGTCAACGTACAGCGTGTCCTGATCAGACCTGCAGGAGCTAGGAAGGCTTTACCATAGGTATGGCACAAATAGTCCACATGAACATTTGGATTGGAGATGTCTGAATCTGTGTATCTCACATTTCTTCTGAACTACTGCAATGTCCTATCTCCTATCTGCCCTATCTGAATTGCAGAATTTCAGATAGGACATATACTGCTTGAAGAAAGAAACTGTTACATTTTTTATTTTTGTTTACTCAACACCAAGCATCGGGTTACTTTCATAATCAGTGTTTAATGAATATTTATGGATTATCTGAATGAAATGTAACTTTCCTACCCCAAAATCTTTAATAACTTACCATTATCTGCCACGTAAAAACCAAAATCCTTCTCCTGTATTTCAAGGTCCTTTATATTCTGGTCCTAACCTCATCTCCAATATTTACCTTACAAAAAACACTGATTCAGCCAAAATGATATCTTCTACTGCCCTAAGTATGTTACACAATTTCCCCACTTCTATATTACAATCAGTTTATTCATTTGAAATAATGCCCATCAACTATTCTTCTCAATCTAGTTAAATTCTAATCCTTTTTCAAGATCCAAATTACTTATTTCCTCTCTATTTTACCTGAAAATAGACCCTTGAAATGAGCTCTCCACTTTTACTTTGTGTAGTAATTACTCTCTACATAATTTACTTGGAAGCAAATGCTAGGCTGTCATAGCAAGCCACGTGATCTGAGGTTTGCTAATGACTTGATCTTTAAAGAGATGACCTATCTAATCCTGATTGGTCACCAGTGGAAAGCACAGTTGGCCGGGGGGGGGGGGGGGGGGGGGATTGTGTTGAACATGATGAGCCATAGAGTAAAAAGACCCATTTGATGTCCTTTAAGATAAAATGGAAGAAATAGGCCTCCTAGCCCTATGACTCTCTCTCCTCCTTCCACTCTCCCGTCTGTTACTCAAGTGTATTCAGAATTTCTCTCCCCTCCTATCCAGCAACAAGATGCTACAAGCAAATGACAAGCAAGAATGTGTTTCTACTTAAGCAAGCCTGAGTCCCTGAATGCCCTCTGCTTTTTCCTGTCTTCTTTCCTGTGTATAAGCCAGCAACAATTACTAACGAAAAAAATGGATATTTCCAGGCCTAGCAATTACCTTGTGACTTTAAGAGTTTCTGAGGACAATACCAGTTGACCAAAGAGAGGTGATTCCCATTCTAGCACAGCTTATCAAAGGAGAACCTTCACTACCCTTAGGAGATGCTGCAACTGAAAGCACTAAGATAGCCAAGCTATGCCTGGCCAGGTGAACTTGACTTTGGAAACTGGTCAGACAATACTGATCCGAGATGAAAGTGAAATATTTTAGCAATACCAAAAAGTTGTTCTTACCTTTAGGGAATACATGATGCTTATGGTGGGTTACTGTTTTATGTTTTATATTGCAAATGCATGCATGCTTATGAGGTTTTTGTGTTTTAAGTATTTTCAATTGTGGAAAAATAAAACAATAGAACAATAAGAACCTTTTCTATAAGGGATCATATCACCCATTTTAGGGGGAGATCACAGATGCAAATCACACCTTAAATTTGTTTTAGAGATTTCTCTTGAGTTATTCCAGGGCAGAGAAAATGAACCAGAGAGACAGTAAAAAGGCTGACTGACCCTTTCCTTACTTCCCACTTCAGTCCTTGTCAGGCCAGAATGAGAGCACCTCTGGTAGGTGTGTCCTCTAGGCCAAAAGTTGTATGAATGTATGGATATCAATTGATGGATGGATTTTAAGCTCTTTTAGGACAAGGAATATTCTTAGCTTCTTTATATCTCCCACAACACCTAACAGTGCTTGCACACAGTAAGCAATCAATAATTACATAGCTGTTGACAATATGGTTAGATTCATTGACAATATCATGAAAAACCACTAGATGGTGATGTTAATATATGAAAGTAGTTTTTCCAGAGCAGGAAGTTTCTCTGCTGGTATAGGGAAGGATAAAGAGAAAGGAAGGAGTTATACAAGGAGAACAAAGGAATGGGTACACAGGAGGCCCCCAGGAAGTCAATGACTGATTGGAAGAGCCCACCACTGAATCCTGAGTGTTTTATCAAGTCTACCTCCTAGAGTTGGGAAGTGTCTTATCTATCTCTCCCACAACACTTATCACTGGGCTAGGAACCCAATAGATGGTCGAAAACTCTTTTTCTCATTGTCAACAATAGAAATCATAAAATCTCTAGGAATAGGAAGGTGATTATTTAATTAGATCACATGCCAAATTCAAAAAGTTAAAATTAGAACTATCTGTATCCCTCAACCCAACTCTCCTCAAAACTTCCCGATTTCTGCTTGAGGGTTCTATTATCTTCCTCATTACTCAGGTTTGCAAATTCATAATCATCTTGACTCTCTGCTTATTTCATGATCCTCTATACCTCCATCTCTAATCAGGTGCCAGATCTTGTCAATTCTACCTCCATAAAATCCCTCTGATCTTCTCCCTTCATTCCACTCTCTAGAGAACCATCTTCATTGCCTTCATTTACTCTTACCCAGATTAACACATGAGGCTCGTAAGTGGACACCTCCTTCAAATCTCTCTCTCCTCTTCAATCTATCATCTAAAATACAGATGAAATATTCTTCTAATGGAATAATGGTATGACTTCGATGGTCAAGAATCTTCAGTCACTCCCTGCTATGTTGAAGATAAATACAAACTCCTTAGTTTGTTACATAAAGACCTTTCAGTCTGGCTCTAGCCTAACCTCTCAAGGATTACTTCATATTGTTTTCATTCACATAATCTATGTTCCAGACAACTGGACCTATTTGCCCTAATGCCTAACCTGACTGCTATTATCTCTTCACACCCATCACCAAGATGCAACTCTAACACTCAACTAGAAAAGGTAATTCCTATGGGGAGATTTTTCCTGATGCTCACACTTCCTAATATTTCCCTAGCTCCAAAAACTATCTTTTTGAATTTCCCAAGCAATTAAACTCTTTGAGGTCAGGAAATGTTTTTATATACCTAGTAGCACAGTATATGCATGTAAGAACATAATAAATGTTTCCAGAATATTAAACAAATTTAATGAGGAAGTGAGGGAAGAAAAAGGAAGCAGAGATGAAAAGAGGAAGATGTAGAAGAAGAAATAGAAGACTTGAATAATCCATTCCTTCTAAACTTAAGGAATCTCACCACACTTCTAATAGTAAATTCTGACGATGCCTACACTTAACAATCTATAGTCCTATTATTCCTCCATTTCCACTCACCACTGACCCAAGGCAAATAATAACATGAAAAAACAGGCTGGACTTCTGAGTACATGAGTATGAGTACACTGAATTTTCCTAGATTCCACATTCCCAAATTTAAGAGTTCATGGGTGTCCCTAAGGATCAATTCTCCCTTTATACCATTTCATTTGGTGATCTCAAAACCTCCTATAGGTTCAATTATCAGCCGTTTGTAAATGATTATCTGAAACTGGATGTCCAACAGGCGACACAAATTCAGCAAGTCCAAAACAGAACTCATTATCTTTCCCCATAATTCCCCCACTTCTTACTTCCTTATTACTGTTGAGGGCATCACCCCTCTGACATCCCGCTTCTGTCCCTTGAGATCCTACTTGAGAGTCATCCTCTACTCCTAAATGACACTCACCTCACATATTCAAACTGTTGTTTCTACCTTGACAACATCTCTCCAATCACATAGTGATAACCCTAGTAAAGGTTCTCATCACATATTATCTCCAATAGGCTGCTGGATGGTATGTTTGCCACAACTGCCAGCCCACGTCAGTCCATTATTCACTCAACTACCAAAGTAGTCTTCCAAAAGTGCAGATTTGACCATGTTACTCCCCTACTCAATAAACTTTAGTGGCTTCCTATCACCTCCAAACTGAAGATGTTGTTTCTTATACCCATAAATTCTAAGTCTCTTCAATTGGAATGTTCTCCCTGGTTTTCCTGGCTTCCGTCAAGACTCAGCACAAATCATAACTTTTTTAAGAGGCATTTCCTGGTGCATCCTCCTGAACCCTTACTGTTAGTGCTATACTTCTAAGGTTACTTGTATGCTGTATATACAGCTTGAATGTTATCCAATAGAATGTGAGCTCCTGGGTCAGTGATTTTGCCTTTACTCACTGGCTTCCTATATTTGCTTACTTAACTGTGGAACAGTTCATAGAAAGAAGGTTTACTATACTTCCCTGTAGTCATCTTATTCATTGTTTCTTACAATGCATGTAGTAATATTCTACTGTATTCATGTACCAAGATTTGTCCAGTCATCCCTAATCAAACAACATCTACTTTGTTTGCAGTAATTTGCTACTACAAAAAGTATTATAAGGTTATTATAAATATTTTCTTTTTTTTCTATTTTTTAATATTTGTTCCCAATTCATGTAAAAACAATTTTAAACATGTTTTTTAAAATTTTGAGTTCAAAATTCTCTCTCTTCCTCTTTCTACTCCACCATCACTGAGAAGACAAACAATATCATGTAATTTATACATGTGCATTCATGCAAAACATATTTCCATATTAGTAAGGTTGTAAAAGAAAACACACACACACACATACACACACACACACACACACAGAGAAAAATAAATTTTAAAAAACACTATGTTTCTATCTGCACTAAACTCCATCAGTTTTTTCTCTGGAGGTGGACAGAATTTTTCATCATAAGTCCTTTGAAACACTTATGGATTACATTGCTGAAAATAGCTACGTCATTCACAGTTGATCACTGCATAATATTGCTGTTGCTATGTATAGCATTCTGGTTCAGCTCATTTCACTTTTCATCAGTTCATGTAAGTCCTTCCAGGTTTTTCTGAACCCATCTTGCTCATCATTTCTTATAATAGCATTCCAACCCAATCAAATGCCACAACTTATTCAGCCATTCCACAATTGATGGACATCTCCTAAATTATCAATTCTTTACCACCACAAAAAAAAAGCTGCTATAAATATTTTTGTACATGTGGGTTTTTTTCCCATTCTTATGATCTCTTTGAGATGCAGACCTAGAAGTCGAATTGCTGGGTTAAAGAGTATGCACAGTTTTATAGCCCTTTGGGAATAGTTACAACTTGCTCTCCAGAATGACTGGATCAGTTCAAAACTCCACCAACAGTGCACTAGTGTTCGAATTTTGCCACATCCCCTCCAACATTTGTTCTTTTCCTTTTCTGTCATATCAGCCCTCAGTCTTTTGCCTGCAAGAATAGTATATTCCGAGACCACTGATACTTTAATGTAGAAGTTGCTAAATTTTGCATTATCCTGGTTGTAACTTCATGATATTTAAACTGTTTTTTTTTTTTCTGGCTGCTTGCAGTATTTCCTCCTTGACCTGGGAGCTATGGAATTTGGCTATAATATTCCTGGAAGTGTTCATATTGGGATCTCTTTCAGAAGGTGACTGATAGATACTTTTAATTTCTATTTTCCCCTCTGGTTCTAGGATATCAGGGCAGTTTTCCTTGGTAATATATTTAAATAAGATGTCTAGGCTCTTTTTTTTTTTTAATCTTGGCTTTCAGATAGTCTAACAATTCTTAAATTATCTCTCCTGGAGCTATTTTCCACATCAGTTTGCTTTTTTTACAATGAGGTATTTCCACTTTCTTCTATTTTTTATTCTTTTGATTTTGTTTTTATCATTTCTTAATGTCTCATGGAATCATTAGCTTCTATTTGACCAATTTTCATTTTTAAGAAACTATTTTCTTCAATGAGCTTTTTGTACTTCCTCTTCCATTTGGCCAATTCTACTTTTTAAGGAGTTCTTTTCAGTGAATTTTTGTACTTCTTTTTCCATGTGGCCAATTCTGCTTTTTAAGGAGTTATTTTTTTCAATGGATTTTATTGCTTCTTTTTACCATTTGAAATATTCTGTTTTTCAAGGTGTTATTTACTTCAGTATTTTTTTTGTGCCTCCTTTACCAAGATATTCACTTTTTTCATGATTTTCTTGCATCATTTTCACTTCTCTCCCCAATTTTTCATCTACCTCTCTTACTTAATTTTTAAAATGCTTTTTAAGTTCTTTCATGGCCTGAGATCAATTCGTATTTTTCTTTGAAGCTCTGGATGTAGCAGTTTTAACGTTGTTGTCTTCTTCAGAGTTTATGTTTTGATTTTCCCTGTCACCATAATTACCTTCTACAGTTCTTTTTTTGGTGTTTGCTCATTTGTCCAGCCTATTTCTTGACTTTTAGCTTTTAACTCTGCTCCCAGAGTAAAGGAGGCACTGTTCCAAGCTTTAGGTTTTTGGTGCCGCTGTATTCAGAGCTAGTTCGGGGGGAAGAGGGAGGAGTCCATAAATTTTCAGTTCTTCCACAATGGTAAGATCTAAGGAGAGGTGTGGTCACTACTCTTCTGGCCTGTGAGAGGCCACAAGCACTCTTTTCTGCCCTGGAACTATTACCAGGGATCCCCACTCCACTGCAGCTGCAAGTTCTATGAGCTAGGATCCCTCTTCACCCTGGGATTAAGACCCAGGACTGTGACCTGGATCTGCAACAAAGCCTGGCACCCAATGTCAGTAAAAGTACCTCTGTAATCTCCTTTTGATGAGTTGTCTGACCTTCTTACCATCTGTGGGCTGAGAGATCTGGAAGTAGCTGCTGCCAATTAGTTTGACTCCATGACCTGCTGCTGGCTTGTTAAGGTGTTGCCTGTGCTGAAATGCACTCCTCTCTCACCTCAGTGTGACACCTTTCCTGCCACCTTCTAAGGTATCTTGGGCTGGAAAATTATTTCACCCTGTCCCTTTGTGGGTTTTGCCACTCCAGAATTCATTTTGAGGCATCATTTAAAGTTGTTTGGAGGAATATTTGGAAGAACTGAGGCTAGTCCCTACCTTTTCTCCACTATCTTGGCTCCAAACTATTTATATTTCCAATTCAATTATATTATATTATATACACACACACACACACACACTAATATTTTCCATATTTTGGACTTATGTTTCTGTCCCTGATCTCATTCTGGACATGCCAAGCAATGAGACATACAAGTCAAAATTTACATATACTTCAGTAACTTTCTTAACATAATTCCAAATTAATTTCATAGCAAGCATTCAATAGATGCTAGTTGATTGAGTGATGAGAATGGGGCCAATGCAGGCAGATGGGGAAAGTAATCCAGGGTGCTGCAAATTGGCAAACCAAAATAAATAAGAAAGGGGATAAGTGAATATAAGGTGAAGAATAGAGTATAACTGAGTTAGTTCACTACAAGGTAAGAATAAGGAAGGGAAGAGAATGTTATCAATGGAGAAGTGGTGGCCTGGAAATGAACTGAGGGATGCAGATAATGGAGGTCATGAAGGATAAAGAACAGGAATAAGAGTCATAAGGCACCAGAAAAGATAGAATGAAAATAGATTAAAATCATGTTAGGGAATTTTGGAATTCATAAACATGAAAATAGGTCATGGGACTTCTTAGCTTTAGCAGTGCTAAAGTCAATCAGGTGTCTGTCATATTTCTGACATAAATATGGTGAACTCTGAAAAAGCAAGAGGTCTACCAGGCTGGCTAAAAAAAAAAAAAAAGTATGATATAATGGTTTACTTATAAAACCCTGGAGATGAAACTAAAAATTAATTCAAACAATAACTTCAGTAAATTATCATTTACATAAAATAAATCCATAAAAAAATCAGTCTTTTTGTATTTTTCGTACAAAATACAGTGAGAAGAAAAAAATACCCACAAAAGGCTTGGTTTGAACTTCACAGAATACCATGCCTTCTCCCCTCAATTACCTGAAATCTCATCACCATGCTTATTGCTGATACTCAACAAAGGTGGTGGAATGGATAAAGTGCCAGGTCTGGAGTAAGGAAGACTCACGTCCAAATTCAACCTCAGACACGTACTAGCTGTGTGACCCTGAGCAAGTCACTTATCCCCGTTTGTCTCAGTTCTGTCACATGTAAAATGAGCTGGAGAAGGAAATGGCAAACCATTCCAGTATCTTTGCCAAGAAAATCACAAATGGGGTAATGAAGAGTCAGACATGACTGAAACAACTGAACCACAACACTGATACTCAACACTTTCTGAACTTCAGTTGCCTCAACCGTCTGATTGGAGGAATGAGGGAAGAGCAGTAAACTCTTCCCAAAGCATTACTTTATCAAGGGTTCTGAGCTTTCAAAATCTTAAAGGCAACTCTAGATTTTCCATCAGTAAAATTCTACTTGGTTTCTACTGCATCGAACATCAAGCCCCTATGTCTAGTCACTCTCTTCTGTTGTCTTTCCCCATTAAATTGTTTGCCTCTAGAGTACAAACTGTCTTTCTTTTTCTTATTTGTATCCCCAGTGCTTAGTACACTGCCTGGCACATAGTAGGCCCTTAATGGTTACTGAATTGAATTGATATAAATTCCATTCAAAATAACTACAAAATGTATAAAATACTTAGGAGTCCACCTATACTCGGGACCCATATTAATAAACTACAAAACATTCTGATGAAATAAAAGATTTAAATGATTTGAGAAACATGAATGCTGTGTCCATATAATACTTTTACAGACTTAGTGCTGTATCAATGAAACTAACAAACATTTACTTTATAAATTTAGATAAAGTAACAAAAAAAATTCAACTAGGGAAACAAAAGACCAGGAATCTCAAAAGAACTAATTAAAAAAAGTAGGAATGAAGGGAATTTTACAGCACAAGATAACCCATACTACAAAATAGTAATCACCAAAACTATTTGTTACTTGCTGACAGGTAAGAGGAAAAAAAAAATCAATAGAACAAACTATGTAAATGAAGCCAAGGAGGAATCAAACATGCAGCACAGTATTTGATTAAATCCAAAATACCATTCAGCAAAAAGTATTGGGGAAAAAAAATTGGCCAGCAGAAATTAAGTTTTAGACTTATCTCATATATCATAAAATGCTTTAAATGCATATAGGACCTAAATGTAAACTCTCATAGCATTAAAAAATTAAGGAGAAGGAAAGGAGAAACCTTTTATAACTTTGGATAGAAGAAGAATTCTTGACCAAACAATAGGGCGATTATAGGATATTAATTTTGATTATCCCAAACATAAAACCACTTGCACAAACAAAATCAATGCAGTTAGAATTCTTTTAAATACAAAAAAAAAAAAAAACAACTTGCAGCAAATTCTCTGATAAAGGTCTGGTAACCAAAATATACAGAAAATTTGGTAGAAACAGAAAAATGAGAGTTGTGTATCTATAGAAAAATGGTTAAAGAACATAAACAAGACATTTTCAAATAAGGAAATGAAAATAACAAGCACATTAAAAGTGTTCTGATTTACTACGACTAATAAAAATGCATATTATAACATCAGTGAGGGTCCACCTCCCTTCAACCTCATTGAAATGGCAAAGATGACAAAAAAATGGAAATGGTAATTGTTGGAATGGTTCCTCTAGGACAGCACACTTCAGTTTTGAACTATTATCCCCAAACTAATTAAACTCTACAAACCCTCTGACCCATATACCACCACTAGATATATACCCCCAAAGAATCAAACACAGAGGGGAAAGGACTCATACCACCAGCACAAAAATATGTATAACAGGATGCTTAAAACAGTAAAGATAGCACAGTAGCATTAGTGAGGCAAATCAAAAGAGCATGAATAAAACAATAAAAATATATTAAAAGGGGAAGCTAGGTGGCACAGTGGATAGAGCACCAGCCCTGGAATCAGGAGGACTTGAGTTCAAATCCGTCCTCACACTTGACACTTACTAACTGTGTGACCCTGGGCAAGTCACTTAACCCTGATCGCCTTACCAAAAATAAATAAATAAATAAAATATAATGAAAAAAATTCAGAGGGTTACACTAACAAATAGGATAATTTTATTACTGCCCAGATTAAATTTTATACTGTACTTTAAAAAAACAAACTGGACTTAACAGAATGTTACAGTTTCACAAACAATGCTTTTTTTGTGTTTCTTTGTACATTGAAATGTTTGTGCTCAAAGTATTAAGTTCACATTAAATAAAAAATTTAAAAATAAATTTACTGGAGATAAGTAAAAGGTATAGAAAAATCAATTGTTAAAATGTGAAAGGAGGAGGAGCATGGTTGGATAATAGTTCAGGCAGAAAAAAAATCTTACGTTTATTGCAAAGTTAATATGAATCAACAGGTATGATCAACGATCGTGGGCTATGTCAATATGAACCTATTATTCAGAGAAAAAAAGAATTAATAAGTCCTGCTGTACCCTATCATACTCAGATCATATTTTTCAAGAAGTATTTGATGCCAAGTTTTATGAACAATGACAAAAGGGATGGCATACTGAGGTGCTACATTAGGATGGTGAAAGAAATGAAGTGGATTTTAGAGAAGAAAAGTCTATTTGAAAAGGAGAAAGGTGAAGAATTGATTATTGTTTTTATGTATATATATTTTACTTGGAACCAAAGGGAAGAACTAGTAACTATGAGTAGAAATTGATAAGAAACAGATTTCAACTCAATTCAAGTAGAGACTAATTAGAAATAGAGTTGTCCAAAAGTAGAGCTGACTTCAAGCAGAAGCTGGATAATCACTTCTTAGGGATTTAGAAGATTTTTACTCAGGTCAGGTTGTGATAAATGTGATCTTATGTTCCTTCCAAGTCTGAAATATAGTGGATTTTCTCCTTATTTTTCATATGTTGTTTTGCTTGTTATTAATTAGCCCAATTTCAGAGATTAGATTGGAACCCAGGTTGTTCGAAGCCTTGAGACTACCTTTCCATCCACTACTCCATGTTGCTATTTTTGCTGCTTGTTGGTCAATCATTTCTCAGTCACGTTTGACTTTTCCATGGTCCCGTCTGGGGTTTTCTTGACAAAGATACTGCAGTGGTTTGCTATTTCCTTTTCTAGCTCAATTTACAGGTGAGAAACTTAGGGTTAAGTGACTTTCCCAGGATCACACAGTTATTATGTGTCTGAAGCCTGATTTGAACTCAGGAAGAAGACAATGGGGGCAGCTAGGTGGCGAAGTGGATAGAGCACCGGCCCTGGAGTCAGGAGGACCTGAGTTCAAATCTGGCCTCAGACATATAATACTTCCTAGCTGTGTGACTCTGGGCAAGTCACTTAAACCCAATTGCCTCACTAAAAAGAAAAAGAAAAAAAAAGAAGACAACGACAATGAGTCTTTCTGACATCAGGCCTTGCACTCTGTCCACTGTGTTACCTCGCTGCTCTTTCAGGTAGCTACTGTTAGGAAATGGATCAATGTTTGCAAAATTTTAAAGTAAATTTTTATATGTAAACTTTTTTCATCAAAAACGTAAAACCTTTAGAATCTCACAGGAATTTTTTTTTTTTTACTTCAAACGTTAACTTTTCAGCTTAAAAATAAAAATAAAAAAAGAAAAAGGCACAGTGGATAGAGCACCAGCTCTGGAGTCAGGAGGATCTGAGTTCAAATCTGGCCTCAGACACATAACACTTACTAACTGTGTGACCCTAGGCAAGTCACTGAACCCCACTGCCTAGCCAAGACAGACAGACAGACAGACAGAGAGAAAGAAAGAAGAAAGAAAGAAAAAAAGAAAGAAAGAAAATCTGTTTCCAAATACAGAAAAGATTGATTTTATTGGAAAACACTTAAAAATTTTAAAGGACAATGTAATGTCCACAGCCTAAGTAACTGCTATGATATGAGTACAATAATTACAATGTTATATGAATTTCCCTTTTGTGAGTCTCTATATTTTTCTCAGAATGTTTCTCTGACTCCTTGTATTTATTTACAAATGTTTGGGTTTTTTTTTTTTAATTTCTGCCCAACAGAAAGAATTCAACTGAACTTCTGAGAATTTGGGATTTGATACTGTTTTAAAAGATTACATATTTTAGTAATGTCACAATGAAAAATGATTTTAAAAAGCTCCTAAAACCTCTAAATTATATAATATGTATATTAACACAGGAAAAAAAATCCTATGAAATTTTAAATCTGAATTAGCTTTAAAACTACAGTATTTCAATTTAATGTATAATCCATACAAAATGACTGAATATTTAATGTTCACATTAAATAGACAAATAAAGTCTGTTTTTATTACTAAAATAAGCCAGTCTTTACAAATAATCACTACATTAAACTTAGTATTTTATACTGACTGAAAACTAAGACTACCTTTGAATTTCCAAAAGAAAATGGATAATTTAGCTGTTGAGCTGACTGAGTAAAGCATTCACAGACAAGGAACAGTCCCCACTGCATAAGTCAAATGTTACTCTAAGGCACTGAACCAGTAAAATGATTTTATATATGTGAATGTGTTACTCTGGCAGATCATTTTGTGAATATTCATGAATTTGTACAAATGTTTAGGAAAGCAAAATTGTTTGCTAATAAATGAAGATAAATTTTTAGAAAAAACACATAAAAAGACAGTATTGTATTTAAATATGCACATATCAGTATTTTTCTTTCACTAAAAATATTACCTAAAATTGTGGTAATCAGCCATTTTTCTCTGTGAAGCTCCTTCATAATATCTTACATTGAAAGATTATTAGCAAAAATGAAAAAAAAGTTGAAGGAAGTGAGATAAATAAAATGAGACGGGGCATATAAGAGTGCTTTGCTACAAAGTTGTATACAAATAAAAAATTATTAGCAATAACAAATACATTTAAAAAAAGTATTTTAATTTGCCCCAAAAACATTAATATATACACATACTTCTTAATGTTGTAGATGTTATTGAAAGGACCATAATGAGTACAAATGGAAAAGCTATTATCTCTTAAGACACAGATGTTATATGTCAAGAGATTGCTTGTGTGATCTTCATGAAACCTCAGGCGTATTTTTCATTATAAAATATTACATCATGATTATTTTTTGAATTACAATTTGTTAAATAAGAATACCAACATGGGTCAGGAGATATCAGTATTACCTTTGTAAAATGAGTGGGCAAAGCTCTGCTCAGGAATTAACTTGGCAAGGAATCCATGGTTCAAACTTGGATGAGGGATAGATGGTATGACCACAACTGTGAAGAAAATCATGAATCAAATGTGAGCCAGCTTGTAACAGCCTGTGGCCTGGTCTCTTATGGATCCATGACAAAAGTCCTATCTCATTACAACATGCAAATATGACACCATCAACAAAGAATGCATTTCTAAAGGAAAGAAAAAAGTTATGTATTAAGAGATAGGAAACAACATCAACAAGTATACTTTTAGAAACATAAAGAGAATAAAAAAGACAAATATACAAGCAGATCAGAATAGGGAAGATTCATTATAATTGGAGTTTCCCATTCCAGCATCATGAATACAGTAAACATGAAATGAAACGGCTATTTCTTTACAAAGCAAATGAAAATCTAATCCTTTTTAATTCAAAGACATCAAAATTGTATTTAAAGTATAAGACATAAAAGAAAACATGAGGTATGTTATGTTGATGATGACTAAAAGTAAGGATGAAATGTCAACATGCTATCATAGGTAAAGTACAAATGTTAATAGCTCAAAAAAAAAAAAAAAACCAAACCAAAAAAAACAGTAACATAAGACCACTCCAGAAGGTGAGATGATGGTTCATGAAGAACACCATGCAGAGATTTGACCACTGATTTCTACTCACTTTTTAAAATCCATTTATTTGTTATATAGCTTTTTTTTTTTAAAAAAAAGAAAACATAAACCACAAGCCAATCCAGTAGCATAAGGAATGGCCACTGAATTAGAAAATTAACATTAGAAATAATATTGATCTAAAACTCCTGACAAGCAATGAAGCTGGAAGACAGCCCCTCAGGGCTAGGACATCAACTGTCAGAAAACATTAAAACAACTCTTTAAAGTTTCCAGCCTTTGTTTATAGCTTCCAAAGGGAAGAAGACAAGGCCAATAAAAGCAACCTATACTATAACAGTTGATTTTAATGGACCTTTCTACTATGCAAACAGAAAACTAAAAAGAGAATAAGACTCAGGAGGTAAAACGGTGTTTCCAGTATTAGATTTTTCAAAAAATTTTCATTGTTGGCCAAATCAACTTAAGTATATGTGTTTACATAATAATGAAATCAGACTGAATATTTGGATACACACACAGTGAGTAAATAATGTCCCCTTGGCCCCCTGCCCCTCAAATGTTTGTTTGTTCTGACAGGTTTATATCTTGGCTTACTCTAGATTCCGCCATAACTCTGCAGGAGCCTCTCCTTCTTGTGTCATATATAAAGATTTTTATAAGAACACCTAAAATGTATGAAAATGATCTATATATTCAAATGTAGTAATGAAAATAAAAAATCATATTAATATATAACAAATATTAAAATAAAAGCAGTGATGAGAAAATAGCAAATGTCATGTAATTAGTCTCCATGTTCTTTCTCCAATTTAGGTTTGTATGTTTTTGTATTTATGCAAGTATGTATTAATGTCCCACTGAGTTCCAAAAGGATTTAAAGCACCTCGAAATACCTATTTTATACATGTTTAATATTTGAAAGGTTAGATGAAATATAGTGAAAAATCAAGTAAGAAAAGAAAGTACCTGTACTTGTTGGCGAATTTATTTCTTGTCTCATGTTTCTACCTGCCTGGCTTCCAGATCGTGCAGTTTCTCGCTGGGGTTCTAGTATGTCACGATATTTGGAGACCATCAGAACAGAAATGAAGTAAACAACAGCCAAAGCTAAAAATTGAGCCTGTTTGCTATCATCCTATGTGAAAGGAAAAGAAAGATATCAGAATAAAATTTACACATTCAAAGGCTGCGTCTAGATAAAGAAAACATGTTTTGAAGAAAGGAAATGAGGATACACAATATGTTTTGGTGTGATTTATCACTTTAGCATGAAAATATAAAGACCTTTTTTGACTGAACATATTTTCTTCAAATAAGATATGAATAGCAATTCTGCTACAAACAGCCAAATGTTTCTTCTGCCCTATTTGTGGTATTCTCTCATTCCTGTCTTCTCATACCATTACCTAGCATAAATTACTTATCTGTCCATACCCATCCTCAACCATCTTGCTCTAGCCTTCACATCCCTTAAGAGGTTCCTTAAAGTTACCCTTCTCCATGAAACCTTTTTGAAGATAAACATAAGTGGACTGGAGATCATTTATTCCAAATGTCTCATTTTACAGGTAAGGAAACTAAAAGCTGAGAGTTTAGCCAACTTGCCCAAGGTGAGACAAATAATTAGTCACTCAGAAGCAATCTGAATCCAATAGGTCTCTCGACTACAGTGCTGGGGCTCTTTCCATTGAACCAAATTGCCTATTTTTTAAAAAAAAAAAGTAACTTCCTAGATTCTATCAGTTTGAGTTGTTTTCTGCAATTAGAATACTCTACTATCAATTATTTATGTAATACATGCATAATAATAATGATGATAATAATAAATATTACTTCCCCTCATGCTTATTCAAGTACAAGAGGGAATCATTTTATCCATCTGCGCAACAGTCCACAGAACATTAAGTATGAAAGAATAATGATAGGATAGCAACTTGTTCTTGATCATTTCCGTCTCGGGGAATCAAAAAAGATTAGAACTGACAACGACAATAATAATAATAAATTGTTTCTATCTGAGCCCCAGTGAAAATGAGGCAAAGAATAAAACGATAAACAATAATTATAGTAAGTGACATTTATTTGGGCTTTAAACTTTGCAAAGCACATTTAAATATATTATTTTCTTTGAGTCTCACAAGAACCGAAAAATTATTATTTCTACATTACTTATGAGGAAATTAAGGTTCAGAAATTAAATAATTTTGGATGTGGGTGCTCATTCTTAGCTCTGAGTCCAACAAGACATGCTGCTCTGTGCCTAGTATAGCTCTTCAAATATATGAGCATATATCTACTAGTAATTTAGCTATGAGTATTATAATTGAAATTTTAGAAATCTCAATGTTAGGCTCTTACTGAATAAAGTGAAAGAATTTAGAGACAAGTCTCTTTTTGAGCCACAGAATTCTAGCCTTGTTCATCTCCTATTAAACATTTTCATCAACAAGTTAACAACCAACACAATGAAAGAAAAAAAGGAGGAGGAAGAGGAGACAATTGGTATATGTTTTAAGGTTAGCAAAGCATTTGACAATATTATCTCATTTAATATTCACAACAACCTTGATTACCTATTTAAAGTTGTGGGAGATAGATCATATATTCTTTAGGGAACCAAGATTTTAAAAGATTGGCTGGAAATAAATGAAACTAGTAAGATAAAACTTAGAAACATAAATGTAAAGTCTACACTTGCAGGATTACAGTGTTTTGGCTTAAAAAACGTTCTTATGAAAATTTGTCATATGAACTGAAGTCAACTGTAATTCTGCATCTGTTTAGTTTATTTTTTTCCACATACTACAGCTGACTTCTAAGAATCCCTCTTGAGTTAAGATTTCTATGATTCTAAAAAGTTAATTATCAACTAGGAGGCCACATTATGTAGTAAAGTATTGAACTACCAGGTCAGGAAGACCTGGATTCAAATCTTTCCTCTACTATTGAATAGCTGTGTAAACCTCTCTCAGCCTCAGTTTCCATATCTATAAAACAGGGAAGATAAGAGATTGACATCACAAGTTTGTTACGTGGATCAAATAAGAATTTGTATGTAGTATGCTTTGCAAAATGCAAAGTATTATAAGTCATGTAAAATTATAAAAAATGATTGTGACTTATCTTTTACTGATATTAAATTCAAATGAAAATATGTAACATCTATATGAAAAGCAAGAACACAAGATAAATCCTCTTCCTATCTCTTATAGCACTTAGTCCAGGTCTCCTTTGCCCTTATTATAGTTGCATCATATCTCTATTGTTTTCACATGTATCTGATCTCTCCAATGGATTTAAGCTACAGGGCTGTGTCTTTCTCAATGGGATAAACCCAATGGGAAGCACAGAAAATTGCATGTAGCAGGTGCTCAATTCTATTGAATTTCATTGTTCAGATTTTATATAGACTTAATGGAACAGATAAACAAGAATCAAGCATTATTTTTATTTCTTAATGTCACAGAAAATATTTAGAATATGTAATGGTAAAATTAGTACTTTTACAAAGCTACAATTTATTTTGAAACTATTAAAAATGGATAATTTCAGCACCCATATGCATATAGTTACTCTGTCAATGCTGAAGCAATGCTCAAAGAACTCTAAGTCCAGGAGGCAGAGTCAAGATGGCAATGTAAAGGCAGGGACTAGCTTGGGCTCTCCCAAATTCCCCTCCAAACAACTTTAAAATAATGCTTCAAAACTAATTTAAGAGCAACAGAGTCAATAAAACAATGAGGTGAAATAATTTTCCAGCTCAAGACAACTTACGGGGCAGCTAGGTGGCACAGTGAATAGAGCACCGGCCCTGAAGTCAGGAGGACCTGAGTTCAAATCCAGCCTCAGACCAAACACTTGACGCATACTAGCTGTGTGACCTTGGGCAAGTCACTTAACCCTGATTGCCTCACCAAAAAAAAAAGACAACTTACAAGGCAGGCAGAAAAGGTCTCTCTCACTGGGGTGAGAATGGAGAAGCTCAACAGGCAAGCCAGCAGCAGGGCTTGGGGACAACTAAATCAGCAAGGCCAGTGGATTCTGGACTTCTCAGGACAGAGTTAGAGAACTGGTCAAAAGAAGATTACAAGGGACCCTTTGCTGGCAATGGGTGCAAGACTCTGTTGTATTGCCAAAATGTGGTTCTTGGTCACAGTTCCAGGGTAAGAGGAGTACTGGCAGAAGCAGGGACACTGGGTATAGTTCCAGGGAAATAAAGAATGCTTGTGGCTTCTCATATGAAAGAGCACAGGCCAGAGGAGCAGTGACCACACTTCTCCTTAAATCATACCACCTTGGAAGAACTAAAAACTTACAGAACACCCAGAACTAGCTCAAAAAACCTCAGTATCAAAAACCTGAAGCTTGGGATAGCGCCACCCTTACTCCAGGAGCAGAGCCCAACTTTAACAGAAAGGTGAAAGTCAAGAAATAAACTGGAAAAATGAGCAAACAACAAAAAAAGAACCTGACCACAGAAACTTACTATGCTGATAGGGACGATTAAAACTTAAACTCAGAAGAAGACAACAAAGTCAAAACTGCTACATCCAAAGCCTCAAAGAAAATAAGCTCTAAATCTCATGATCCATTGTGACACAGTTTCAAACAAAGCGGCAGAGCTAAAAAGTAAGGGATAGACAAATCCATTCTAAAATGTAATTATATTATAGAATAAGATTTTTTGTATTTTAGTAAAGGATTTAACGAAATGAAAATTTAGGAGACAGAGCCACAAACAGCAACAAGTTCTTAAAATTAATACTGCATAATGGTATCATATTGCTTGCCTTCTCAATGGGTGGGGAAGGAGAAATGGAGAATATGAATGAAATGAAGACAATTTGAAACTCAAAATAGAGAAATGAATGTTAAAAAAGAAAAAAAGAAAAAATGAATATTGTAATAGGTTAAGCCAAGGACAAGTTTGTTATGAGCACAGCATATAAAGGAACCTCTCAGTATAGCACAGACTTTATCATACCCAGACAGTAAATTTCCTCACTCTCATTAATTTCATCTTTGAAAAGGAAGACCAATAAAATTAAGAGATCTGAATTTTTTAATGAATTTGCTTATTTTAAAAGAAATTTTAGTTTCATGTAGAGATGGTAGGTCCTGAGCTCTTGAACTCTGCTTACAAATGGAATGTCCAACCTCCACGGATTCTCAAAATGTACTCTGAACTTTATAATTTAAATCTTCAATGTGGATAAGGGACTACACAACTTGTGGTTTCATTGGTACAGGGAACACTCAAGTGAGCAAACTTCCTCCAAAAATGCAAGCATGTTCTCTGAACCTTGAGAATCTTAGAGAATTCCCTAGAGCACCAGAAATTAAGTGGCTTACCCAAGGTCACACAACAACATGTGCCAAAGGTGGGAGTTTAAACTATGTCTTTCTGGTTTCAGGGTCATTTTTTTTTAATCTACCCTGCCAGATTGCCTTGCTTTAATAGGGAGTCAAAAAACATTGTCTAAAGGACATTTTAAAAGCAAAATTTTAGCTACTTTCAAGGTACAGGTGATCCTTTCACTCTTCTCAAGGATAAGAAGGAACATATCAATTTTCTTCTGAAGTATAACTTGTGGAACAGCAGTGGAAACAATCTCCAAAGAAAATACAGCACAGTGAAGTGAAAAGCAAAATCGACATGAAATTTAAGTTTTAAGTTTAAGCTTTAATTTGGCCACTTACTACTATTTTTGTGACATTGGGCTAATATATCCCTTTGAACATCATTTTTTTCACCTGTCAAATGAGGGGAATGGACTAAATCTTAAAGACTCTTTCATGAATCTGATCTGTGATTATGATTCTATAATAAATGAATAAAATAATTACTATTTCTACTCCTTAAAACAGCTGTTGATTTTCACCAAAACTCATTTTAAACATGCTACAAAATCATCAAATCTAAGCCTTTGAAGAAACTTCAAAAAGCATCCCTTCCAACTCATAGCTGAACCATAATCACCTCTATAATTTACTCGCCAAGTGGTCATTAAACCTTTCCTTAACAAACTCCAGTGGGGCTAGGGGGTAGGGCATGGGGAGCAAAGATGGAGTCATTCCAAACTGAAGAAGCCTATTTCATTTGTTAATAACTCTAATTGTTGGAAGAATTTTCCTAACAATGTAGTTAAACTCTGCCTTCCTATAACTTTCTTTTTCTGTTTTGTTTTTTTGTCCATTTATTTTAGTTTTCAACATTCACTTCCACAAGATTTTAAGTTCCAAATTTTCTCCCCATCTCATCCTTCCTCCAACCCCAAGACAGCATGTATTCTGAATACCCTTTCCCCTAATCTGCCCTCCCTTCTATCTCCCTCTCCCCTTCCTCTTCTATTTTCCTCTAGGGCAGGATAGGTTTCTATACCCCATTTCCTGTATATCTTATTTCCCAATTTCATGTGAAAACAATTTTTTAACATTTGTTTTTAAAACTTTGGGTTCCAAATTTTCTCCTTCCTCCCTCCCCACCCACCCTCATTGAGAAGGCAAACAACTTGATACAGGTTATACTTTTATGGTCATGCAAAACACTTCCATAGTAGTCATGCTGTGGAAAACTAATTATATTTTCCTTCATCCTAACCCGCCCCCTGTTTATTCTATTCTCTTTTGACCCTGTCCCTCCTCAGAAGTATTTGCTTCTGATTAACCCCTCACCCAATCTGCCCTTCCCTCTATCACCCCCCCATGCCTTTCCCCTCTGTTTCCCTGTAGGGTAAGACAGCTTTCCATACCCAAGAGAGTGTGTATGTTATTCCCTCCTTAAGTCAAATCCAATGAGAATAAGATCGACTCATTCCCTCTCACCTTCCCCCACTTCCCCTCCACTGTAAAAGCCTTTTCTTGTCTATTTTATGTGAGATAATTTACACCATTCTACCTCTCCCTTTCTCCTTCTCTAAGTATAATCCTCTCTCACCCCTTAATTTTATTCTCCAGAAATCACCCATTCATCTTCCACTCACCCTGTGCCCTCTATCAATCTATCCACACATACAATTTTTTTCCCCTCCAACTAACAAAGATCTAATACTGACAAAGGTCTCATGAGTTACAAATATCTTTCCATCTAGGAATGTAAACAGTTCAACCTTAATAAGTCCCTTATGATTTCTCTTTCCTGTTTACCTCTTCATGCTTCTCTTGAGTCTTGCATTTGAAAGTAGAATTTCTATTCAGCTCTGGGTTTTTCATCAAGGATGCTTAAAAGTCCTCTATTTCACTGAATGTCCATTTTTCCCCTGAAGGATTATACTCAGTAGGTCATTCTTGGCTGTAATCCTATCTCCTTTGCCCTACAGAATATCATATTCCACCGATAACTTTCTAATCATGGTTTCTATTTCGGCTTTCTGTGGTAAAGCAGAATTCTATTCTCTTGCCCATGTAACAATATTTTAATGCAAATATTCAATTTCATATAAATATTTAAATATAGCATTCATTTTCTCCTCTATCTTCTTTTCCCAGGGTCCTCCAAATGATCTTCAAAAGACATGATTTTAAGGCATTTTATCTTCTTGGTTGCCCAGATCCAGATCCCTGGGAAATTACACTAGATACCTCTTTCCAAGTTGACATCAGACAATTAACCACTACACTATGAATCGAGCTATTCAACCAGTTCTGAGTGTATTAACTGTTCTATCATCTAGCCCATGTCTCTCCATTTTTATGCAATAATAGAATGAGAGATTATCAACTGCTTTTTAAACACGAGAAAAACTTCTATCTATAGTTTTCCCCAGGCATGGGGAACATCCACTACAATGGCATAGACTAAGGAGACAGAGATGGAATGTTATGGTGAGGAACAGCAAGTATGTCAGCATTGTCAGACTATAGAGCATGTAGGAGTAAAGCATAAGAATACTTGAAAGGTAGGTAAGGCCATGTTATGAAGAGTTTTAAATGTCAAATGGGTAATAAAAAGCCATTGGAGTTTACTAAATAGGGAGATGATATGAATAGACCTATATACTTCAGGAAAATCACTGGCAGCTGAGTGAAAGATCAATTACAGTGAAGAGAGATAAGACGCAATGAGATGAAATGGAAGACTACTATCTCTAGGTGAGAGGTTATAAGGATTTCAATTAGGGTTGTGGTTATATGTGTAGAAAGAAGGGGACATGTGAAAGACCTATTGTGAAGACAGAAAATAAGATCTGCCAACACAGCAGATAAGTGGGTGATTCTAAGAAAATGAGGATGACACCAAGGTTTGCAGCCTCAGTGACTAGAAAGTTGTGCATTCCACAGTGACAGGGAAGTCTAGAAGAATGGAAGATTTGGGGAAACAGATAATGAGTTCTGGAGGTGCTGAGTTTGAGACGCCTATGGAACATCTATTTTCCATGATTTTTACAACATGGTTGAAAATTGCTCTGGAATCACATCTCCCATAACTTCATAATCCTAGGATGAAGCTCACTTGGACTTGCTGCCTTGAACGCAGCAATAGCATTTAGATGTTCTGTTCTCCTATTAATTTTGGATACTAACCACACTATCCATTTTTGTTCTTTCCAGTTTGAAGACCACTCTCTTTAGCAAAGAAAATAGATACAGAATAAGAACTGAGAGACTCTGTCTTTTTTTCTATCATCTTATCATTGACCTGAGCAGGGTCCTTATCCCATTTTTTGATCCTCATCTTTTTTCTAATAGTTATTGTTAAATTCCTTCACCTTCAATTTCTTCCCTCTCTAATCCAGTCTTCTCACTATTGCTAAAGTAATCTTCCTAATGTACAAATATGGTATGTGGCACCTCTGTTCAAAATGCTTCATTAATCTTCACTCTCTTTGGGGTAATGGTTCAATACCCTCCACAACTAGGCTGCACACTACCTTCTGGGCCTTATTTCATACTTCTCCCCTACAAACATTAAAGTAATACCCTTCTCTTGCTTAGCTCTCTCAAATCCAAACATGCTATATTCCATGCCAGTACTTTCTCACCATATCCATTTGTCAAAATATTTCTTCTTCCTTCAAGCCACAGTTCAAAAATCACCAACTCCACAAACCCTCACCTTGTGCTCTCCTTCTCCTTCCATTTCACTGCTCATCATAGTCATTCATTTACTGTTTGTTAAACTACATGGAAATTGTATTTTCTTCAAGCTGCTATTCCAATCAATTTATCTTTTCTCTCCAAGTTCTTTACATGTAATCTGAATTTTTGTGTCCAAAATGAGTTAATACTATTAAGAATTTAATCAGCACTGATTATAGATAGAGGACCAAGTCATGATCATTTCCAACAAATAGAATGCAGCATTATATTCCACTTTTAATATCCCCTCATTTTTATTTGTATGCAATTTATGTTCCATTACAATAATCCAAATTATCTCTTACCATACGTGGGGCAATAGATCACTTTCAATTTTTATGTACAGTCTATTTTTCCTCTATAAGCACACCCCAAAATAATCTCTTATATTTGTTTTGGATGACTTCAGATCAAGGCCCCACCAAAGGCAGGAGGTACTTCCCTGGTTGGCTTTAGGGTGATTGGTTTTTCTCCTACATCTGCTCTCAGGAATTATCTACTAAAGTGTAAATGAGCTGTGATCTTGAAGATTGAAGGAAGCACCCACATGGATGAAATCATGACTCCTTAAAGCATCAAAGTGGAAAATTTTTTCCAGTAAAAAAAAACAAACTTTAACTTACCACATCACGAAATACAACTGCACGCAGACGATTAATGTCTACATCCTGAAGAAGTCTATCGGGATCTTTGATGGGAGAAAGATTACCAGGAACACTTTCAAGTGGAGTCTAAAACAATAAATAGAATTCCAATGGTATCATTTATCTGAGGAAATAAGATTCTAAACACTGAGTTAAATCAACTATAGGTCTGCATTATAAAACCTTAAAAAGTAATATTTTTAAATGCTTTATATAACATGTTAATATGGCATAGTTGGACAGGATACTGGACTTGGACTCAGGAAGATGAGGAAAATACAGAAAGAGAAGGGAGCACCAAGTTGCAGGGGGGCCTTGAAAGATAGGCAGAAGAATATGAAGTTTACTCATTGTTTATATTAGATATGTAGCAGTTATAATAGTGAAAAATGTTATAATTCACCTAGCCAAATGCAATTATAGCCATATCTTGCCAACAAAAATATCACAGGGTCACAGTCTGAAAACTGAAGAGGCCTTAGAGGTCATCTAGTCCAAGCATCCATTTTACAAATGAGAAAAGCAAAGCCTAGGAAGGTTAAGTGAATTATCAAAAATCACAGTCACTAAGTGGCAGAGGTGGGATTAAAACCCATGTGCTCTGACCACAAATCCTGTGCTCTCCTTTGTTGTTGTTGTTGAGTAGTTTTGGTCATATCTAACTCTCTGTGACCCCATTTGGGGTTTTCTTGGCAAAAACACTAAAGTGGCTTGCTACTTCCTTCTCCATGTCATTTTTACAGATGAAGGACTAAGGCAAGCTCTTCCTGGTTCCAAACCCACTGTTTTATCCACTGCTCCACCTAGCTGCCCTTAAAGCAATTTCTTAAGAATAATTTATAAATGAGATTAGTCAAATCTGCCTCAAAGATTCACAAACAATGTTGTTTGGTAATTATGTATTAGCAATGTTAATATGCGTTGTTGCTTCAGTCATTTCAGTCATGTCCAACTCTTTGGGACCTCATGTGGGGTTTTCTTGGCCAAGATACTAAAGCGGTTTGCCATTTCCTTCTCCATATCCTTCCCACAGATGAGGAACTCAAACAGAGTTAGTAACTTGCCAAGCATCACACAGCTAGTAAGTGTCTGAGGCCAGATCTGAATTCAGAGAGATGAGTCTTCCTGACTTCAGGTCTGTCACTCTATCCACCCATAATCTGTGATTTCATCAATGTGTATGCTCCCTCCACCACTACAGGTCACAACTTCTCCATATCTTTCCATACTGTACAATTCTCATCATTATCTTTCTTCTACCGGTGACCTTCCAATAAAGTAGAAAATATTCCTGTGGTTCTTTTCTAAAAATGTTTTCTGATTGAAATCTTTTATCTCACTAGATATTTCTTTTTAAATTTCACAATATTCAGCTTGGGTTTTTTTAGGATTACTATTCTTTCTATTTACACTATTGTAATCACTGGGAATACTGTTTCCTGGCTCTGCTTACTTCACTTTGCATTAGTTTAACTCTTTCTAAGTTTCTCTGTACTCATCACACTCATCATTTCTTATAACACGACAATATTCCAAAACATTCATATCTGACAATTTGGTTAGATTATTTCCTAATCACTGACTGTCCATTACCTTTCCAGTTTTTTGCTACCACAAAAAGTGCTACTTTAAATATTATGGTATATATAGGGCCTCCTATAGTTCTTTTATTATCTTTATCCTGAGGATATCAATGGAGCATTCAAGAAATTCAACTACTGCCTCATATTTTGACCCTATGAACAAAGATAGAATTGGCTTTTAAAAATATTTCCACAAACTTTAGATCAAAATAATATAGATATGAAGAAAGTGATTGTCCCACTGTCTTATTCTGTACTAACCAGCTTACAGACAAATTCTTGCAGAATAATTACAAACTGTACAGTATACAAAGGAGGCCAACTGAGAGTGTGACAGGACTGAATAGACAAATATCTGCTGAAGGAACATGGATTGTATTTGTTAGAATTTTTAGTGTCTAGCTATCATATAGAAGAGGGATTAGTCTTGTTCTATTTGGCCCTGGATTGCCAAGGGAATGGGGAAAGGAAGACGTAACAGGGACAAAAGTTAAGGAAAAAGAAATCAGAGTTCCTGAAAAATAGATTTCAGTTCAATAAAAGAAAAAATGAATGAAGTTGTCAAAAACTGGAAGGGGATGCTTCAAGTCCAATAGACTCCTCATAACTGAAGATCTTCAATTGCAGGCTTGTCGAAATATTGCAAAGGAGATTCTTCTTCAGGCACAGGTAGGGCTGGATAATCTAAATTGTGTCACTCATAGAGGAAAGAGATTAGAGTTGGAGGTTATAAGAGAAAGAAGTGAGAAATTATCAACAATTTCGATAATTACTTTTTCAACAAAGTTTCAGATTTTCTCTGCCCATTTCTTTGGCTTACTTTTCAGAAAGATCACAAACATAACTATTTATGAGAATAAAATTTAGTTACCTTTGAAGTTGCTGCTGCAGTCACACTTTGGGGAGCTTCTTGAGGTTTACTACTGATAAGAGAAGATTTGTTCACCCTTTCCCTTTGCCTTTGTCGACATTCTAAGCAGTTTCTCACAGCAACACAGCAAACTAAAATAAGTAGAGTACAGGAATCAATAAAAATACATTGGTAGCTTGTTAAAATGTTAATAGTTGCTTAATTTATTTCAATGACTATAGTTAAAAACAACAATGTTAAATGGAATCGGACAACCTTAATGATATATGTTCATTTTAATTAGAAAACTACCAATTTCTTAAAATAATCTGTTTCTAGTTTCAGATAAATTTAACATTTAATACTAAAATGACACCAAGCCTAATATTTTACACTCAAGCAAAAATGAGTAAGTAGGATTCACAAAACTATGCAAGTCCCTATACCTTTCTTCAAGGTAATACTGCCTTATTTCTACCACACATAATATAATCAGGGACAGCTGCCTATCGATCATTCCTCAGAGTCCTAAGGATGAAAAGGAGAGAGAAGTAAGGCTTCAGAACCAGTTCAAGCTGGTAGAAAGAGTGCTGGGCCTGGAGTTAGGAAAGCCTGAATTCAAATCTGGCCTCAGACACTAATTAGACTAGCATGATCCTGGGCCAGTCACTTAACTTCTCTGCCTCAATTTCCTCATCTGTAAATGGAGATAATGACAGCACATCCCTCTTAGGGTTGTTGTGAGTATCAAATGAGATAATGTTTGTAAAGTGCTTAGCATAATGCCTTACCACAGTTAAGTATGATAAAAATACCTATTCCTTTCCCTTCCCCTTAATTTACAGCTGTGAAGAGCCATAACATAAATGCTGGGCAGAAAGAGACAGCCCCAAAAAACAAAGACACAAGCTGGAAACTTTTTTGAAGAACTCTCAGCTTGGTTAAAATCTTATTCATTCTTTACTCTGGAAAAATCCCTCTCCTGTCTGGTCCTGTTCTTCTGACCCCATCTAGGTTGCCTCTAAGTCATTATTCTCCAAGGAAGGCCTTACCCCTTCTTTGATAGAGAGAAAGAATTTCTCTATAACTTCACTCCTTTCTGTGAAGTGAGAGAGAACTGATGACAGGGTAAAGACTTCCAATCTATTCAAATGGATATAAAAGAGAATGTACATAATTTCCTTTCTGTCCCACTACTGTTTAGTCAATGCTCTCAGACCCAAATATTAATTAAGTTGGTGTGAGTACTGCTGATAAAGTTATTATGTCCTTTGTCTCAGGCTCCTGGCCCCATTTAAAAATAAAGCAATGATATTTTTACCCACTAGGAATGAATGATTCCTTCTAAAAATAAACCCAGATCCAACTGCTATGATAGCATAAGATTTTCTAGTGATAAATCTTCTCTGCTTTGTAAAAACCTAGAAAGCATATTCTAGGCTTATAAGGGATAGTGAATCCAACACAATCCATTTTTGCCTTTGGATGTTTTATGCCTAAAGACCAGCCTCACCATATTTTTTTAACCCAGAAAACCTGACTCATTATTGCACTTAAACAGGGTTCAGACATGAATCTCCAATAAATCATTTTAGTAGAAAATAATTAAATGCTATGAAGTCTGAAAAACTTTAAATATTTCATAGTAATTTAACCAGCCCAAATCTACCAAATCTGAGTAATAGTTTTATTCTATTTTAAAATCTTAATAAATTTGAAGTACCACAAGAATAATGTTATCACATTTCCAAAAAAGGCCAATTTGTAATATAACTGTGCTATAAGTAATGAGTTTTAAAACACCAATCAATGCATAAGTAGTTACTTAAAAAGCACTAGACTTACCAAGCCTCAAACACTGTCGCATTAAACCTCCAGAAGACATGTTCTTTTCAGCTTCAATCTCACTAAAATTTAGAGAGCTGGCAAACACCAGGACATCAACCATAGCCATCAGTCGGCTGAGGAAAGTCACTGCTGTCTCAGCTGACATGCCTTGTGTCACTTCAATATTTTCCAATTCCGTCTTTAAAAGAAGTAGTAGTTAACTATAAGTTTTGTATGCAATCCATTATTAAAAACTCAGTATTTCAATCAATAAGGATTTAGCATATTACATTTTCAAAAATCTATAAAATTGATGATAGCATGATCAATTACTTTTATAATAATCACAACCTGAGTATAAAAAAAAAACAAATCAGTTGCCTTAAAGTTCATTCTGTTATTATTAGAATTTGTATTTCTTAAAAGTGAATTTGAATTTCAAAATTATTATAATAAGAAAAAACTGAAATTATGGCCTTTGTTCATAATTAAAAATAAAAACTGCTATTTGCTCTTAGGTTCACAATCTCTATAACAAAAAGCGTTTCGGCCATTTTTTTTTTAAAATAACTCTAAGTTAAATAATATGACAATGGAAAAAAAATGTTCTGACAAATGAATTAACTAATAACTTGCACTGATACAAAAATACAAAATGCTTATCCATAAAGTATATTAATTTCATGCCAAATTTGGATATGGATGACACTACTAAATATTTGCATAAGTACAACTCAACTGTAAGATTAGCATATGCAAAGTGTTTACTCCTATAATGCAAAAGATACAACAAAAAGAGAACCAGTGAAATTCTGAACTTGGTGAAACACAGTTTTATTAAAGTATTATGATGATATTTACTTTTTTTTCCCCAAGTACCAAAAGGTTTTCTGTACTCTGAAGTTGTTAAAATGTGGTCACTTCATGGTTTTATAAATAAGTTTCAACTCAAAAAGAAAGTAAGTCCACATGCTATTTTTTTTTACTATTAGTTTTCCATGCTGCAAAATCTATGATGTGTTACTATTTTCTCTATGCTTCAAGGAGCTTAAAAGAGTAATGTTTTATAAACAAAAATTCTACCATTTGAATTTTCTGCAAATGCTTCATAACAAATAGAATGATTAAATTCATTTTGTTGTAAATCTACATAACTATTCTGTTCCATCTTCTTAACATCTCATATTAGGAACTGCCTACCTGCTAAGTAAGAGATGACATATAGGTAAGAGAAATGCTTTCATCTGTCTTGATAAAACAGTAAAATTAGTATTGAACTGATAGTTAAAAACTTATTTTATTTCATTCAAACTATTTTTCTTCTATCAAAACTAGAATGAAATTCTACTCTCTAAAATGCACTCATTATGACAGTTTTTCTTGTGCAGCTACTGACTTAGCTCATGGAATCAGTATACAATGAGGAAGCAGTTTTAAATATTATATTAAAATTTTTGTTTAGGTGTTTGAAGTATATCTTTATCTCAAATTAGAATATTATGCAAACCAATGAGATTAAAAACTCAGACATGCTACAAAAATCCAAATGCTAGTTACCATAAAACCTTTCATTTAGTTAAGTGCTTTTCTTACTATCTACATATATTAACTATTTCATAATTAAATTATTTTAAGAATTCACTACTATACACTTTATATATTAACTAATGAACAATTATTTCACTTTATGATATAAAAACTTAAAAGGAAAAGCAAAAATTTCATATTCTACAAGAGATATAAAACAATGTAATAAATAAGATCTTAGACTTGAAACTGAGATGTCTGTACTTGAATCATGCCTTGAATAAATACTACATGCAAGATAATAGACAAGTCATTTACTTCCTCAGAGCTGCACTACAGTTTCCTTCTCAGTGAAAGAGAGTCAAAAATACTTGAACTATCTACCTCAAGGGGTAGCTAGGTTGCACAGTGATAAAGCATTGGGTTTAGCATCAGGAAGACATCTTCCTGAGTTCAAATCTGGCCTCAAACATTTACTAGCTGTATAATCCTGGGCAAGTCATTTAACCTAGTCTGCCTCAGTTCCCTCATCTGTAAAATGAGCTAGAGAAAGAAATGGCAAACCACTCCAGTATCTTTACCAAGAAAACCCCAAATGGTGTCACAAAGGCTTGTACATGACTGAAACAACTGAACAACATCTGCCTCAAAAATTCGTTGTTAAAAAAACATTTTATAAACCTTAGACAGCTATACAAAAAGGAATGATGAGGAAGAGGAGGAAGATGACCACCACAGCATTACAGATTTAGAGCTAGAAGGGATCTCAGAAGTAATCTAGTGTAACCCAATCATTTTAGAGATGAAGACAACGAGGCATCTGGAGATGAAATGATTTGCACCAGGTCACAAAGGTAATAAATGTCATATCTTAAAACTCAGGTCCTTTGACTACAGTGAGTATTCTTTCCACTGTGTTCTTTCTCCCAGAAACTAGTTTTTGTAACTGATTTCCTATGAAGAGCAGAAACACCTGACCATTGTTTTATTTTCAAACAGTATGAACTACTTTCTAAATTGTCTGATCTATACAGAAAATGCCATCTACATATTATATTATACTTACATTATAATAGTGTTGCTTTATGAGGATATAGTGAACTTAGTAAAATGAACTCTAATTTTAAAATATTTCATTTGGGGTTGAATAATTACCCATTCCTAATTATGAAGATGTATAATAAATATCTTAATATATGCATTCCTGCAAAATAAGCACATGAGTATATCTTTAAATTGCCTTTTTTAAAAAGGTCACATGATAAAACTTTACATAAATGAAATAAAAAGTAGTATTATCTGATTTACCTCTCAGTAGGTTTATTTTTAAAACACTAAGGTACTACATTTTCTAGTGAACTTCCTTTAGCTAGAATCTGTTACCATTTGATTTGCTATTTGGCTGAATTATTTTGGGGGGTATATTTAATTTGATCTTTGTGAGAAATAATAAACTGTTAAATAATATAGTGTAAAGTAATAATCTTCATTAAACTTTCAAATATATCAAAGATATCCCTTGGTGTTGCATATATGATATGGCAACTCAAAATAGAACCACGTCAAAAATAATAAATATTTAAAACTAAAAAACTGAAATTTACAGCAATAATACTAACCTTAGAACCCTGGACATGCATTAGACAAAACAGACAACAGATCAAAACAATACAAGAAAAAGAAAAATATTAAAATCAAATGAAAATACAATGTAAAATTGAAACACAAATATTTTGAAATTATATAACATTTTTATTAAAAGCAAAAATGTTCACTTGCATGAAATAAAAACTTTCAATGAAAAAAATATACTTTTAAAATACCACTAGTATTTTGTTTCCATTAAAAAGACTCTTCCCAAGTGACAACATATATGGATATTTGGGGGAGGGGTAGCAGTGGGGACGAACGGACCTGTGATTTCATTGATGGAGGAGGTTCCTTGTAAAGACTTTCTCCTACCAGGGGCGATGAGAAACTTCTCTGTACTTGTAGTCACAGGGAGTAGCCTGGGACACTGAGATTACAATTTGACTAAAGTCATCCAGTCAGTATGTGGAAGGGGTGAGACCTGAACCCAGGTCTTTCTTCCTGGCTCCAAGATCAGTTCTCTATCTATTACACCACACTACCTTTCCTGTATGTATATCCATATATTTATCATCATGCACATGTAAAACTTTACAAATAAATAGTTCACTTTCCTAGTACTGTACTAGTGAAATATATAGTAAATAAATGATATTCTTTAACATTAACATAATCTCTCTGCAAAAGCCAAGCATAAAATAACTTGGGGAGATTGATAGTTTATTCCTGACTTGCCTATGTCAAGAAGGATTCAAGGTTATTATTTTCTCAAACCTCCTGAGTCTATCCTACCAAACTAGACCATGTACTAGAGTAGAAGCCAATTTATACGCTTCTGGGTTCATACCATTAACAGGAATCGTTTTCTCACAACAGAAAAAAAAAGTTTTTGCATAAGGGATGAAACTTGAATTTTTCTTCTAGGACTGTCACAAGCACATCATTTTATAATTCTTAACATAAATTACAAAAAAATTTAACTAATTATAACCTCAATTTTGAATATCATTAGGTCTCTTCTCTGCTCATGGTAACCAATATCATAGGCAGCAATTTGAAAAGAAAAAAACATTTTCTTTTCATGACATCTTACGGTGAATTAATCATTTAAAATAATCACACTGAGAATAATGTGGCCCATTCAATGCCACAGAAGGTAGATATTATATTTAATCCACCAGCTAAAGCTACCATTGCCAACTCTAAGACAGAAATAAACAGAACATAAAATCAGTAGTTTTATTTTGGTTCCTATCACAGGGGGATCATAAAAGTATCTGACAATATGTATAGAGTTTCTCAGGATTCAATACTTTTATCTTACCTTTTCTCTTGTAATATAAAACTCTTAGGAAAGCCCAAGATAGAAATATATGTATTACTTTCCAGATAAAGAGAACATGCTATAACTCTTACATAACATTTGCTCTTAAATTCCAATATTCAGAATGGTTGAAGTCAACTGTCATTTATTCAGAGACTTCATATAAAAGAATTAAGTATAGTTCCTTATACATAACAGATCCTGTGAACTTAATTTCTGTGAATTATGCAATTTGTAAATAATGTATTCCTTTGTTTATCTATCCTTTACAGCTAGTTGCTGATTATTACTCATTATCATTTGCAGCAAAAAATAGGAAAGGTAAATGAGAGGCCTCAATTGACCAGTCAATCTTAACTCCAGCATTTATTCAGCTTCATGTCCTCTCCTTCCTTCCCCTAGACTGCCTCCCCCTCTCCAGGGCATACAGTCAATCTAATTATTTCTTTGCAGGTCTTTTAAACGTTTTGTTGGAGAGAAGTAGAAAACAGCTATCTAAAAATAGGTCTTCGTATTATTTTCCCATGTCAAAATTATATCATTTAGCATAGATATGTTTAAATAACTGAAAAAATACACAATGTGTAAGAAGGATTAGATTTCTTGTCTCCTAAATGAAGAACTAGAATCAATAAAAGGGTAGAAATTTCAGAAAAGTAAATCAGCTCATTATATTTAAAAAAAAATAAAAAGAAACCCTCTTCCTAACAGCTGTTGAAAAAATGGAAAGAACTTCTCAAGAATTATTGAGTTCTCACTGCTAGAACTCTTTTTAAAAAGTAAATCTCCACGGATTTATAGAATCCTAATAATAGCTAATGATATATTTTATTGTTTGATAGGCTTCTAATTTTTCTGTATTCACTTGTTTACTTCCCATAATTTTTTTCTGTTTTCTGCACCTTTAACTTGAATTTAAAGAGTCTTCTCTATTTTTTTCTTTCTTTTAGTAGTCTCAAATTACATTTTACCAAAAGCCCTACAGAATTCAGTAGGCAGAGAGTAAAACTAAGTCTACAAACAGTACAGATGATGTTTCACATAGACTTCAAATGGGGTAAGATAAAACTCAAACCAAAAAAAAAAGGAAAAGTGTGGCATTTTTTTTTAAGGTAATTTACTTATGATGTTAGTAGTTAAGATAGAGAAACTGGCACAACTATCAGCATCCCATGGACAAAGTGACTGAAAAATAGGGGGATACAGAGCGGTAAAAGTTACCACAGCAAAATTCTTAACTACTATGGCAATCTACTTGGACAACAAGATCAATGCTTCAAATACCAATCCAGTGAGGTAAAAAATTTAAAGCAGGAATTAGATTGGAAGAATTAAAAATATCTTTAACCAAAATGACTACATATATCAGTATATTTATGATATGGACAAATAAACCTTCCACTAATATAGATATAACATTAGTGTTATTAATTATTTTATGTTAATTTAAAACATCATTTATCATGAATTTGATATAATGGAAAGAGTACTGACTTATAGTCAAGATACCTAGCTTTAAATTCTAGGAATTTTAGTACATGTGGTCATGTTCAAGTCACTTTAATTTTTCTAAGACCTAGCTTCCTCATCTATAGAAAGAGTAAAAATCCTTATTTTATCCATCTTGCAAGATTGTTGTAAAGAAAATCTTAATAACTTTAAATATTACAAACTAAAAAAATGAGGTATTTCTAATACTATTAATATCTTAAAACTTGAGAATATTTCATTGTGTGATTATTTCATCAGAAAAAATTAATTTTAAAGTAATCTATTGCTGGTATTATGTAAAATCACTTTTTAAATAAAACTGATTCTAAATTATTAAAACTAAATATCTAAAGGTGATTATCATATAGAGGGTAACAAAAGGGGGGGGATAAGAAGATTATAACAACATATAAACAATAAGGATTTCTGAAGAACAAGAATAAAAGATGTCATCAAGGAATCATATCACAGAAAAAGATGATATGGTCATGTGGCAAGACTGGGGGATGACCACAAAAATGGCCAGAATGCTTTACTGGTGCCCTCGTGATACTGGGAGAAATTGTGAGCAAAGACTCCAGAATGTTGGGAGAAGCCTTTATGGCCATCTTTAAGGAGCACATGAATAGTAGTCTCACAGGGTCAACAGGCATAGACGGCCTGAGATCTACATCAATGGAAGGAACTTCTAAATTCAGATCACAGTTCCATTTAAGCATTTGAATATACAATATACAATTTTTAATACTCTTATATTCTCATTTATGGATTATAGGGCTATATTTTTGAGTAGTCTTTTTCAACAGAGTAAGTTCCAAAGGCACACTGACAAAAATGATTAAATATAATCATATCCAACTGCTAAAATTTTAAATATTTTTCATTTTGCAACATGGCCTACGGAACAAAGAGGATTGTCTCAGGAACAGAGATTTTAAAATCACAAGCTCCTTAAAAAATTTCTTTTTAGGAAAGAAAAAGAAAACAAATGGAATAAGCATTTAATTAGTGCCAACTATGTGCCAGACACTGTGCTAAGCACATTTTCTACAAATATTATCTCATTTGATTGTCACGACACCCCTGGACAGCTTAACTATACATTTATTTATAGAATAACTTTTTATTTTAATATGATACTCTAACATTAGTTAATATGCCTTCAACTTAAGGTGTAACAGGAGGAATACTTGATTTTGACTCAACGGAACACTGCGTTAAAAATTTGACCAATGATAAACAAATCACTTAAACATCCTTCAAGATAAAACATTAATGGAATAGAGACACCTGTTTGTGCCTATCAAACAGGGCTAATGAAAAGATAAAATTACATAATTTTACACTGATCATTTTGTAAACTTTGAAGTGACTGATTTATAATTGTCAACTCTGACCATTATACTCCACATATGGACTGCACAATTATTTAAAACAACTTTTAAAATTGAATTAGTAAGTCATTTCATTTTATGTGACCATAAATATATACTCTTAGTGCACGTTCCTTCTTGAAATTACTTTGCAATGTTATAACTTTTTATTCTGCTAAATTTGTACATGCTTTATTCTTCCAGTAGAATATAAGTTCCTCAGGACAGGTAGTATTTTAGCTTTCCCTCAGTATATCCTCAACAACTAGCACAATGCCTTGCACATATTAGGTACTTAATAAATATGGAATTAAATTGAATTATTTCCACAATGTCAAACATTCAGTGAATAGTTGCTGTAATCTATAACTGACTATATAGGTGCATTTTATTCTATTTCCATGAACTTTTTTTCTTAAAAATTTTTCTTGTACTGCCTAATGCTCTTATTTCTGTTTTTCATTATTAAAGGGTAAAGTGAAAGAAGATACTAAAATAGGAAAAAACAAGTGAGGTTAAAACAGCAGTTTTGTTATAAAGGAAAAAAAATAAGATTCAGAAGGAAATGATGGGGCAGTCATTTGATCAGTTTTTGGTGTTTCAGCTTAGTTCTAAAGCATCCCAGTGGTTTTAAAAGACATATATAGGGTATCCCAAAAGTCTTTGTGTAGTTTTAAGCTTCAACAGCTTATAAACTTATAAACAAAGATTGTAGGTACACCATATATGTGTATGTGTGTGTGTGTGCATACATACACACATATACATATATATAATATATATAACTATAAAAAGAGATCTATATCAACACATATTTAAATATGCATATTTTAAAAATTTTGCTGTTAGTCAATTTTTTAAAAATTCTGTTAACCCTGGTAAGAAATCATGTCTGCTGCATTAGAATCAGAAGTTGCAGAGAAAAGATGTTGTAGCAGGCCTACTCAGTAAATACTCCATTACTTTTCTCCTTCTATCAATTAGTTCTTTATTCACAGCTTCCCTGTTCCTATCATGTTTCAGTTGTCCTTATAATGATTGGTTGTGGTTTGTGTTCTTTTCTCCCTGGCCACATGCTTTCCTAATAGGGTGTTAAATGGCAGTGGCAGTGCTTCTCTAGCTTGCACATCATGGGCTAAAAGGAGGAAGGAAAGGAAAACAAGCTGCCTTCCACCAATGCTGGTACATTGCAAAAAAGTTTCCCTAACAACTAACAGAAACTATAATTTTTATGACCACAATTATGGGAGCAAGGCAGTTGAGTATGAATGTAGAAAGGCACCTATGGCTGAGAAGAATACTAAAAAGAGCACCAGTTTCTATCCCTCTGGGACTTTTTGCAGATACTTCATCAAAGCAAAAAGAAACAAAAGTTCTGAGCTGGCATTTCTAAGTGGGCACCTTACAAGTAACCTCCATGATGGCTTTATCTATGGGTCTCTGTATTGTTCCAAGTTATAAGGGAAACTTAGATTTGCTGCACGGGGCCATGCTGGGAGGTAACTGGGAAAAACAAAACAAAACAAAAGGGTTCAAACAATTATCACTGTATTGTTATAAGACCACAGACAGTTGTATCTATGAGAATACCTTCTAAGCACTTCCCTACTTTAGGTATTGAATTAGAGACTGAGAAACTTTGGCAGTCAGAGGTCATATGACCTTCACAATCTTTCTTTGAAATACTTAAACTAAAGGCCTAGTCTAAGTGATGTATTATCACAGAACAGAGGTGATCTTAAATTCTCAAAGACAATGCCAAGGGAATACAAGCTTTGGTTAAACCTACCACACTGAAAAGGTTTTTAATTCTTTGTTTGTTGCCTCGGGACCCAATAATCAAGAATTTTGGCTTCCAAATGATTACTTTTTTTTAAAGGGAGGTAGGGATAGAAATGGAGGCCTTATTATTGAAGTACGTGAAGATCATTTAATAAGGTATCAAAGTGTTGCAAATCAAAGATCTTTAAATTTGTAGCAGTATTTATTGAAATAATGATGCATGTCATAGGGAACAGGGTGTTGCACAAGAGTAAGGAAGATCTTCATTTAAATCTCACCTAAGACACATATTATCCGGGAAACCCAGGAAAAAAAATCACTTAACTTTTCTCAGTCTGTTTCTTCATCTGAAAAATCTGGATAACCATACCTGTAGCAAGCACTTCATTGAGTTGCTGCGAGGATCAAATGAGATAATCTGTTTTTCAAAACTTAAAGTACCAAAAGATGGAGTCCAATATTCAATAAACTTTAGTACACAAACTACTGAAAAAAAGATTCTCTATTAGACAAAAAACTGATAGGAAAACTGGAACTCACATTGGCAGAAATAAAGTTTAGACCAGCATCTGGTACCACATAGCACAAAAAGCTTGTAATAATTATGAGACCAAAATACAAAAAGGCCATTTTTCTTAATAAAAAGTTTATGAGAGGATAGAAGGCTATGGTTTTCAAAATCATAACTAAAGAGGAAATTTGTAAGCAAACAAAGAACAAAGCTCATTAAAGATAAGATGCACAATTTTCAATATATTAAAAGTTTTTTTTTTTCATAAACAAAATCAACGCAGCTAAAAAGGAGAAACAAACCACAGGGAAAATGTTTGCAGCAAATATATATAATATTCAAACTGATTTCTAAGATATATAGGGAACTGACAAAAAAAAATATGACTAAAAGTCATCCCCCAATACATGGTCAAAAGAGATGAAAAATAGAAAAATCACAAACCATAAAGAATCACATGAAAAAATGTTTAAAATCATTAGTAAGGGTAAATATAATTATGATATCTCTGAGGTTTAACCTCACACCCCTCGAAGTGGCAAAGATAATCAAAATAAATATTGATGGGACTAGAAGAAGATAGAACACATGTAATACATAGTTGGTGAGCTGTGAACAACAACTTTGGATTATGCAAGAAAAGTTACTTAAGTATTACTATCCTTTGATCCAGCAATATCCCTACTGTGCATTTATCCCAATGAAATCAAAGTTAGAGTTGAAGTTCCTATTATACACCAAAATATAGCTACAGTTTTTGTTGTTACAAAAAACTTGAAATAAAGTGGATGCTTGTCAACTGAAAAATGACTGAACAAATCGAATATATGAATATAACAAAATATTACTGTGGTATAAGTAATAAATGTGAGAAATACAGAAGGCAAGCATTCTGAGGTTTGTGCAAATTGTTGAAAACTGAAGTAAAAATAACCAGAAAAACAATCTACACAATGCTTATAATAATGTAAACAAAAACACTAAAAGGCAGCCAAAATTTGATTATCTATACTCAAATTTGGTCACAGATGACTCAATCAGTCAACTAACACTTATTAAGAGCCTACCATGTCCCAGGGACTTTGCTAAGCACTGGGGATACAAGGAAAGGGTAAAAATAAACTGCTCTCAAAAACAGTCAAATGGTAGAAATAACTTACAAGCAACTATATACAAATAGGATATACGTATATATGTATATGTGTATATGTATATATAGTATAAAACTGGAGACAATCTCAGAAGACAGGCACTAAGATCCCACCCAGAAGATGAGATTTTAGTTGGGACTTGAAGGAAGCCAAGGTAGCGAAGAAGCAGAGAAGAGGAGAGAGAGAATGTTCTAGGCATGGAAGAGAGCCAGTGAAAATATCCAGATTCCAGAGATTGCATTGTTACTGGATCACAGGGTATGTGGAGGACAGAAAGTAAGAAGTAAAAAGACTGAAAATGTAGGAGGGGATTATGTTATAAAGCGCTTTAAAAACCAAACAGAGGATTTTTTTTATTTGATCGTGGAGGTAACCTGGAGCCAGTATTTTGAATAGGGCAGTGACATATTTAGACTTGTGTTTTAGGAAGATGTGTTTTATAGCTGAGTGGAGGACAGACTGGAATAGGGAGATCTGAGGCAGAAAGATCAACTAGCAGGTTACTGCAGTTGTCAAAACCTGAGGTGATGATGGCTTTCACTAGGGTGGTGGCAGTATCAGAAGACAGAAGGGAACATATAAGAAAGGTGCTGCAAAGGTAAAAATGACAGGACTTGACAACTGATTGAATATGTAAGGGAGAGGTGTGAGAAAGTGAGAAAGTAAAGTACAACACTTAGGTGGGGATGACTGGGAAGATAGTGGTGCCCTCAAGAGTAATAGGGAAGTTAGAAAAAGAGAAGAGAGAAAGACAATGAGTTCAGTTTTGGACATGGTGAGTTTAAAATGTTTAAGGTGTTTACAAGACATTCAGGCAGAGATGTCTAATAGTCAGTTGGAGATGTAAAACTAAAGAGTCAAAAAGCAAATGACAGGAAAAGAAGTAGAGGTACCTATGGTAGACAGCCTTCTCAAAGAGTTTTACCACTAAAAGGAGGATGACAGCTAGTGGGGAGAGATAGATCTAGTGAAGATTTTCTAACTTATATGATGATGAAATATATCTCCCTCCTCTAAATAGAGAGCAGTGAAAACAGAAATGTGGAACACAGAATATACTGTAAGATACAGCCATTGCCCCAGTTGGCTTTGCTTAAATGTTTTACTTTCTTATAAAGGGGAAAGATAGGAAGGGAACAAACCATTACTAAGCACCTACTAGGTACCAGGCATGGTGGTAAGCAATTTATAAATATGATCTCCTTTAACTTCACAACAATCCTGTGAGGTAGGTTATTATCCCTATTTTACAGTTAAGAAACTAAAACAGACAAAAGATAAGTGACGTGCTCAGGGTCACATAACTAATATGTGTCTGAGGCAGGATTTGAACTCATGTCTTCCTAACTCTAGGGTTTAAGGTGGTGGGAACAAGTCAGGGGAAATGACTGTGGTGTAAAACAAAATGCAACAATAAAACTTCCCCTCAAAGCACTAAAATGCTATATAAATGTCATGTGTCCCTCCTCCCCACTTCCAGCCAGATTAGATCTGATTAGCATAATATTATAAGGAATTGCCTCTACCAATGAAAACCGTGTCTGTCCTGAAACTTCTAGTTTGAAAATTGCTTGGGAGGGCTGAGATCTTATGTGACTTGCCCAGAATCACAACTTGTACGTGGTCAAAGTCTTCTGGAGTCCAAGGCCCATTTTCTATCCATTATGTCATTCTATCTCAATTATTATTAATAATTATGATAGTAAAAACCATTTGACATGGGGAATAGCCATGAAATGGTTTCCTACAAAAACAATAGGAGACACATGGGAACAGTAAAAGCACGACGACCACCACAACAACAAAGGCCTTTTGGCAGGGATGTGTCCAAAGGGTTTCTGATATACCAAAAAGAACATGCAAGTAGAAACAATCCTAGCCTTCCTCATCCAGGTTGGCAGAATCTGTAACTTAATTCTGAAATAAGTAGGTATGTATTAATTGTAAAATAAAGATAGTTGATATACTTTTTGTACACATAAAATTACAAATTACATATGCCTTTTAAATTCATATTTTACTAACAGCACATAATTACATACAGTGTGGAGAAAAAAGAAGTGTACACAACACTAAAATGTATGTAAAAAATGTAAGTAAAGCTCCATTGAACCTTGGTATTAGAAGTAATTCAACTAGGATTTTTCAAGTGTGTGAAGCTCTTCTAGTCAATGAAATAACTTTACATTATTTTGAATATCAGACTGGAGCCGCTTGGATATTCAGAAAATATGAGAGAGCATGAGAGAATTCATTTACCAAGAAACTGAATCAAAAGATAGTTTTACCAACAGTTCTTTCATACAAAATCAGCTTGATTCTATTTGTAAAATGATTTATTAGCAACTCTGAACATATGTAACATTATGGAAAAAATGAGAAGTCTCTAATCATAGTTCTTCCCTATTATTATATTTATATCATTGCAAGCAGTTACTAGAAGTAATTCAACTAGGATTTAAGTGTGTGAAGGTCTTTCAGTCAATGAGATAACTTTACATTATTTAAATATCAGACTTTGGAGATGCTTGAAAATTCAGAAAATATGAGAGAGTATTAAAGAATTCATTTACCAAGAGACTGGACCAAAAGTTAGCTTTGCCAATAGTTCTTTCATATGAAAATAGCTTGGTTACATTTGTAAAATGATTTACTACTATCTTTGAACATGTGTAACACTATAGAAAAATTATGAGAAGTCTCTAAACATAATTCTTCCTGTTATTGTATTTATGAATATCATTTCAAGCAGTTCTCCATTAGAACTTGCATTTGTAACTTAAATTATGATGACTTTTCAAAAATTTCTATTTTCTGTCATGTACAGAACACAATTAATGAAACAATGAGCTTGGATTTCAAACAACAAAATTTAAAAATTAAAGTATTTACTTAATTTATTAAGCTAACAAAATTTATAAGACAAAAGCATACATAGAAAGCTCATTCATTTGTAGCAGAGACCACTACAGAAAAGCTCATAGTGGTATAATTTTAGACTACGGCCACTAGATGGAAGTATTGTACTTACGGTTGGAGATGTAGCAGCCGAGAGCAAAGGTAAAATTCCTCCACAAGCAATGATGATGTTGTCTACCATCTGAGAAATGAGGTGAATTGTGTTGTGTACAAAAATAATATTTTCATTGCTATTGACAAAATCCATTACAGACTTTGTGGAATGGCTACAAAAAAACGGGAAAAAACTCATGAATGAACACAAACTTATTTAGGGAAAAACACATGTTTTATACTTTTACACTACTTTATAACTAAAGCTTACTACTTAATTGGAAATATATACTGTATCTAAAATTAAATTACAATATTGCTTTATTATAAGCCAAAAATATATATAAATTATGAGCATCAAAAGAAATCTAAATTATCTGCCCCTTTATTAAAAAGGAACACCTGAACAAAAATATAATCTATGGCTTAAGTTTAAAAGTACACAAGTGCAACAACTATAGATATTTTTCCTATGGACTATAGATACCAGACAAGTAGCTAATTTCATCAATTTGTTTTTAAAAAGTCAAGGTAATTGGGGTTACATAGACAAAACAAATGTTTGATTAAGAACAGAATTTTCCACCTTTCAGTCAGTTTTATTCATGGCATGCAGACAGCACAGATAATTAATAATATGCAGCTAAATTAATAGATTTTGATCCCCATGTGAGTCAGTTTCAAAAACCACTGATTAGGTCTCATAGCACAATGTTTTATACATAGTAGGCACTGAAATGACAAAGACTACTTACTGTTTCTATTATAAAATACAAACTCTTTTTGGCATCTAAAGCCTTAGGCCTAGTGTCACATGCCTCCTAACATCAGACAAACTACACTTGGTATTTCTTACATAATTCCATCTCCACTCTTTAAATGTGTCTACTGGCTGTCCTTCAACCCTAGAAACAACTCTCTCCACACATCTAACTCTGTAAATCATTTGTTTTCTTCAAGAATAAGATCAAGTACCACCTTGTACATAAAGCATTTGCTCCTAGTGCCCTTCCTTGCAAAGTTATCTTATATTGATTTTATACATATTTTATATAAACTTGTTTTTGTCTTCCCCAATAGAATGTGAGGTCCTTGATGGCATAGAATATTTCGTGTTATTTTTATATTCCACATGCTTGACACACAATAAGCACATAAAAATACTTAATGATTGATTAATGATTAGAGAAGAAAATGAGAAAATTAAGTCACTGTTTGATAAAAAAAAAAAGGCCAGTGATTTCCATACAATGATACATATATCAATACTTGACTATATCCCAAGATCCTGAAAAAGTCAATGTACCACCCCTAGACACTTAATGCTCAAACAGAATAGCCAAAGGATAAACAAAACATGGTCTGAACTCAACTGAATAAAATATGAGTACTGGTAACTTTAAAAGATGAGCTTATTTTAAGAAAAAAAAAACTGCTTGGCACATTTTTATTTTTTAGAAAGTATACAATAATAAAAATATGTAGAGCATCACAGCCATAAAAATAAGTGCAAAAGCTAATTCAAAATTGTTATGTCAACATGTTTATCATGAGAAATTGATACTAGAAAACAAAGACTGTGTTAACTTATTTCGAGTTAGTTTTCTTATGAAGAAATTATATCTAAATTGATATATGTTATTTTGATAAGAAGAGCTCTAAAATATTAGCTATGGGCTTATCTTTTAATTCATCTAAACATTTTCACATGATTTAATTACAACAGTAATTTAAGTTAACACATAAATTCTCCTGAGCTGTCTAAAAGATGCATTTCTTTCTTCATTCTCCTTAGTATACAAAAAAGAAAAAACAAGACCTGTCTGAAGATCTAAGATTCTGATCTAATCCCTTGGTCTATAACTATGGAATAAATAGTTATGTGCATAATATATATCATTTTAATAATACTTCATAAATTTTGAATATGGGGTTCAATCAATCCTACCCATATATGCTATCAATTTATACTTTTAATAAAATAGTTTGTTTTAAAATGAATATTGTTTTATTTATTCCAAAGAAATATTTCTACCTCCTCCAAACATGTACATCTGTTTCTAAAGCAAATAGCAAGTCCGTGAGAAGCCTCTGGTGCATTGGAGACCATTTAAACTCAGGAATCCGAAACATCGTTGTGCGTGGACCTGGACTAAACTGACGTCGCTGTTCCTCAGTCATTGGCATTCCTCGAAATCCTAAATCAACTCTGAGATCTCTGTCTTGTTGAGTGATAGACCGTCCCTGAACCGCCTAAACAAAAGATATCTTTTTAAGTGCACATAATATCTGACTTCAAAAATGTTAAGAACAAATTAGCCATAACTTCAAGTATAGATGTGTAACAAGGTGAGTAAAATAAATCCTTTGTATATAATTTCTGTAGGAATCCCTGTATAATCATCTTTGAAAGTTAAGCAGAGAGCTCTCACTTTATTTTGCAGATTTAAAAAAAAAAGTGAGACAGGGAATCTAAAGATTATGGATACTTTTTCAAAGTCTAAACTAGAACTGAGTATTCCTAGACTTTATTCACAGCAATCGGTATAGTAGATAATGTGGATTCCCTATAAAATATGCTGCATATAAAAAAAAATCTTCCATACTTCAACAAAATCTAATTTTATCTATTCCCCCTTGCTCCCTTGCCAACAGTTCTCCCACAAGTAATATAGATCGCAACTCAATAAGTGAATAGATAATTTTCATGAGCTCTTATGGCCAAAAAAAAAAAAAGAATTATTTGTCTGATGAACAACCTTCAAATGATAAGATACTTCACACTAAATTAGGTTAGACCTCTGAATATAGCGAATTGTGAAAGTACTATACTCTAAAACCTTTTGGTTTCAGCAGGAATTAGCCAAAGAGCTTGTTCAGTGGTAGCATAACCTTCCAAAACCCAGAACTATATGCATACTTCAATGAATTCTTGGAGTAAGAACTTAGAAGTTAAATAAAACAGTCAAGGAAACTGTACATATTATTAACAAATTACCATTTATAACAATGAGGTTAAAGAAACATTATTAATCAGGAAAAGCAAGACAATAGATTGCATCATTGCTTTTCGTGTAAGAAATGTAAATAATGAAATAGGCTGGGCTATCTCAAAACACATTTTATTCTCTATATTGAATGCATTTCTCATAAATACAGTACAAAAAATTCTGTAATGTAAGTACTCTAAAATTGTCATGAACAGTGATCAATACATTCTGCCTCATTTAAATCTTTTCTTAATCAAAGAACATCCCCAAAATAAAACTATGACTGTCACACAAATACTTAATAGTTTTTAATAGGAATAGACATGCCTTTTCCATAAAGAGTATCTCTCTTTATGGAGTTATAATCAAAGTAAAGGAGACTCCAATAAAGAGGTAAATAAAGCAAGGCTTACTTGTTTCATAGAATCTCAGGATCACAGAATTTCAAAGTGAAAAGGAACTTTAGAAGTCATCTAGTCCAACCAATACCTCAAAATAACCCCTACTTGTTACATGTCACAGGACCTCTGCCTGAAGACCTTAAATGAAGGAGAACCCCCTATTCATCCCTCCAAAGACATTCCATTTCACTTTTGGACAAATCTATTAAGAAATTGGAGAAATCTAATTGTTGGCAGGTAAGTGGCACACTGTATAAAAGGGTAGGGTCTGTAGTCAGAAAGACTCATCTTCCTGAGTTTGAATGTTCCTTCAGATATTTATTACCTAGCTCTGTGACCCTAGACAAATTACATAACCTTGTCTGCCTCAATGTCCTCAACTGTAAAATGAGTTGAAAAGGAAATGGCAGTGGGGGCAGCTAGGTGGTACAGTGGATAGAGCACAGGTCCTGGAATCAGGAGGACCTGAGTTCAAATCCAGCCTCAGACACATAACACTTACTAGCTGTGTGACCCTGGGCAAGTCACTTAACCTCACTGCCTAGCCAAAAAAAAAAAAAAAAAAGCAAAGGAAATGAAATGGGAGAACACTCCGGTATCTTAGCCAAGAAAACTCCAAATGAGGTCATGAAGAGTAAGATATGACTGGAAAAACAGCAATTGTTAGAAAATTCTTCCTAACATTCAATTTAAATTGGTCTTTTTACAATTTCTATGCATTTACTGTTTTAGTTCTGCCCTTGGGCGCCAAATAGAACTATTCTCATTCCTCATATATGATACCTCTTTACATATATTTATATAGATAACTATCATGTCCCCCTCCCCAGTTCTCCTCTCCATTCTAGGCATCCCCAGTTTCTTTCACTTATCTTCATGTGATAGGAACTCAAGGCTCTTTCACGATCCCAGTGGTCCTCTGTACAGTCTCCTGTTTATCAATGTACTTAAACTTCAGCACCCAGAACTGAATACTATATTCCAGATGTAGTTAGCTCATGTGAGTGTACAGAGGGACAATTATCTCCTTATTGCCCTCTTAATACAGGCCAAGATTACATTAGATTTTTGACCGCCACATTATATTGCTAATTCACAATGAGTGTGCAGTACATTAAAACAATCAAATTTTTTTTCAGTCAAACTAATATATAACCATACCTCCCCTAACTTTTATTTTTTGCAGAAGTGATTTCTTTGAATCCAAGTATGAAAACTTTAATTATAATACATCAATTTCTGTCTCAAAGACATTAAAAGAACAGTGGAAATAAGAAGATATAAAAAAAAATCAACTGAAGACAACACATAGTTGCTATTCCTATAACCTTTGCACATAAAACCTATTTAGCTTACACAAAGATTTTATTAACTATTGAAATGAAATGCTACAAGCACAGGGACAGGATCTAACCTAAGTTGTGTCCTTTGTAGTCTGTTCTGTGCTCAATTTGGAGTCAGTTTGACAAGTCAAAGCTCCATTCTGCTGTTTACTACCTCTACGTCCTTAAGGCAAGTCACTTTCTGGGCCTTGGTTCCCTTATCTACAGAATGAGGAGGTTGGATTAGATGGCCTTTACGTCCTTTCCAGCTCTAAATCTATGATCCTATGAGTTGACCATATCTGTCTGCACACAAATTCTTCTGAAATACTGAATAAATGAATGAAATGAATGACTTAAAGATTGAAGTCACTTTTTCCTTTGTTTTATTTACCTTAATAATTGGACAATCCAGCAGTGATGTTTCTGCATATAATTTTTTTTTCCTGTGGTAGAAAAGTAAGTAAGCATTGCTTACTGCTAGGTAAATCTTAGTAAGTAAAATGAGTATGGTGTTAATAATGGAACTTTGGCCAAGAAATACATCTAGTCAATACTGAGCAACACTTTATTCTACACAGATATGACCACTAAATCATAAGGAAAAATTAAAATAATGATAATTTGATATCACCATAAAGAAATTATAAACAATATCTCAGGTACATTTTTCATTTAATTTTTATAACTCATGTACTATAACTTACTTGAGTTGTAGTAGTGGTCTGGATCTTCCTGATTTCCTTTCCTGCTTCTTTACCATCATCAGATCTTTCAGTATCTGAAATTATGCTTCCTGCATCAATATTAGGCACAATTTTACTACCACAAGACTCTGTTTCAAGTGTTGTAGCAGTCATCTCAGCATATCCTTTAGAGGATGAAGCTAATTCCCTTTCAGAAATGCTACTCATTCTATCTGAAGTTGTATGAATTTTGAATTCTTTTTCTTCTATTATGCTTGATGTACAAGTTAAGTCAACACTACTAGTCATATGAGCAAGCAATCCAAGATCATCACTAACACTAAGATGTACTTGAGTTTCCTGCACATTTGGAATAATATGATTACTAGAGAGTTCAGGAATTAGTTTCTCTTCTTGGCTAGGAATTTTGTCAAAAATAAATGAGGTACTATTATTGGTAGGTTCATCTTTCTCATCAGCCAATGTTATCAATGGGCCATTATCCTTTTCTTCACTCTTTTTAATGATGCCAACACCTCCATGGACATTGTTTTGAAGCTTCTCAACAGCAGCACTGTATACATTATCCAACAAAGATTCAACCTCCACAAGTGCACCATTTTCTCCAGTAACTAAAGTCTCAGGTGACAAATCCATATCATCAAGCTTTACTTCTGTTGCTTCCACTTTCTCTGCTTTTATATCCACTAAAAGATCATGTACCTCCACATGTACACCACCTCCTGGTCTATCTGAATTTCCCAGAACATCATCTGATACTTTTGTTGCCATGAGCAAGTCCCGGGCATCTGTACTGACAGGATAATCAGTTTCACTTTCTGGGCTTTGACTTTGTGAAAGATCTTCTATTTCTCTGATTTCCATTCCACCTTTTGCCCCAGTTGCCTGAGATGAGAGACCTGATATAGTGCTCACATTCCCTTTCTTTCCCTTTTTAATGTTTTCTTCCTCTTGTCTTTGATATTCTTCATACATTTTGGCTAGATATTCCTTGTGAGCTTCATAGGTGACCTTAAAAACAAGACACATAAGTGATGTTTAAAAGATATACTATACCTTGAATGTAAAAAACAGAAGCAAAATGATTGATGAGGCCAGTAAGGTAAGATTATGATAGCGAAATTATTCTCATAAAGAAAAAAAAAATTTAAGTTTTAAAATTTAGCACATTTTAATCTTCATTAAGAAAGCATGGCATAGTGGATAGAGAGGTGGCTTAAAATAAGAAAGGCTTGGGTTCAAATTCTACCTGTGACACATATTAGCTACGTGATCAGAGAGAAGTCAATTAATCCCTTGGTGCTCCCAAACAGTGCTCTAATAAGTCTCTAAGATTTCTGTAAAGGGCAGCTAGGTGATGCAGTAGATAGAGTGCCAGGTTTGAAGTCAGGAAGGTTTATCTTCCTGTGTTCAAATCTGGCTTCAGACACAAGCTGTGTGGCCTTAAGCAAGTCACTTAACCCTGCTTGACTTATCTGTAAAATGAACTGGAGAAGGAAGTGGCAAACCACTCCTATCTTCGCCAAGAAAACCCTAAATGTAGTCATGAAGAGTCGGACATGATTGAAAATGACTGAACAACAAAAACAAGAACTATATCTCTAAGACTATTATAGAAAAGCCCATTCCTCCAATAGAAAAAGGAATTTTTTACACTAAGAATTCTAGACTGATAAATCACAAGGTTGCCTCTCCTCAAATGCTCAGTAAGGAAGGTACAATGAATTTAAACTAATCAATGTACAGCAAAGCAAAGGAGAGGAGGTAGGAAGGGCCTTAGTAAAAAAACAAATGATCTAGGGTGTTAGAATCAATCATAGGACTGAAAGGGAGAAGGGACTTTATGGACCATCTAGCACAACTCATTCTACAGTTTAATAAATGATGCCTCAAGAGGTAAAATGGCTTAGGCGAAGTCAAAATGATAGTAAGTGGTAAGACACAAGAGTCAAACTCAAGTTCTCTGACTTAAATGCTTATGTTCTTTTTCACTTCCTATTCACTTAATAGCCTGCTATATATACTCCATTCTCCTCAACATCTCACATTCAATCCTCCCCCTACTCTGAGATATTAGCAAACTAAACATGGACATATACCTATGCATAATATGCAACTTATTATATGATTAAGTTTTATTAATTATATCTAAAAGGTATAATTGAGACAAAGACATGTTTATTTGAAAATCAATGCATTTATAAATTACTTAAAAGCACAAATCTCTCTATTTTGGGTTCATTGTGAAGCTGAAAGAATATGCTTAGCCTTGGTATGCTCAGGATAAAGTCATGTGACGAGACAACTTAATTTCCTTTTTGGGTCCCCTCCCCCTCACCGTGTGCTATGATGTCTAGTAATAAAAGCAAGTTATGAATATGGAGAAAATTCAAGTGCATTTCTAATAATAGCTCACATCAAATAGCAAATTGTAAAGTATTAAAAATCACTAAAGCTTACACACGTGATGATAAATTAACACTGAGAAGAAAGAATTAGAGAATTTTAATGCTCAAAACAACTTTGTAGAGAGCAACTAAAATAGCAACTCATTTTAAGGATGAAGTTTGATTTGCTCAAGTTCACATACAATTTATGGCAGAGCCAAGACTAGCTAGAATTATTCTGACTTTCAATTTTGTACTATATCCACTACACAACAAAATGAGTGACTTTATTTTTAGATTTTCAGAGTCTTAAGTTTAAAATAGCCAACTTAACCGCTAATTTCAAAAACTACCAAAATTTGCATGACCAGGGCTCTAGAGAAACTGAGAAATGATACAGTCATTTCGGGAAGTCTTATGGAAATAAAGGTTGAGAGACACAAGACAATTTATACCCTTTAATCAAATGATCTCTATGATGACTATTTGCTAAGGTTACTATTAAAAGGAGGGAAAAAAGACCAATCTTAATGAAATATTCATAGAAACTTTATCCATAAATAACAATAAAAAAAAACTTGAAACTACCAATAGATAAATGAGGAACTGTTGACCAAATTTCAACCTATGAAATGGAATTACTGTGTCATGAGAAATGACAAATGTGAATAATACAAAGAAATATGGAAAGATTTATATGAAATGATGCAAAATGAAGAAAGTTGAATCAGACCAATAAATACTAATTATTGTAACTACAAAAATCTCGTAAAATTAATAGTACATCAACAAATTTTAAAACTCACAAAGAAGAAAAGATCATGAATACAAATAACAATATTTATAAAAGCATTTTGCAAAATTTAAAAGGTTATCTAAAATGTAAGGTAATGTTATTTTTACAAATTGTAATTACTTGGAGCCTGTGGTTTTAGCTTTCTTTTTTAAATGAAAAGAAATATGGTGCAGTAGAAAAAACTCACAGTATTGTGATATGGTTTCGTGTCGAGAACATGAGTATTTGGTGTCAGAGAACATGAATTTAAAATCTTCGTCCAATCATTTATAATATGTGAACTCGGAAAAGTTATTACCTGCATTAAGCTTCAGTTTCTTCATCTGTAAAATGTGGGGATTTGGACTAATGACCTCGAAGGCCTCTTATAATTTTAAATTAGATTTTATAATACTATGCTATATAGAAATACTGGTACATAGACATGCCCACGTGAGCAAACACATAAAATGAGACAGTTAGATTATGTATGTAAGCTTTAAAAGAAAATGATTCTATTTTTAAAAAAAACAACACACACCCACATTTTCTTTTAACTAAATTGGTCATAATTTGTGCTATCCACAAGATGGCACTAAACTATTTTTAAAAGGCCTGAGATCCAATATGATTCAACATAGCTTTCAAATTAGTTTGGTACCTTTGAATGGGCTATTGAGAGTGTGTCCACCCAGACTCTCCAGCCGCCCCATTCATACTTTATTGCATGATATAAAAGGATCCGAAAAATATTGTACACCATTTCTGTAATCTTCTGTTCTTCAGAATTTTTGGGATTAATATAGCCAAGAGAAAACATCCAGTCCTGCCACACTGAACACTGAAGTAAACATCTAGGGGGAAAAAAAAAGATTATTTCTTTTAAAAATCTAAATAAAATTCCAAATTGACACATTTTGAATGCAACAAATATTCTTCTACTTTTGAAAAATAAAATTTCACCTATGTAAACCATGCCAAATATTCATCATGGTTTTAAAAAGGGGAATGAAAAGAAATTCGCAAAAGCAAAGGAAATTTATAGTAAAACTTATAGTAAACAAGGGAATGGAGACTGGGAGGGACACCAATTATTCCTCCCATCACATTAAATAAAAATCTCAACAATTATTATGTTAAAAATTTAAATATCCTATATAATCCTAGAGGAGACAAGGCTGTAAACGCAAGCAAGACAAGACAGTTTTCTGTTCTGGGATACCCTGTGCTTTCAGAAAACATATTACTCCATAAGGGAAAAAATTAAAAAGAGTGGCAAAAGAGACTGGTATTCTGAAACAATTTATTTTTGCTGTTTCGATTGAATAATTTACTAGCTTCGAACCCTATATACCAATAATATTTCTCTGTTTCAAGGTCACAAAATATACCCTGCTAACAATTTAGCTCATGCACAAACTTTGTCATCACAGAAACTGGTAAGAAGAATGCAAATCCATTACCAAACTGGAAAAACAAGTCTAAGTGCTACTGATAGCCTATTAGTATAATTTCCACATATATAAATGAGATACACATATGCTTGCATATGTGCATATATGTAGAAATGTGTGCATATACTACCTACATATGCATGTGTGTGTATGTGTAAACTGAAAAAAAGTTTTTCTCTACATAAAGCAGCAAACTTGGCACAAACTCATCATCTGATATTATATAGGTACTCTAATGATTTCAAACATCCTATTAACTTACAGCAGCAGAAAAATTAAAATTCAAAGTTGAGAGGAGAAAAAAATTAATCACAAAATATTCAAAGTATATACCTCCTGTTTTCACGGCTATTGCTGAAAAGTTTTATCATGTCAGATAAAAATAATCGGCGGACTTCCATTAGTTCTGCACTTGGTGTAGAGTTTTTTAACAAGGTTGCCACAACTTTAAGAATCACTGTAAATGAGCAAAAAAGTTATAATACAATTAAAATCATATAAAATCTACTTCTGCAATTGAATAATTATTTATTAACTACAACTTCTGTAGCGGGTGTGAGAATAAGTCAAAATGGTCATGAGATTTACAAAAATTCAAAAAAAAATTAAGATTTTAAAAATTAAAGAAAAACACTTCTGATTCAAGTAATCTAAGTTAATCAGGTTACAAAAAGATATTAAGATTTACTTACTTGGATTCTGAATTTTCACTGTAGAATCTGGCTCTGGATGTGGCTTATGTACAACCTGAGTGCACACTTGCTCTGTCAAAATCTAAAATATAAAGAATGCAGTTCATATTAACATAAAAATAATTTTTAAATGATTATATTAAAAGATGTGGGAAATATCTCCCTCAATATATACACCTCACTTATGAAAAAATAGGCACATATGAATAAATGCACCTTTTTAAATATGATAAACAGTAGTTTATCTAAAACTGAGAGTTAGTAGTATTTCTAATAGCAATACAAGATGTCATTGTGATAAGTAAAGCAAGAGGTCAAGAGCAAGCATATCCACTCTCACTATTATTATTTGGTATAGTTCTAAAAAACCTAGCTATAGCAAAAAGGCACAAAGGGGGGGCACCTAGATGGCACAGTGCACAGAGCTCTGGTCTTGGAGTTAGGAGGACCTGAGTTCAAATCTGACCTTAGACACTTGACACTTACTAGCTGTGTGACCCTGGGCAGGTCACTGAACCCCAACTGCCTCACTAAAAAGCAAAAAAAAAAAAGGCATAAAGGAAGGGAGGGAGAGAGGGAAGGAAAAATATGGGAGAGAGAAAAGAAGGAATTAAGAGAACTAGAGGCAAAGAAAATGCAAAATTAACTATCTGACAAAGATATGATGATTTAGAGAATCCCAAAGATTCAATAAAAAAATTTTATATGATCCATAACTTCAGTAAAGTAGCAGGTTATAAAATAACACCACAAAAGCATCAATCTTTCTATATATTACTAGCAAAACAATACCTGGTGGAAGTAAAAAAGGAAATCCTATTTAAAATAGGTACAAAAGGTATAAAAATATCTGTGAGTTAGCCTACCAAGGCACAACTAGAACTTGTACAACTCCAAAACATTCCTGACAGAAATAAAGACTAAAATAATAAAAGACACATTCATGGTACATGATTGGGCCAAAACAGCCTAATAGAGATGATATAATCTCAATTAATTTATAGATTTTATGTGATTAATCAAAATACTATGGTACTGAAGTACCATAGGAATAGACTGTAATTAAATTCATCTGGTTGAACAAAGTTGAAGAATTTCAAGAAAAACAACAAAAAGAGTAGGAAAAAGGGGAACCTAGTATTATAGAGCTGGAGAAGGAAATGGCAAACCACTCCAGTATCTTTGCCAAGAAGGGATCACAAAGTCAGACACAAGTAAAAATGACTTAACAACAAAATAAGAAAATTATATAAATATGTAAGAATAAGAGCTATTTCTCAATAAACTATCAAAGAACATAAACATGTTTTCAAAAAAGAACTAAAACTACAAACAACCATGAGAAAACGCTCCAAATTATATTAAGAGAAAGGAAAATTTGAAAAAACTAAAACTCTGAAGTTTTATCTCATACCCATTGAATTAGCAAAGATAATAAAAGCTGAAAATGGTAAATGTCCAAGTCTCTGTATAAAGTGGCACACTAAATATATCACTGGTAGAGTTGTGAATTGTCTGACCTTTCTAAAAACAATTTGGAATTATACTTAAAAAGTCATCACTCTATACACATCCATACACCAGATAATACTACTACGAGTAATAAAAGTACCCTGAAAGTCTTAGTACAGTTTTAAACAACTAATGCTTAAAGCTATGGTAAGACTTTTGGGACACCTTATATACCCCAAGGAGGTCAAACACAGAGATAAAGATCAATTGCAACAGCACCTTTTGTGGTAACAAAGAACCAGAAACAAACCGGATGCTAATAAATCAGGAAATGGCTGAACGAATTTTGATTATAAATATGATATATTATTACATCATAAAAATAAGGAATATGAAGAAGTCAGAATAACGGGAAATTTTTTATGAACTGACAAAGTAAAGTAAGCAAAAACTAAGGAACAATTTAAACAATGATGATAGTAATGTAAAGAAAAACACTCCAAGACAACCCAATAGATCAATTCCATGACCAGCTGTGACATCAAAGTACTAACGTTAAAGAATGCTTCCCTCTTCTTGTCAGAGAAGCAAGAAGTGATATGCTTGGATTAGGTCATTTATTGTCTTGGCACTCAAGGCCAAGATGTTATTTGTTTTACTTAACTACATTTTTCTAAAAATAGGGCAGGGTTCATTTAGCTTGGGGGAGATAAATGGGAAGTGTCAGGGAATTTTTTTTTTAAATCAATAAACCTAAAAAAAAGCAATATTACGCTTTTGGTGTGATGTAAAACACGATTTGCAAAAGTTCACCTGATCCCTTCTAATTCCCCATCAAGGAGGCCCTTGATGAACATGTAGATTACTCTCCCTATACAAAAATGTGTGTGTATGTGTGCGTGAAAATAAACACAAGGATCAACAGTTATTTATGTTTGCTTGGTCACCTTTTTTGGTAGTAAAAATATACAAAAAATTTTCCACAACTTTGTATAATGTTCTCTTTTAGATATATTGATCAAACAACCCCTCAATACACTCATAAATGTGTCACCTCCAATACGGACTTGGTTTATTCGGTTGCTTCCTTCACATGTTTTCTCTGTTTCCACTTCCATTTTTACTAGAAGCATATCCAGGACTGTGATGTTAAAAGTCCAAATGTATGGAGCTTTACTATCCTTGATGGTGAAGAATTTATTAAAACGAAAATTTATGCAGGACTTTTCCATACTTATTCTGTTTTTTTTAATCAAATCAATCAATTCATAAACAAGTATTAAATATCTAATAGGGGTGGCAATGGGACTCAAAGTACAAGAGTGAGACAACCTCTATTCTCAAGGAGCTTACTTACATTCTCCTAGATATAGCACATACTTGAGAATGTAGGTCAGGAATCAGAGTGTTTTATATAGGCAGTAGGTCAGCACACTATCAAACACATTCTGGTAGCAAAGGTAGTAATTATGATTTATAGTGCTCTCAGCAAGAGGTGAAAAGTATGAGTGTGTGTGAGTGTGTGTGTACATGCTCATGAGTGTGCACTGTGGGGAAGAGGTGAGCTAACTGTTGGGGGAGAAATACAACTCATGTGTAGAAGCAGTAAAGTAGAGAACAAGATGCCAGTTCCTTCCACTCCAGCACGGTTCCCAAAACTGAGTGGATTAATTTATGGACCTTGGTCTGGAACATCACTGGACCCAGTAGGGAAAAGTGGGCAGTGGTAGTGGAGATGGTAAGATGCCTGGCTGGCTAAGCCCTGGAGTTCTAATCTCTTTCTAATTAAATTCTTCAATTCTTTTATATTGATTTTCATTAGTTGTTATTCATGCCAACATTCATTTAATTTTTTTTCCTTTTGCAGTTATCCATCTCCAACTGCCTAATAGACATCTTTAAATGGATGTCGTGTATACCTATTAAACACAACATGTCCAAAATTGGACTCATTATCTTTACCTCCAAACCATTCCTGCTTCTTAACTTCTCTAGTACTGTTGAGAGTAGCACCATAACTTCCAACTACCCAGGCTCAAAACCTAGGTGACATCCTCAACTCTTTACTCTCTCTAAAAACAACACATTCATTCGTCAAGTCCTGTCATTTCTACCTTCCAAACATCGCTCTTAGATGTCCCCTCCACTGCCACCACATTGTCACAGATCCCATCACCTCACACATCATTTATGGTAATATTCCTCTGTTCTCCTTTGGTCCCTCTGTCACAAATCTCCCCCTACACCCAGGTGTAAAACCAATCTCTCTAAAACAAAGATGTAACCATATCACCACCTTAGGCAAAAAAAAATTTCCAGGATTCCTATTACCTCCAGAATCAAATTAAAAATTGTTTGGTCTTTAACCTGGTAACCTGGTTCCTTCCTACCTTTCCAGTCTTTTCACACCTTACTCCACTCTGTATACTCTGAGATCCATTGACACTGTCCTCCTTGCTCTTTTCTTAAAATCCTATCTCCCACCATAAGCCTTTTCACTGGCTTTCCCAAGGTCTGAAACATTTTCCTGTCTAATATCCACTTCCTAGCTTCTTTTCGCATCTTTCAAGTCTCAACTTAAGTCACATCTTCTGTATGGAGCCTTTCCCAGTCCTCCTTAACCCCAGTGTCTTCTCTCTGAGACTACTTAAGTTATCCTCTATATCTGTATCTTATTTATATATAGTTATTTGCATTTTATCGCCCCTATACACTATATGCTTCTTGAAAGGAAGAGCTGGTTGATTTGTTTTTTGGTCTTCTTATCTTTTTTTCTGTATCCCCAGTGTTTTACACAGTGCCTAGAACAGGCAGAAGTTTAATAAAGGTTAGTTTTCATCTAGCATTCACTGAATTGACTGACTACTGACTTATACTCTTGCACCATCATTCTCCATAAAGTTTAACAAATCTCTTTGTATTTTAAATCAGTATTGCCCTTAGAAATAATCTCTCTCTCTCTGACAAAGAGATTAGGTATAAACTTATTGGGAGAGTGGTGGTAGGGTGGAGGGGCGGCTCCATTGCTCTCTTTAATATGGCAACTAATTATGGTAAAAAACACATGGCTTAAAATTCCGTATGACACTACCAAAATCAATGACATTTCCTCCATTCATTTAATTTATTTTTTCTCACAATCAAAATTTTGTTTAAATAAGTCAAGTTGGCATTCTAGTTGCATGGAAAACTATTTTCTGATTTGTATTTCTTCTGGTTTGATAGTTTGGGTTTTGCTCTAAGAAGCTAGTAGTTCTATTTACACAGGAAGCTAACAAAATAATTTATTGATATTATTGATAAGCATAATCTACCTTTTAAGCTATATCAAAAGATTTTGGCACAAAGCAAGGGAAGACAAAAGGTGATCAATTAGAAGACAGTTTTGTTCCTAAACTTAGCATGGGGGCAAGATTATCCAAATTATCAATGACCCCTGATAATTTGGAAAAGGTAATTATAGTAGGAGGAGGCAAAATCAAAGTAATCAGGGGGAAAAAAAAAGGAAGAAGAAGAAGGTATGAGCAAAAGATTAAAATGTGAAGGATATCGAAACTTGTGGGGTCACAAGCCACTACAATGGTGCCTGACGGGGCAATGACAGTGAGTTCAAGTGAGAATTATGTGCTGGGTTAAAGTTGCTTTGCTACATACAAGACTCTTATATATTCAATTACAAAAGGCTCCTTAAGGAAAAAATGAATACCTTAAATAGCAGGAGGGATATTTAGTAGTGATGGCTAGGCAATGCCAATATAATAAAAATGACAATACAGCGAAAGCTAATTTATTCTTTTAATGCTATATGCCAATCAAATTATCAAAGGGACACTTCATAGAACTTGACAAAATAACAAAAAAACCTCACAATGACTAGAATGAAAATGGAAAGAAATATAAAAACAAAATTATAAAAACTAGCATAGCTCAAAAGAAAAGATATAAGAAGATAATTCTAAACCAACCCTTTGTGGAGGTGAGAGGCCCACAGGTGTTACACATTTCACATATTTTCAGATTTTTTTATGTAGTAATTAGTTATATTGATTTTTTTCCTTTTGGGGGGGTGTTAAAAATACTAATCTGGAAGGGAGAGAAGGATGCTATGGTGATATAAAAAAATCATCAATAAAAACTGATTAAAAAACCTGTTTTACTAATCCTGCTCCCGATGACAGACACCAGTGGCATCCCATCTACTTCCCTTTCCCTCTTTCCAGAGATGGTAAAATATATTAGGGATTAATCACTTTTGAAGAGGCCGCTAGGTGGCTCAGAGGATAGACTGCTGGGCCTAGAGGCCAGAAGACTGGAGTTCAAATCTGGCCTTAGAAACTTACTAGCTGTACAATGCTGGGCAAGTCAGTTAACCTCTACCTTAATCCACTGGAGAAGGAAAAAGCAAACCATTCCAGTATCATTTCAAGAAAAACCTAAAAGGGTCATGAAGAGTCAGATAACTGAACAACAATGGTTCCTACCACTCAATTCACAAAAACGCTCAGGTTTCCTTCAGCATTAAACAAAAACCTTCCCTTGAACTTGACATCCATTCAAATTATAAGGCTATCTCTTTTTTTCCCTTTATTGCCCAATGTCTAGAAATAGACTTGCTATGTCCCTTCCTCACTAATCATCCACTTCTCAATTTCTTGCAGCCAAACTTCCATCTCCAGCATTCTACTGAAAAAGCTCTTTCCACAATCATTAATGAGCTACTTACTTTTAAATCAAATGAAGAGTTTTTTCTTACTGTATTCTTTGACTTCTATGTAGCACCGGACATTATTATCCAATCCGTTCATTGTCTTCACTGGTTTCCCTGACAACTCTCTCTCTTTCAATTTTCATTCTACCTCTCTGATTAGTCTTTCTTTGTTCCTTTGCTGTCTCCTCATTTTGTTCATGTCCCTTTAAAAGGGGTATCATCCAAAGTGCAACAATTGACCTTTATTTATTTTCTCATTATACTCTCTTCCTTGATGATCAAATGCAAACTCAAAGGTTCAGTAATGCAATTGGCACCCAAATCTACATCTTCACTCCCAATCTTTCTCTAGAGTTTGAAGTCCATAATTTCAACTGTCTTTATCATATTTCCACCTGGATGTATTTCAGACTCTACATGTCCCAAACCAAACATATCTTCTTCCCAAACTGTGCCCTGTCTACTGACACGATGACAATGCCATTCTCCTAGTCACCCAGTCTCATAACTTTAGGATCACCTATTCCTACCTTTCTGTTATTCCTTATGCAATTAATCAACTGATGGTCCTGATGATTCTACATCTGCAACATCTATTGATTCTGTCTCTTTCCACTGTAACTAAGATTTTTAAGGCTCTGTCACTTAGACAGATAAAATAATCTATCTCATCCCCAAAACATCCTTCACAACACTGCATAATGTACCACTTTAAACAAGCCATTTCTCTACTCAAAAACCTTTTGCAGCTACTCACCATCTTACTGAATAAACTCCTGATTCTAACATTCAAGCCCTCCCCAAATTTGTTCCTAACTACACTTCTATATCTACCTCATATTAATCATACTAAGTCCATTTATCTATATATTCTAGACAAATGAGATTGTTTTCATCTTGCCCTTTCCTGTCTATGCAGCTTTAAATAAGCTGCTAGAAACGGGTTCTCTTTGTCTTCATCTGTCATGTCCCTTGTTTCATTCAAGGATGGTTCACATGTCATGTCTTCTATAGAAACTTCTCAAATTTCCCCTGAAAAAGATCTTCCATTCTTCAAACTTGTCACAGCACTTTGGCTTCACTTTTCCTTTGAATCATAGTTATCTCTGTATGTCTTTCTCCAATCAGACTTTAAATTTCCTTAAATTTAAGGAAAATAGAGTCTATACAGGGCTGGGGAACCAGAGACCCCGAGACCACCATCCAAACTGAATCCAAATCCCCAAAAAGGGGATTTGTTCTGTGAAGTTTGGATTCAGCCAAAGGACCACACTCAAGGACCTAGAGGGCCATATGTGGCCTCAAGGCTGCAGGTTCCCCGCTCCTGGATATATTCCCCAGCACATACATACATATTAAGCTAATGCTTAATAAGTGGTCAATTAATTTGTTATTGAATCCTACAATAACATGAAATTATACAAAACATAAACTCTAAGGCATTCATAAATTTAAGATAAAATAATAAGGATTATTCATATGCTTTTATTTATTATTTTTCTTTTACCTCATAAAGTGTGTTGTATGTAGTAACAGTCACAGTATTTGTATGCAGCATCAACCTCTCTCCAAGAAGAGTAAAAAGACTGTGGGTGTGCATAATTTCAACTTTTCTCCTACAAAAGAAACAAAATCAGAACACAATTGATTCTCTGTTCATAAAACAACGGAAGAAGAAGGCATCTACAAACAAATGTGTAACTGTCTGAAACATTCATCTTATAAAAAGTTCATGTATACAAATTAAAATTTTAATGGAAAAATGATACCATAAGTCCAAACTATTATTTAAGTATTTTAATGTTAATTAATGGCTATAATACTCCAGAATCAATTTCTAAAATAAACTTTATTGCTATATTCATTTTTATATCACCTACATTTCCAACTCTTTCTAGAGAGCCAGCACATATAATCAAATATTTTAAAAGAGCAATTTAGAAATAAGAAGTTCCATAAGAATAATCAGCATATAAAAAAATCTAATGTGAAGTATTCCACATTTATGGCACCCCTATTCTACAGTACAGCCCATTCTAAGGCAACTCTATCAATGTGGCAGACCAAGTAACCCAAGGTGAGGGTAGTAAGCTGTACAGGCTATAGACCTTTCCAATGCTTTTTTTTTTCCCCTTTATTTTTATGGTTGACACTAGTCAGGAGCAGTTTGTTATCACTTGGGAAGGAGTCCAATTTACCTTCACTATCCTTCTCCAGAGCTACCTAAACACCCTAGAACTGCCAGAGTCTATTGGACAGGGTCCTGAAGAGGTATCCCTTCCTCAGGGGACTGAGGTATACTACTACACTAATGACACAATGTTTCCACATAAGAGTGGAATTAACTGAGATCCTAAGTCAGACAATGGCCCACAGGATGAATACAGAGTACAAAATTGACCCCAAGAAAGTCTAGTCCACTCAGTCAAATTTTGAGGAAAGCAATGGGTAGCAAGTATCCAGATGATTTTGGACACAGTTTGGAATAAATTACTGACACTGGCTCTCCCATAAGCTAAAAATGAAGCAGAAAGATTTACTGGACAATACCAGTTCTTGAGAATACATATTCCCCATTTATGTATCCTGATGGCCCTCATTCACCAAGTCACATGCAAGTCTAACTCTTTCAAGGGAGAGACAGAACAAGATGCAGCACTGAAAGATCTAAAGCAGGCCATCCAGCAGTTTACCCCTCTGGGCCTTTAGGATCTTGTGGGGTTCCAAATTATCAGAGGTCTCTCTCCACAAAGATCAAACGAAACAGAGCTTTTGGTAGGTGACTGGGGGTGGCCAAACCAAATGACCATTAGGTTTATGGAACTGCAAGCCCCTTTGAGTAGTTACTTAACAAAACATTTTTGAAATGAAGATACTCTCCTTCTACTGAGTTCTAGTTGCTACTTACCTGATGATATAAGATCATACCATCACCCTTTGCCCAGAGTTGCCCATTACGAGTTTGAAGATGCAAGAGACTAAAGCTTCAAAACCCAATAGTCTAACTCCTCAATGAGGTCAACAGGCTCCTGAGAATCACTGTTGTGCCTGGTTTATCAATGACTCTACCTACTGCAAGAGGCATATGAAACTGGGCTGCTTTAGTATCCATTAATCTGCTAACAGGATATATTGAGCGATGGAAATCCTGACAAGTCCTCCAAATGAGCTAAGTTGCATAATGCACAGTGGGTAGGTAAGAGGGCCTTAAAGAAAATGTGACAGAGAAGAACTTCACCTACACTGATTCCTGGGCAGTAACTATGTGTCTGGCCAAGTGAGTTAGAGCAGGGGTAGGGAACCTGTGACCTGGAGGTCACATGTGGTCTTCTAGGTCCTTGGATGTGGCCTTTTGACTGAGTCCAAGTTTTACAGAACAAATCCTTTTATTAAGGGGATTTGTTCTGTGAAGTTTGGATTCAGTCAAAGGACTGCACGTGAGGACTCAGAGGCCACGTGTGGCCCTCTAGGTCAGAGGTGTTTCCCCCATTCCCCAGTTTAAAGTCTGCAAAGATGAGGGCTAGTTAATAAAAAGCAACGACCTTAGGGGTAAAGCTCAATAAAGAAATGAAGGATGTCTCCCACACGTACAGTTGTTGGTGGGACATGTCACTGCACAAAGATATCACATGCCCTTCTCTAAACAGAATACACAGGTGATGCCTTTATGAGACACTGAGTAATTGGTTTAATGAACAATTTGGATAAGGGGGGTATGATGTCATGATGTTGTAAGTGCAGGTCATATGATTCTCTTAACAAAAGATGAGGCAGCTATTTCTGCCCAATTACGTTCTTTATGCCAATCAAAACTGCCACCTCTGAAAGATAAGTGTGGCATAATCTTCCACAGCTGACAACTTGTTTCCAACTGGCAAATTGATGTTGCCCCTCCCCCCATTATATCTCAGGGCAAATGGTTTGCCCCTGTCCAGTTGGTACTTATTTTAGGTTATGGCAGACTGCAATACCAGTCATGTCTGTCATAGTGACAGCAACTATCAGATCTTCCACAGAACAAATCCTTCCCTTCCTTATGGACACCCTGAATCAATGACACTTCTAATCAGATGACCCACTGAGAAGGCCAGAGACCAAGCCCACTGCTTGGTTTTCCATCTCTTGTACTATCCTCATGCAGGCGGCATAGCTGAAAACTGGGATAAGCTCATGAAATAATATTACCATGCCCTGTCATGCTCATGTCACCTGACTCTCATGGCTGGGTATGCCATCCCTCAAAAGCCACGTCCTCAACAAATCAACGCTACCCCAGAAATTGGAGAAGTCTTTCCAGTAAAGCTATTTCTTGGTTCTGACCTCCAGGAAGACTTATCTGATAACAATGGACTGCTTGTATACACAGTTCCAATTGACTCTCTCCGATCCTTCCTTGTTCCACTCTATGAAAGGTGTTACTTGGGGCTTCAAGGCTCCTGGTCACTCAACTGGCTCTATACAACTGGGAAAACAACTCAGGTCCCTTCAATTGGTAGATCTCTTTCCTCCTAAGACAGTTCAGAAAACTTCTTTCCATTGAAAGTTAAGGGGAGTCACGGGGTGAAATTATTGGAAGGTGCCCTACTTCTTAACCATATGATGAAGGTGAAACTTTCTGCATAATTAGAGTAATTGTGAATTTACATGGAAAAAGGAGATACATTAGCCAACTTTGTGGTAATCTTGAGCGCCTGCATATAAGTCCAAAGAAGCAGCAAAAGTTAGTCAAACGCATTCTTAACTAGTCACAAAATCTGAATCCCTCCTATCTCTTTTTAAGAAATACAAATGAATACAAATGAAGAAAATAGAAACAGAAATAAATCCATCTCTTCTTAGTTCTGGGATCTTTGTGCAAACTTTATTTTGATGGATAATAATGCTATTGGGTGGCATGAACTCTAAAGAGTTCAACTACAGCATAAATAGGCTTGTCTCTGAATCAGTACAGCAATCAGTTATTAAGTCTTAGTATATGCAACATATCCTACTAAGTGCTATGAGAGATACAAAGAAACAATACTCACATTTTCCCAACTGTAATATAATTAATGTCAGTTACTAAATAGTATTACATAAACAGGAAACAGAACAATTATTTAACTGTTGTTAGGCTGATACATAAAAAAAAGCTCATACCAAACCTTTTCTATAAAATGATTTTGCCTTTATTCTATTAATTAGATTTTGCAGGAATTGTAATTAATCTTCCTACCATATCAATTAATTGAAATTAATGAGGTTCTATTATATGTAAAAGGTACACCAAAACGGGACACAATCTTAGTGTGGACTCTGATTGGAGAATCTTGTTGACACAACTAAGTTATTAAAGTAACATGGGAAGAGGATATAGGCAGAATCAGGAGAAAGAAAACTGGTGTGCTATGCTTTGTTCTGTTAAGAATTGGAGATTCTGAGATTGCCTCTTTCTACTGAGGTTTAATACTGTATACTGACATACCAGTAGTGATTCAACCCAGGGAGTTTTCACTGCCCACACTATTATCTAACTACATTATTCAAAGTTGTCCATACTTTCCCAGACTCTGGGCATAGGATGCTCCACCGGGAAACTGACTATAGTATCTTAGAGTAAACAAAGTTCTGATGTTGCCTAGCAGTGGCTTGCAGATCCTTAACATAGATACAGTGGAGATTTCCAAGTGGCTCCTGGCTCTACTAGAACGTGGGCTAGTTATGGGAAATGACTTATTTTTTTTTCTTTTCTTTCTATCCTCAGCATTCAGCACAGTGCCTGGCATGGAGTAAGCATATAAAAATGCTTATTGACTGAGTGACTGACTTCTTTCCCTTGGCTAGGCAGGGAACAACATAAGTTCACAAGATTCCTCCTAGCGAAGCTCTATAGAGATAAGGTGATCTGACCAAGTTTTGGGAATTCTTAAGAATAATAAAATTTCTTGATATCACATAAGGAAACTGTTTTTGCTTCTAACTATAAAGTAAAGTCTAGGTGATTCTAAAAAGTTAAATCTAAATAGGAGGCATTTCTAATAATCAGGGGCTAATCTCAGAGTATTTTAAAAATGTTTTTCCTCTGGGGAAAAGAAACAGGAAGATGCAAACCCTTTCTTCTTATATATACACTGTACTATTAAATTCAACAAATATTTATTAAATACCTACTGAATGCAAAGCACTGTGTTAGGTTCTGAGGACACAAAGTAAGAAATGAAATAGTCCCTGCCACCAAAACACTTACACTCTTCTGGAGTGATACAGTGTCTTCAGAAGTAAATTCAGCATTTATCCAATGTAATTTCAAGAAGAAAAGTGCTAGTAATTGGGTTTGGGGTCTCACACAGAGATGTCACCTGAATTGTGTCTGGAAGGAAACTAAAGATTCCAGGAGGTATATGTGAGGAGAGAAGGCATCCAGACATGATTCCACTTGTGCAAATGCATACAAGTAGACAGAACGTCTAACACGAAACAGTCAGCAGGATGGTTTTAATGTAATATAGAATGGGTGAAGGAGAAAAATATCAAGTAGAAAAATAGGTGGGAGCCAGGTTAGGTGGAAGAGGGCTTTAAATGTTCAGGTGAGGAGGTAGCAAATCCTAGAGGCAAAAAAGGAAGCCACTGAAAATTTTTCAATAGGGGTGACAAGGTCAGATATGTGTTTCAGGAAAATCAATTATCAAGCTACAGGATGGATATTTTGGAGAAAAAAAAAAGATTAGAGACAGGGAGGCCAATTAAGATGACATTATAAATGATCGAGATGAGAGCTGAAAAGTGGGTGAACTACAGTAGAGGCTGTATCAGTAGAAAGACAATGCAAGAGATTTTTTGGAGGTAAAATCAACAAGACTTGAAAATTTACTGCACATGAAAGCTGACGGTGAGGAAAGAGTCAAGGATTACTCCAAGGTTGTGAACATAGGGTCTACTGAATGGCAGGACCATAAAAAAAAAAAAAATAGAGAGAAAGTTTACAAAACTGTATGTTGGGGGGATTGAGTTTCATTTTCACCAATGCTGACTTTAAAATCCCAAGTACATCAAGGTTAAGATGTACAGCGAATAGATAGTAATTCAAGACTGGAATTTAAGAGAGAAAAGGACAACAGACATGTTCATATAGATGGTTAGATATATAGATATACACACATGCATACATATGTACACACACACACACACGTGCTATCTGCATAAAGATGACACACTGAATCCATGGGAGACTTCAAAAAAATGTAGAAAGAGAAGAAAAAATGTAGAAAGATTGGAACAATCCTGGCTGATTCACACTTTTTGGTTGGGAAGAGAGGTTGAGAAATAAAAATAACTTACTGAAGATTTCATGACAAGTTGCCAGTACCATGACGAATAGATTTTTAGGACAACTGAGCTAATATACACAGGGGGAAAAGATCAAGCAAGGGTTTATAAGTTTTTAAATGTATAAAATAAAATGTATAGATTTCAAAGAAAACCAATTAGAGTAAAATACAGTTATCAAATTTTTTTTAAATAACTTCAAGTGGCAACTAGGTGGCACAATGGATAGAGCACCAGCCCTGGAGTCAGGAGGACCTGAGTTCAAATCTGACCTCAGACACTTGACACTTACTAGCTGTGTGACCCTGGGCAAGTCACTTAACCCCACTGCCCAGCCAAAAACAAAAACAAACAAACAAACAAACAAACAAACAACAACAACAACTTTATAAGTTAAGAAATGCAAAGACTTTTAGGAGAACAGGAATAATGTATCTTATCCTTCTGTAAACAGAAAGACAGGCCTGTTGTAATGTAAAGAACATTGGTAGGGTTAGCTAAAACATTGAATGACAGAGGCAAGATTAAAAAAGAAATCTTGACAGGTCTAGAACATTAAGCCAAATCTAATAAGATTATATTCAATAAGGAAAAAATATAAAGTTGTATACACGAGTTCAAAAATTCAATTTCCTAAGTAAAAAGGAGGCATAGTTAGAAAGTAATTTCCCCAAACAAGCCCTGTGGGTTTTAGTAGACAATAACTTTAAGAGTGGACTGACTATAGGTGTGAATGGCAAGCTTAGAAGGCTAATGTGATCTGAATCTGTATTAAGAGAAACACTGTGCTCAGAACTAGGTAGACAACAATTCCATTGCTTTCTGCCATTTTAAGATGCTATCTGACATACTCAGAAATGTTGAGTCCTGGGGATTGCCTTTAAGAAGGGCAATAATAAGCTAGAAAGCATCTAGAAAAGGGCAACCAAAATCATGAAAGGCCTACGGTTTGGGACATATGAGATCTAAGGAACTAGTGATGTTCAACTTGAAGAGATGAAGTCTTTGGGGACATAACAATTGTGTTCAAGCAACTGAAGAACTATCATTTAGAAGACAAATTAGATTTTTCTCTTCCTGATCAAATATAGAAGACCAAGAACATCATTGGCTACTCTTTACCAGGTGCCAATTCTCTGTATTGCTATCTGAGCTCTCCTGGACTTAGCACATGCAGACACATTCCTCAGCTAGGCTTTGTTCCCAGCAACTATCTGTTGGATCAGACAAGCCTTCAGTTTTAGTCTCCCAGACTATGATGTCTAGAACTTCTCCCTGATAAGGAGAGTAAGACCCCCTCTTTACTCACTACATAAAGGTAATAAAAATCAGGCAGGGTACATGGCTAAGCGTAACTCTTTCCTTTTCATCCCCAATTTCTGCCTTGTACATCAAAACCTTCTGCTAACAAATAACAATCTAATTTATAGTTAGCTACTCTTGCATAGCCCTAAGATCCTCTGTGGCTTGGCTACAAATAAATTTGAGTTAGGATAAAAAGTAAGCTAAGGTGGCAAGGTCTGTGGTCTCTACCCACTCAGAACACATTCCTATCTTTATGATGAAGATTTGTATGCAACAACACCTGACTGATTTTGTGCTATATTTTGGTAAGGCTCTCTATGTTATCAAATCTTGACTGAGTCATCATGGAAGCCAGGAAATCCTTTTCCTCCTCTCTGTTTCTCTATTTCACATAAAGTTTTTTTTTAATTGCATGCTATATAATATTCAATTTTATTCTTTCCTCTAGCTTTGTATTTATTAGGACCAATCCTAGTTATATTCAAAGTATTAGATCTTTAACAAGTGGGTGGTCTCCACAGAGTGGACAGAGTGGAGTCGAGACACAAGGAAAACATTCAAGAGACTACTGCAATCATCTGAGTGTGACAGGTGATGAGGGCCAGGGCTATAGTGGTAGCCATACAAATGGAGAAGTGGGGCGAGAGGTAGAAGGATACAGGAGTGAATGAATAAAGGATTTATTAAGAACTTACTATAAACACAGCACTATGCTCAGAACTGGAGATACAAACAGAAAAACAGACAAACCATGCTCTTGAGGAATTCACTGCAATAGAAGAGACAACCCATATGGAAGGTTTCAGATACAAGTCATGTGGAAACATCTCATGGTCCTTACTGTGCAGTGACAAAGCAGATAGTAATGACGCTTCTTTAATGTTAGTTCCAATGATTAAAAAATCCTATCAGTTTCTGATGTTGAACCACTTAACAGTGCCAAGAACTTTCTTTTCTTGGTCTCCAATAGATTGTGAAAGGACCCTGTATAGATTTAGATAAATTCTAGTACCTTATGATTTCAGCTACCCAACAAGTCATTAACATACAGAAACATGCATCATGAGAAACAAGAAATATCACCCATCCCTTCTTCATATTAACAACTTGTCGCTCTTGAGCAATAATGCTCACTCACATCACTGAGTCCTATGAACAGTCACATTTTCCATTTCTCCTGAGTGAAAGATGGAATGACATAAGTACAAATACAACATATTATAAACAATTTCCTATGAAAAAGGTCACAAATTAAAACCAAAGCATTTTATAGAATTTACTACAAAAAACTATAAAATTGCTTTCACTTAAACCATTTTGTCCTGTATCTTGCAAACCAATTCGATTTCTTTGGGTATGATAGTGATTCTGGATGGCCAGGTTAGTATCTTCAAGGAGACACACCAGATGTGCTTCACCAGCCTCTTGAAGGGCACTCCCAGCAGCACTCTGAAACTCTGAAAAAGTGTGTTCTGAAGTCCTGAGAAATCTCCCTTGTCAGCCACTGGAAAGGAAGCTGCCTAATCAAAAGCTCTGTTGACTTCTGGTAAAGGCAACTTTCACAAATGGTCATAATCGCCAGTCTGGTAATGATTTAGCTACTCTGCCCTGCCAAAAGAGGGAGTTCTTCTCTCGGCAGCCTTTTGTTGGCACTGCGCTTTCCCACCAATGGATGTATGAGCAGTCTTCTTTGTCTTGTCTTACCAAATGAACATCTGATATTTCCTCCACTGAATTCACTGCTGACGCTGCTTCTGTCTACTTCTCTGCCTTGTTCACATAACTAAAGCTGGGAAATGCTCTTGCTCTGCTCAATGACCAAACTGCTCTGCATTCTTCACTGCAGCTTCTAACATGGTTGATAAAGCCCTCTTTCTGGATAGTCTTTTAAGCCCCCCGCTTTGCAGCCATTTTATCCTGGTAAGCAATCCCCTACAGAGATACAGTCTCACAATTGCTCCCACAGGTGTTATATTCATATCTTTTGATAGTTTGGAATGATGCAGGAGTGTTTTGAGGGGCAAAATAGGGGAGAAAAGGGTAAAAGGGATTGCCTCTATATTCTCAATGAAGAAGGAAAAGATGTCCTTTTGCTGAAAGGCAGTGGGAGGGAAAGGTGGCAAAGAATTTTGAAGAGTGAAGATTTAGAACAACCTGTGGAAATGGAAAGTGGAAAGAAGAGTAGAATAAAATAAGTTGAAGGGGCTGGCTAGAACCAGATAAATGAAACCCAATAATTTAGGGTTTAATAGGACCCAATGAATTATGAAGTATAAGAATAACATGATCAGAGGATTTTTTTCATTAGAATAATTACTTGGGCAATGTTTTAAAGGAAGGATTAAAAACCATTGGGCTTGGAATTAGGAAGGGCAGTTATCAAGTTATAACTAAAATCTAGGCGAAAAGAAAGGAAGGCTGGTACAGAACAGTGGGAATTAAAAGGAAAGGGCCAAAGTAAGATACTATAGACACAGAACTGACAAGACTTTGCAACTGATGGGATGTGAAGAACAAGAGAATGTCTGAGCATACAAGTAGAAGTGACAGTTTTAAGGAGAAAGATTATTCCAGTTTTGTATACATTAAAGCTGAAGTATCAACTAATTATTCAGGTAGCCGTGTTCAACAGCAAATGGAAGTAAGATAATGGAGTTCTGGAGAAAAATTGAGTAAAGAAACACAGACTTGACAGTCATCTTAATAGAGGTGATTATCAAAGTCATGATAGCAGATGAGACTACCACAGAAGAGAGTATGGAGAGGAAAGAGAAGAGGTCCAAGAATGGAACCTTGGGGGAATAAGGCAAAGGAAAAGGAAAAGCAAAAGTGACAAAGGAATGATCAAGAAGCTACTAGAAGGAGGATATAGGGGGAAAAGAGTAGATAGTCAAGAGAACAAAAGGAAATAAAGGTATTAGGAAGGAGTTATCAGCCTGTCAAATGCCACGGAGAGTTGGGGTGGAGGGGGAATTCAAATAATGAAGTCTGACAAAAGTCCTCTTAAATTAGTGACATAAGAGGTTGTCAGTACCCTAAAAGAAAGATATGTCAATAGAATGGTAAATGTTTTATCATTAAAAATAAACAATGAGATTTTAAAAATCTTATTTTAAACACCAATGACCCGTAAAATTAGAACCTTAATCAGTCTAAATTAATTTCAAAATCATTATAATTACTTTTCACTTCACACAAAGTAGTTACTTTCGTTCCTTTTATTGTACTCCTTTGACTCATTTTATAAACTGATTTTAGCATTACAAAAGGAAAACAAAGATATTCCTATAATTTGTTTGGTTTTTTTTTTTTTAATTAACTTACTTGTGACCCAAGTGCTTGAGAAAGTATCCTAATACTTTCAGAGCCTGAACCCAAATACTTTCACTTTTGGAAGCCAATAATTTGTAGATCACTCTAAGAAGAAACAAAATATTCACACCATTAATTATTTGCTAATAACAAAAACAATCATTTCCATAGTATCTGCTTCACACGAAAATAACAGAAAAATATGAAGTGTCATTCTATTTCAATAATAATTCATGGAAATTATGACAGTAAGTGTTTCTATTAGTTTGTCTTTGATAGTTTTAATTTTTTTTATTTTAAACAAATGTAAACATCAAGAGTATTTCCAAATGAAATTATGAATCTCAATTTCATGCCATTTGTTTTCCTTAAGTTTCCTTAAGTATGTAATAAAGTCCACATACTTTCCAAACTATCCTGTTGTCTTTGCTAACTTCTGAACTTCTTTAATGAGTATTTAAAAAAAAATATTTCAACAGTTCTCTTTACCTGACACCACAATTGTTAACTCCTCTCCCCACCACTCTACCCCACGTTAAAAAACAGAAGGGTCCAAAAAACAAAAATCTAACCTTATATAAGTATAGTCAAGCACAACAAAATGACACAATGACCACATCCAAAATTGTCTTTTTGAACTATGAGCTCCTCACTTCTCTTTCAGTAAGCAGAAAAGAAGCTTTATCATAAGTTCTCTGGAAACCTAATTGATCACTGCTTTGATGAGAGTTCTTAAGTCATGAAAAGTTGTTATCCAAGAGATGGTTTCAGAGAGTCCTAATGGTATGTACTAAAGCATTTTGAAGTGAGTAGAAACAAAAGAACAGTTTATGCAAAGACAGTATTATAATGAAAACAACTTTGCATGACTTAAGAACTCTCGCTTAGAGAATAAGCTCTCTGATGACAGAGATACTGTTTTACCTAAACATTTTACCTCCTCTAATGTCTGGCACAATACTCTGTACATATTGGGTATTAAAATATGTTTCACTGTTGGTCAATTTAGTCCATTTAGGAGATTTCATAGAAGCTTTACTCAATCCCTAGTTTTTCTAAATTCCATCTTGGTGTGAATTGCATCATTTCAAAGTTGGAAGAGATCTAAAAGGTCACTAGGTTTCCATTCACATCTGAACAACCAACAAGCATTTATTAAGTGCCTAGCATGTATTCTCAGCAATATAGTGATCTAAGACAATTCCAAAGAACTCTGGATGAAAAATGTTATCTGCCTCCATAGAAACAACTGATAGTGTCTGAATGCAGATTAAGGCATACTTATTTTTACTTTATTTTTCTTGGGGGGGGGGGGTTTGCTTTGTTTTCTTTCAAAACATAACTAATATGGAAATATGTTTTACATGACAGCACATGTCTAACCTATATCAAATTGCTTGTCTTCTAAATGAGAGGAGAGAGTAAAAAGGGAAGAAAAGAATTTGGACTTCAGATTAAAAAAAAAACAAACGCTAAAAACAATTTACATGTAATTTTTAAAAATAAAATATTTGAAAAGAAATATTAAATAAATTAAGTGTAGTATGTGCTAGGTAGAGGTAGTGATGAGTGATGCAACTAAAAGGAAGTTCAAAACAGTCCATGCCTGCAAGCTGGTATGTGGGAGATGATATGTATATAAATAGGTACATATACAGAACAGATGAAAGGTAACTTTATCAGTGAATACTATAGCAGCTAGAGGGACTATGAAAGGCCTCACCAGAAGAAAGTATTTGAACTCAAGCTTAAATATTTTTTAATCTTTTTTTTGAGAAGCTTTCATTTTTTCTCTCTCCCAAGACTGAAAATGATAAAAGAAAAAAGTTTTTAACAAATAAGAATTTGTGAAGCAAAATAAATTCCTACATTGCCCATCTTCAAAGATATATGTCTTATTCTGCATCCTGAAGTCATCACTTTGCTTTTAGGAGGTAAATAGTATGCATCCTCATCAGTTCTCATGGAATTTTAGTTGGTCATTATACATTATTCAGTTTTCAAATCTTTCAAAGTTTATAGTTACCATGTTCCTGTTACTGTATAAACTATTTTCCTGCTTCTGCTCATTTTATATATATTAATTCATACAATTATTCCCAGGTTTCTCTGAAATCCTTCCTCCATTTCATCATTTCTTCTGTCACAATATTATTCGGTTACATGCATATATCACAATTTGTTTAGCCATTCCCCAACTGATGGGCAACTCATTAGTTTCCAGGTCTTTGCCTCTACAAAAAGAGCTACAATAAATACTCTTGTATATATAGATCCTCTTTTCCTCATATGATTTCTTTGAGGCATAAACCTAGAAATGGCATTGCTGGGTCAAAGGGTATTCAAAGTTTAGTAACTTTAGGGATATAATTCCAAATACATTTCCAGAATATCTGGTCTAATTCACACATTCATTAACAGCATTTTTAAGTTGAGTCTTGAAGTAAACCAGGGAAACTAAGGCACAGGTGAGGAGGCAGATCATTCTAGGCATGGGAGACAGCTATTACAAAGGTCTGAAGAAATAAACACAGGATTTGGATTACCTAAGCCAAGAAATGGAAGTTCTATGTTAAGAAGATTCATAAATTTTCTGAGAGGTGGGACTCTTTCCAATACTGAATATCATTGGAAGGCTTTATTTTACCATTACCACTCCTCTAGAAATTGCCATTACAATGCCTTTATTCACCTTACTTCATCTTTACATCTGTTTCCTGACATACCTTTTCCTAACCATATTAAATTTAATGAATACTATTATTTTCCCAAGATCCCACTTATTTTTAAATACTCCTCATTTTATTATCTCATTAATAAGCAGTTTTTGTCTATTTCATCTTTCCATATCAATTAAAATATCTTCCTAAAATTTATTATTTTACTTGCCTCATCAGCAAAAGTGAGCCAATCAGACAAATATTTTTCTGTGTAGCTCTGCAAACACTCACTGTTGATGCCTAATAATACAATTATCTTACCGTATCCCATTTCTTTGATCAAAGGCAGGTATCATTGAGGCTGGGTGTTCTGACATCAAAGCCACCAATAACTGCAATACATCATGTATGTTTTCATCCTACAAGGAAAGATCAACAACATTTTACATGTTAAATTTGATTATACTACAAACTGTAAAATAAAGAATTCAAAGAAGACCCATAAAACTTACCTCATGCATGGTTAATAAATAATTTAGTATACTCTGAAGTTCATCTTCCTTAACACCTCGATCCTAATAGAAAGGTGGTATTTTTTTGGTTAAATAAAATCCAAAATGTTTACCTATTAGTAAAGAAAACTATAAAATGACTACTTTTTAAAAGGAAACAAATTATAGCCAAATGACAATCATGTCATAGACATTAAAATTGTTCTATACTTCAAAGAATAAAAGCAACTCCAAAGTTATAAACCTTAATTATAGCTGAATTGAAGTAAATCAATTACCAAAATGCCACATTTAAATGAAAAAATAAACATCACTAAAATGTGGATGACAATCACTATGAAATGTCCATTTACTTTCAGGTAATTTATGATGACATTCAAATAACATCTTTCTATTCATTAAATGTCAATGAATTTCCTCTATACTATAATGTGTATGTTCAAATGCTACTCTTACATAGACAACTATCTTTTCTATTCAACATATTTACTCCCTGGGAGAATTATTTTCTTAAAGAAAATATGAGAAATATTAAGTTCTACAAAAACCAACAGACCATTTACATAATTTTGATAAAATAAAAAAACTTCTGCTATATTATTTGTTATCATCATGATAGGGATTTGTAACTCTCTTAGACAATAAGACTTAAAAGCTTTTTCACAAACAAAAAACAAAATAAACCAAAAAAAAGCTAAAGAATCAATAACTAAATTTACCTTTAATATAAGCTGCTTCAAAAAAAGCAGCATAAATGCCCGTAATGATATAATTTCTTTTTGTGAGGGCCGGGGACCATCTAGAAAAAACCACAAACAATGCTATTTTAAATTACTTTTAAATAATTATTTAAAAGATTATCAGAGTTTTCTATGTTTCAGAGATCATATGCCAACGCTTCCTAAAAAGAAGACTATATCATATGAAAAAGGACTTTCTTGAGAAAATTTCAACCCTGGTAACATTTTCCTGTCAAAAATTGAAAACATAATTACATATGTACCAAATGATACTCATCAAGTGTATGAAAATGGGTTTAAATTTTCACTATCTGGTTTTAAGAATTCTCCAAAATCTGCTTTATTGTGTGAGATGGACAGCAGATCTGGAAGAACATGATTTAAGAGTACAACCACTGTATTTCAATCCACAAAACAGTTCAAAACCAAATCAGTTTAGAAAATGCTACTGTATACTTTTACAATAACATCATCAAATCAAACTTTTTAGCTTTTCATGTTTTATCAATTTGAAATTAATGGCCAGTGCTCCTTAAATTATGCATATACAGGAGTAGGGAGCACAAAGGAAATAAATTCTAATTTAAAAAACACTTTAAGTTTTCAATGATTCTCAATGGAACAATTCAACTAAAGGGATATGATAGACTCGCTCATTTCAAAACTCCCAGAAATCGAAAGGAACTTAGAGGTCATGAATCTAACCTTTACTCAAACTGGAATTCCCTTTAAATATGCAAGTTCATCCTGGCTCCACATAAAGGCACCCATTGACTGGGAGCCCACTAATCTTCTAAATTATCTCATTCCATTTCTAGACAAACCTAACTATTGAGAAGTCGCTGGGCTTTTTTTTTTCCTTCTTAACTGAGATTATATCAAATTCTCTCAAGTTTCTACTCATTATTCCAACAACTGTGCTGGGGTGATGAGCAGAAAAAATATACATATACTCCCTTATCAACATAAGAGCCCTTTAAAAACCTAAAAGGCTATTTTCTTTTTTAAATTTTAATTTTTTTAATGAACAAATTTTCTCTCTCCTACCTCCTCAAAAGGAAAGATAATATGCATAGTCAAGCAAAACAAATTCCAACACTGGCCCTGTCCAAAAACATGGCCCTGTCCATCTTAAATCCATAAAGATAAACAATTTTGAACGATTTAAGAACTCTGATCAATGCAATGAACAACCACAATTCCAGAGGACTGATGAAAGACTATCTTCTTATGACTAAATATCTCAATTTTTTTCAACTAATCTTTGAAAGGAATGCTACCTAAAACTCTCATAATCTTGGCTGACCTCCTTTGCACATGCTCCACTTTGTTTATGTCACTGCAAAAATAAACAGAATTTAATATGCTAAATGTAGTCAGCAAATAAGAATTTATTAAGCACTTACTATGTGCCAGGAACTGTGCTAAAATCCCAGCATTTCCAAGAAAAGTAAAAAACAGTTCCTTCTCTCAAGGACCTCACATTCTAATGGAGGAAAATAACAACACAAACAACTACGTCCTAACAAAGTATAAGCTGTCCCAGCTTACTTCTGAAGTTTTAAGCTTATACATACTGGACAAATTGGGGGTAATCTCAGAAGGAAGTCACTAAAGATCAAGGAGAACTGGGAAAGGCTTCTTTCAGAAGCTTGAACTTTAGCTGAGATTTGAAGAAAGACATGGAAGCTAGGAAGTGGAGATGAGAAGGTAGAATATTTCATGGATAAGGGACAACCAATGAAAATGCCCAACCAGGGGATGGAACCAAGATGGCAGAGAAAAAGCACGGACTCGCTTGAGCTCTCCTCCAAACCCCTCCAAATACCTGTAAAAATGACTCTAAACAAATTCGAGAGCAGCAGAACTCACAAAACAGACAGAGTGAAACAAATTTCCAGCCAAAGGCAGCCTGAATGGTTGATGGGAAAGGTCTGTTGCTCCAAGCTGAGACAGGAGTGCAGCCTAGTGTGGGAGACTGAATCATGGGAAGGTGTGGTGGTTTTCCAGACTTCTTAACCCACAAACACCAAAGACAACTCAGAATGTCAGGAGGAAGGTCTGTCAGACCTGGGTGAGAGAGGAGCCCAGGACAGCCCCAGCACCAGCACAGCCCCAGGCCAGCAGCAGCTGAGGCAGCAGCTGCTTCTGAAGATCTCAGCCCATAGACCACAAGGGGATCAAACAACTAATCAAAAGGAGATTACAGGGAGCTCCTTGCTGGCACTGAGGAAGGATTCTGTTGCTCTGCCCAGACTTGGATCTGAGTTGTAGTCTTGGGTGGCAGTGTTGGGGCAATAAGGAGCACTGGTTCCAGGACAGAAAAGAGTGCTTGTGGTTACTCTCAGAGCAGAGCACAGGCCAGGAGATGAGTGAACACCTCTCCTTAGATCACATCACCTTACAAAAACTGAAAACTTACAGGTCCCTAGAAGTATCTCTGAAAACAGCTACACAAAACCCTTGAAGCTTAGGACAGTCCACCTTCCACACTGGAAGCAGAGCCCTACCTTAACAAAGGGTTAAAAAGTGAAGTAATTATCTGGGAACATGAGCAAACAGTGGGAAAAAACCTCAAACTATAGAATCTTACTTTGGTGACAAAGAAAAACAAACCATACACTCAGAAGAAGACAGTAAAGTCAAAGCTCCTCCACCCAAAGCCTCCAAGAAAAATATGAATTGGTCTCAGGCCATGGAAGAGTTCAAAAAGGATTTTGAAAAGTAAGTAAGAAAAGTAGAGGGAAAAGGGAACAGAAATGAGAGTGATGCAGAAAAAAAATCATGAAAAATAAGTCAGCAGCTTGTTAAAGGAGACCCAAAAAAATACTGAAGAAAAGAACACTGTAAAAATTAGCCTAACCCAAATGGCAAAAGACGTCTAAAAGGCCAATGATGAGAAGGCCTTAAAAAGCAGAATTGGCCAAATGGAAAAAGAGGCACAAAAGCTCACTGAAAAAAAAAATTCCTTAAAACTTAGAATGGAGTAAATGGAAGTTAATGACTCTATGAGAAATCGAGAAATTATTAAAAAAAAAAAAGAACGGAAAAATAGAAGACAATGTGAAATATCTCACTGGAAAAACAACTCACCTGGAAAATAGATCCAGGAGAGATAATTTAAAAATTACTGGACCACCTGAAAGCCATGATCAAAAAAAAAAAAAAAAAAAGAGAGAGCCAAATAAACCATCTTTCAAGAAATTATCAAGGAAAACTGTCAAGAAAGAGGTGGCAAAAAAAAAAAATTGAAAGAATCTACCAATCTCCTCCTGAAAGAGATCCCAAAAGGAAAACTCCTACGAATATTACAGCCAAATTCTAGAGCTTCCAGGTCAAGGTCAAGGAGAAAATATTTCAAGCACCCAGAAAGAAACAATTCAAGTATTGTAGAAACACAACGAGGACAACACAAGATTTAGCAGTTTCTACATTAAGGGATCACAGGGCTTGGAATATGATATTCCAGAGGTCAAAGGAGCTAGGATTAAAACCAAAAATCACCTGCCCAGTAAAGCTGAGAGTAATGAAGGGAAAAATTGACATTTAATGATGTAGAGGGATTCAATGCATTCTTGAGAAGCCAAAGCTAAATAGAAAAATTAACTTTCAAATACAAGACTGAAAGAGAAGCAGAAAAGGTATACAGGAAAGAGAAATGATAAGGGACTTTATTAAAGTTGAACTGTTTACATTCCTACATGGAAAGATGATATTTGTAACTCATGAGACCTTTCTCATTATTAGGGTAGTTGGAGGGAATATATATAGACAGAGGGCACATGGTAAGTTGAATATGAAGGGATGATATCTAAAAAATAAAATTAAGGGATGAGAGAGGAATGTATTGGGAGAAAGAAAAAGGGAGAAGTAGAATGGGGCAAATTATCTCACATAAAAAAGGCAAGAAAAAGCTTTTACAGTGGAGGTGAAGAGGGGGAAGGCGAGAAGGAATGAGTGAACCTTACTCTCATCAGATTTGGCGTAAGGAGGGAATAACATACATACTCAACCGGATATGGAAAAGCAAAGTGGCTTAGAGTTTTAAGGCTATACCTTATACTTTTTTTAACAGGACATTTTTCCCTTTTCCAATTCTGTGGCACGTACATGTTCAAAGAACAAAGTCTTATTGTTCTTAACTATACTGAGCTGTAGAATTCATATAGACCTTATGAAATGTAGTCATTGAAAGCATCAACACTAATCATTTTTGTTCTTTCCATCTCAACCTAAAGATCATATTCCAGCTTTGGTATTTTTTTTTTTAGGCAGTTGCAGTTAAGTGACTTGCCCAAGGTCACACAGCTAGTAAGCTGTCAAGTGTTTGGTCTGAGGCCGGATTTGAAGTCAGGTCCTCCTGACTTTCAGGCCGGTGCTCTATCCACTGCGCCACTTAGCTGCCTCCTTAAAGATCATATTCCATAGGAGAAAAAAATCGTAAGGAAAATACTACTACAATGTCATCTACAAACAAGGACATCTGAAGAACTGCAGCATCTACAGGATATGCCTCTTCAAATTAGATTTGTAGCTGAATCTAGTCATTATTTAGTCATTTCAGTACTGTCTGACTCTTCATGACCCCACTTGGGGGGTTTCTGTGTCTGTGAGATTTTCAATGGAAATTGTGGAATCTAAAGTTGCATACAAAAAATTCTTCTTGGAGAACTTCTGGTATGAAAACAAACTTAATTCCCTTTTTATTTTAAAGAAAAATTCTGCAAATCCTCTTTACTCCCAGGGATATTCCATAGCTCCAGAGTTACACTTGCTGGTTCCACCAATATAATTTCAACCAACCAACTGTTGCATAACCAAATTAGTTTAGCAACCAGTGCTCTAGACAGCATTTAAAATATGGTGGTCTGAAGCAAACTACTCCCTATAGCTTTCTTCAACTGTGAGACTAAGTAAATAATCTTCTCATCTAGGGTACTGATCTTTTATGTTTTAATTATTCTACAGAAGTCTGCACATACAAAAACAGGGCTTTTCAGTTTCATTCTAATATCTGAGAAACTACATATTTGATTTGCCATTCAAATAATATATCTTCTCAATGGATTCATAATATTTTACATATATGTAAAGTAACTAGTTAGGTTTAAAAAAATTTGCTTGAGAGTCTTGGAAAAAAATGACTGTCAATTTACATGGCTGTCAACTTAGAAAGGAAAATTCCTCTGACATAAAAGTACTAACAGTTTGTCTCATAATTTCTGTCCTTTTATACATTAGGATATCCTGTTCATATAAACACTTTTTAAAAATTATAGGTGATAGGCAGCTAGGTGGTGCAGTGGATAGAGCTCTGGCCTTGGAGACAGGAGGACCTGAGTTCAAATCCAGACTCAGACATGTAACACTTACTAGCTGTGTGACCCTGGGCAAGTAACTTAATCCCAACTGCCTCACCAAAAAAAAAAAAAAAAAATTACAGGTGATAAATGGACATCTTTGTTTCCTACAAGAAACTTACTGGAATTGATCCTAGCTCATCCCCATTACACATAATACTTGCTGATGGTTTTAGACAGATGCTACTTATCATTTTAAGGAAGACTCCATTTATTCCTATGCTAGATCTCTAGTGCTTTTAATAGGAATGGGGGTTGTATTTTGTCAAAAGCTTTTTCTGCATCTATTGAGATAATCATAATCATACGATTTCTGTTAGTTTTGTTGTTAGTTATGCTAATAGTTTTCCTAATATTGAACCAGCCTGGCACTCCTGGTATAAGTCCTACCAGGTCATAGTGTATTATCCTCATGATAAGCTGCTGTAATCTCTTGGTTAATATTTTATTAGGGAAACTGGTCTATAATTTTCTTTCTCTGTTTTGGCTCTTCCTGATTTAGGTATCAGCACCATATTTGTATCATAAAAAGAATATGGTAAGACTCCTTCTTTGCCTATTTTCCCAAATAGTTTATATAGTACTCAATTAATTGTTCTTCAAATGTTTGATAGAATTCACTTGTAAATTCATCTGGTCCTGGAGATTTTTTTCTTAGGCAGTTCTTGACGGCTTGTTCAATTTCTTTTTCTGAAATGGGGTTATTTAAGTATTTTACTCCCTCTTCTGTTAATCTGCGCAATTTACATTTTTGTAAACATTCATCCATTTCACTAAGATTGTCAAACTTTTTGGCATACACGGTTGGGCAAAATAGCTCCTAATTTGCATGCCAAATACAGCATTTTGTATTTGATCCTAAAGGCAACAGGAAGAGTTTGAGTAGAGGGGTGACATGACTGGACCTGTGTTTTAGAGAAATTCCTTTAGTGGCTGAATAGAGAATGGACTGGAGTGGACAGAGACCTGAAGGGGGAAGACCCACCAGCAGCCTATGGCAATAGTCTAGGTGTGAGGTGATGAGGGCCTGAACTACATTAATGGCAGTGTCAGAGGACAGGAAGGTGCTTATCTGAGAGATACTGCAAAAGGTAAAATTAACAGGCTTTAAATACTTCTTTTAGTTGTCATCAAACCTTGGCTATCAAACCCTTAGCAGAAATAGACATTTTATTTCTATGAGATGCCTTATTTTACTGACCAAACTTTTTTTTTTGGGGGGGGGGGCAAGGCAATCAGGGTTAAGTGACGTGCCCAGGGTCACACAGCTAGTAAGTGTCATGTATCTGAGGCTGATTTGAACTCAGGTCCTCCTGACTCCAGGGCCAGTGCTCCACTGCACCACCTAGCAGCCCCCAGGCCAAACTTTTTGAAAACAAGTAATAGTATGTTAAATTTTTATCTTCACATCTCCCTAAGAGATTCAGACTACAGCTTTTTAGCCACACTTAGATGCATGTACATGCTTGTTGAATTGAGTTTTCTGTCAAGATATGTAATACTGTACAGATTTCACAGTATGGATTCTTTTATATATTAAAGATATTTCAAATTGGTTAAATATGTTGATTTCTAACATGTTGTTTGCAATAACCAGTGTGTATTAGTTTAATCTTTCTAGAGCCCTAAGATATAAGAAAACCACATATTAACCAGATTATGACATGTAGCTGGATAGACAGTTGCAGAATTAGTCCACCAATATGTATATCTTAGACAAGTTTCTCCAGGTGGATGATCTGGGCACAAAACTGAAGGAGGGAAAATTATCACACTGTACTACAGATAAGAAAGTGCTTAGCATATTCAACAATCTCTTTTCCAAATTAGGATTTTTTCCCCTCTCTTCCTCTGTAAACTTGTTATTTTATTTCTTCAGTTATTTTCGTTTAATCTACTTTAAGGCAATCCTATTCTCACTGGCTATCTTCTCCTTAACTTCAAGCTCCATTGCCTTTTATTTGTTTTCTCTTTCTCTAGTTTTACTTATTAGTTCTTTTTTTCTTCCTTCTTTTCATTTAGGTCTTCCCCACTTTTTTCCTTAGTTAAGTAATCAAGTAAAATTCCTTCCTCCCTTTTCCTTAAACTTACTTTCATTGTTTTTTTTTATTTCATTTTCTGCATTTTTTCTAAAAAAGGATTTCCCCCTCATTTTCTTCCCTTTATTTCTCTTCTAAACTTTCGAGTCTTTGATTCACAGCCCTCAAACTTATTTAGTCATTCTTTAGTCTTTGTATTCCTCATAGAATTAAGAATCCTATGGTAGCTAATTTTAGATTCCCTCTTCTAAATAGTTCTTATTGCCTTGTAGATCTATTCCCTTAATCCCCTTTTTCTATTCTGCCTCACTCTTAGAGAGAAAGAGTTCCTTCAAATGATAGAGAGGATATTGTCCCATGATAGGAATAGCTGTATGTCCCTGGTTGTGAAATGCATTATTATTCTGCCCTCCCATAGTTATTTTTTCCCCTTTGCTTTTAAATTTGCTCCCTAGATCTATGCCTTTGTATGTATGTCATTTGCCACCAGGAGCTGTGATTTTCCTTCTGAGGTAGGATGAGTGGTCTTTAAGCACTGAATCTCTGTAGATTAAATCACAGGAAGATCCCTTTTTCCCTTTATAGACTATCTCTCTTCACCCCAGGAGCATCCATTAGTCATACTCCCTCTACGTACCCCCATTTTTCTCCATGTTTCAGTCCCTCCCTTGTCTTTCTGTACATTCTTCATTAGGTCCTTTTCATTCTGAGGGATTACAAGAGTTATTTTCTCTTAATTTTTAACCTTTGGCTTAGGAAGGGTGCATTGCATATTCTCCTCTATCTTTTTCCTCCCTTCTCCATTCTCAAGTAGCTTCCTACTCTGTAAACTGGTCTGCTCATAGGCAGCTTTTCTGAGGTTAGGTCGGAGATATCTCAGGTCTGTTTCTCTTCTATCAATTCTATTTGACTTCTGCTTTCACTCTTGTGTGCAGCCTTTCCTTGTATACTTTTAGAATGAAAAACTTTAATAATCTCTGCTGTTATTTTGTTTTTATTATTGTCCTTGCTAGCTGTGTCTCTCTCCCCACCCTAAATCTACCCCATGCCAGGTGTGTCTTCAAAGCAAGTAAACTGCTCAGGTCTGGTTTTCTTTGTATGACTACTTCAAATGCATCTTGATCACTGAATATTCATCTTTTTACATTAATAGTGAGGCTCAGGTTTGCAGGATATATCACCTTGGGATACATGTTGAGCTCCTATACTCTTCTGCAGGCTCAGAATACATTATTCCATTCCCACAGTTACCAGTGGGTGAAGAATAGTCTTGTGTTGTTTAAATTTTCTTTCCTTTATATTTGAAGATTGCGCGCATGTGTGTGTGCACAAACACACACACACACACACACACCCCATCAGTAAGAATTTGTAATCATTGGAATTGTTAAACTTAAACACTATGTATCTTGGTATTTGCAGCATCCATCTCCTCCCAATCCCCGGGGCCAATCTGTGGAGTCTTTAGATTGGAATTTTGGTTTCTGTGTCCAGAAATTCTGAGTAATTTTCTTGTATGATTCTTGCATTATTTTGTTCAGGCTTCATGACTTGTCATGCTCTTCTGGGATGCCTATGATCTTTAAATTGCCTCTAGGGAATCTATCTTTGAAATTAATACATTTCACTGGTATGCAGATCAGGTTTTCTTTTAATACTACTGCCTTTTGCATCTCTTCTTCTAGATTGTCCTTCACTTCTGTGTATAGGCAATCCCATTCAATTATTCTCTCTTTTGTTTCTTTGGTGAGACTTGTAGCTGTGTATTCAAGTTTCTCTATTGTGCTAATCATTTCTGTTGTGCTGGACATAAATTCTACTCTCACAATTTCTCTTTTAAACCATCAGACACATCCTGCTGTGATCCATTCTGTCTTGGGCCTCATCAAGTATTGATTTATTTTGTGACTTCCACTTCTGGGACCCAAGATGGTGAAGTAAAAAGGTAGTCACTCTCACCCTCCCCTATCAACCTCTGAAAGCCCAGAAAATATCACCCTAGAAAAAACCCTGAAACAGCTGAACCAGAAGGAAAATGGAGAGCAGCAGTGCAGTAGCCCAGGTAGCTAGAAGAATTAACGGGAAAGGCCCCTCTCACCCCTGATGGAAGGGGAGCCATATGGAATGGGAGGCATCCCAGCCAGCTAGTGGAAAGACCCACTTTAGCACACCAGGAGGAGATTCTGCTACCTTGGCATTCTACAGCAAATGGGTCTCCCAGTGCTTCAGCAAAAATAAGGGAAACAGCACTACAAAGGGCCCAAGGTGCATAAGCACCCTGCAGTGTTCATCTGAAAGGAGCTGAAGAAAGTAGCCTAGAGTTGCCCGAAAGTTCCAGCCTTGCTGATTCCAGTCCAACACCAGGTAAGCTGTCAGAACCCTACAGCCTCCAATTGCCAACCAGGAGGAGTTCCTGAAGCCCAGGTGGTCGAGCAGGCAAACACTAACACCTGGACCTCTGAGTGACTCAGTGAGGGCAGGGGAACTGGTGGAAACCAGCTCAGAAAACCACCAGGTGCCTCAGCATTCTACAGCAAAGTAGTCTCCCAGTGCCTCAGCAGAACTAAGGGAGGCAGCACTGCAAGGGGCCCCAGGCAGATAAACACCCTGCAGCACCCATCTAAAAGGAGCTGAAGAAAGCTAAAGAAAAGGAAAAGCAGGCAACCTAGAATTGCCTGAAAGTTCCAGCTTTGCTGATTCCAGCCCAACACCAGGTAAGCTGCCAGAACCCTAGAGCCTCCAATTGCCAACATAAGAGGCCCCAGCACACAAAGCCAGTGACCAAGACCTAGGCTCCCAACACAAGAAGCTTGGGTCAGTGCCCTCTGCTCCCCAGCAGGAGAGCTTAATCTCTTTAAAGGCCAGGGAAAAAAGAAACACGAGTAAAAAGAAATGTATGATAGATTCATATTATGAGAAGAGTGAAGATCAAGACAGAAATTCTGAAGAGGATAACTTTGTCAACAAACCCACATCTGCAACATCAAAAGGGAATATGAACTGGTCTGAAGCCCAAAAAGCCTTCTTAGAAGAGCTCAAGAAGGATTTTAAAAGTCAAATGAGAGAAGTAGAGGAGTCCTTAAAAAATACAATTGGCCAACTGGAAAAAAAGTACACTGAAGAAAACAAATCCCTTAAAAATACAATTGGCCAATTGGAGAAGAAAGTACACAATCTAACAGAAGAAAATAATACGCTAAAAATTGGAATTGGACAAATGGAAACTAATGACTCTATGAGAGAGCAAGAATTAGTCAAACAGAAACAAAAAAATGAAAAAATAGATGAAAACATAAAATACCTCATAGGTAAAACAACTGACCTGGAAGACTGATCCAGGAGAGACAATTTAAAAATTAATGGCCTACCTGAAAATCATGATAAAAGAGCCTGGAGAGTAACTTTCAGGAAAAAGAAAACTGCCCTCAAGTCCTAGAACAAGAAGGTAAAATAACCATAGAAAGAATCCACCACTCCCCGCCTGAAAGAGATCCCAAATTGAAAACGCCAAGAAATATAATAGCCAAATTCCAAAATTACCAGATTAAAGAGAAAATACTGCAAGCAGCCAGAAAGAAACAATTTAAATATCATGGAACCACAGTCAGGATTACATAGGACCTTGCAGCTTCTACATTAAAAGACCATGGGGCGTAGAACATGATATTCCCATAAGGCAAAGGAGCATGGATTGCAGCCAAGGATCAACTACCCAGCGAAAATCAGCATGATTTTTCAGGGAAGGAGATGGATATTCAACAAAATAGGGGACTTCCAAATCTTCCTGATAAAAATATCAGAGCTCAACAAAAAATCTGATCTTCAAGTACAAGATTCAAGAGAGACATAAAAAGGTAAAGGGGACAGAAAGATACAATACGTTGTTAATAAGGGCAAACTGTTTACATCCCTACGAGGAAAGATGACACTTGCAACTCTTGAGAACTGTATTATTATTGCACCATGTTAAAGGAGTATACATAGAGGGGGTGGATATAAGTTGACTTTGATGTAATGATAAAAAAAAATTTAATCAAGTGGGTTAAATGGATCCAAGTAAGTGGATTAGTCTGAGCTAAGACAATGTACTGAGAAAGGAGGAGGCAGACAAGGGTAAATTACATTACAGGAAAACACACAAAAACCTATTAGAGCAGAGGTAAAGAAGGGAGGGGATGAGCATGGTTTGAACCTTACTTTCATCAGATTTGTCTCAAGAAGGGAATAACATAATCAGTGAGGTACAGAAATCTGACATGTCCTATAGGCAGTAGGAGGGAAAAAGGGAAAGAAAAGGGAGGGGGGATAGAAGGGAGGGAAGAAGCAGTTAGGGTAAAGGGAAAGAAAAGGGAAAGGGATAACAGAAAGGAGGTGAGACTGAAGGAGGCAGAAGTCAAAAGCAAAACACTAGTGGGGGGGAGGAGAAAGAAAAACATAAACAGGGGGAAAAAGGATGGAGAAAAAGACACAGATAGTAATCATAACTGTGAATGTGAATGGGATGAACTCTCCCATAAAATGGAAGCAGACAGCAGAATGGATTAAAAACCATAATCCTACAATATGTTGTTTACAGGAAACACATTGGAAGAAGAGTGACACATACAGGGTAAAGGTAAAAGGCTGGAGCAGAATATATTATGCTTCAGCTGAAATAAAAAAAGCAGGTAGCAATCCTGATCTCAGACAAAGCAAAAGCAAAAATAGATCTTATTGAAAAAGATAAGGAAGGAAACTACATCCTGTTAAAAGGCACCATAGACAATGAAGTAATATCATTACTAAACATATATGCACCAAATGGTATAGCATCCAAATTCTTGGATTTACAGGAATTCAGGGAGTTACAGGAAGAAATAGACAGCAAAACTATACTAGTGGGGGACCTCAACTTACCCCTCTCTGAACTAGATAAATCTAACCACAAAATAAACAAGAAAGAAGTTAAGGAGGTGAATAGAACATTAGAAAAGTTAGGTATGATAGACCTCTGGAGAAAACTGAATGGGGATAGAAAGGAATATACTTTTTTCTCGGCAGTACCTGGCACATACACAAAAATTGACCATGTAGTAGGGCATAAAAACCTCACAATCCAATGCAGAAAGGCAGAAATATTACATGCATCCTTTTCAGATCATGATGCAATAAAAACTATATGTAACAAAGGGCCATGTAAAGATAGACTAAAAAATAATTGGAAACTAAATAACCTAAGACTAAAAAATGATTGGGTCAAACAACAAATCATAGAAACAATCAATAGTTTCATTCAAGAGAATGACAATAATGAGACAACATACCAAAACTTACGGGATGCAGCGAAAGCAGTTCTTAGGGGAAGTTTTATATCTCTAAATGCTTACATAAATAAAATAGAAAAAGAGGAGATCAATGAAATGGGAATACAACTAAAAAAAGTAGAAAAAGAACAAATTAAAAATCCTCAATTAAACACCAAATTAGAAATACTGAAAACCAAAGGAAAAATTAATAAAATTGAAATTAAGAAAACTACTGAACTAATAAATAAAACTAAGAGCTGGTTTTATGAAAGAACAAATAAAATAGATAAACCTTTGGCTAATTTAATTAAAAAGAAAGAGAGAAGAAAATGAAATTACCAGTATCAAGAATGAAAAGGGTGAAGCTACCACCAAGGAAGAGGAAATCAAAACAACAGTTAGGAATTATTTTGACCAACTATATGCCAACAAATTTGACAATCTTAGTGAAATGGATACATATTTACAAAAATATAAATTGCCCAGATTAACAGAAGAGGAAGTAAGATACTTAAATAATCCCATCTCAGAAAAAGAAATTGAACAAGCCATTGATGAACTCCCTAGGAAAAAATCTCCAGGGCCAGATGGATTTACATGTGAATTCTATCAAACATTTCAATACTATATAGACTATTTGGGAAAACAGGTGAAGGAGTTTTACCAAATTCTTTTTATGATACAAATATAGTACTGATACCTAAACGAGGAAGAGTCAAAACAGAGAAAGAAAATTATAGACCAATTTCTCTAATGAATATAGATGCAAAAATTTTAAATAAAATATTAACAAATAGTTTACAGCAACTTGTCACAAGAATAATAAACTATGACCAGGTAGGATTTATACCAGGAATGCAGGGCTGGTTCAATATACAGAAAACTATCAGCATAATTGAGCACATCAACACCAAAACTAACAGAAACCACGTGACCATCTCAATAGATGCAAAAAAAGCTTTTGACAAAATACAACACCCATTCCTATTAACAACACTAAAGAGCATAGGTATAAATGGAGTCTTCATTAAAATAATAAATAGCATCTACCTAAACCTTCAGCAAGCATAATATGTAATAGGGACAAGTTAGAAGAATTTCCAATAAGATCGGGGGTAAAACAAGGATGTCCATTATCACCACTGTTATTCAATATCGTACTGGGCTTTAGCAATTAGAGAAGAAAAAGAAATTGAAGGTATTAGAATAGGCAAAGAAGAAACAAAGCTATCACTCTTTGCAGATGACATGATGATATAGAGAATCCTACAGAATCAAGTAAAAACCTACTTAAAATAATAAACAACTTTAGCAAAGTTGCAGGCTATAAAATAAACCCACATAAATCATGGGCATTTCTATATATTACCAACAAAGCCCAACAGTAAGAGATAGAAAAAGAGACATTCCATTTAAACTTACTGTAGACATCATAAAATATTTAGGAGTCTACCTCCCAAAACAAACCCAGGAACTCTTTGAACACAATTACAAAACACTTCTCAGATGCCAAGGCACGCCTGCTGGCTGAACAACAGAACAGAAAGAAAGATAGTGAAACCTCTTTTGTTCCAACCAACATGGCTGTGAACTATGTGCAGCACAACCAATTTTATCATGAAGAGCTCAACGCTCCAGTTCGGAGACACAAAGAAGAGCTGAAAACCCGACCCCTCAGGGTGGGAGATACAGATAAGCCAGAACCTGAGAGGTCTCCTCCAAATTGCAAGCGCCCCCCCCCCCCAATGAAAAGGCAACCGATGATTATCATTATAAGAAGTTTAAGAAGATGAACAGATGATATTGATATCAGCTCAGTGGGAGTAGGTGGGAAGGGGATTTTTGCAGAGAGTTTATTTTTTGTCAAGTACAAGATACAATGTAAATATCACAGAAAGCAAAGTTTGTTTCTTTTAGATCTCTTTAGGCTGTGCAGTTGTATTACAACCTATTTTTGGATTTTTCTTTTTTTGCAAATAGGTATGTTTATGAGTGTGACCATATGAAAATTGACTGTAATGCTCTTACATGTTACCTGCCAGATTTTCTTAAAAAATGGATTGATATTAACCTCACATTAAGCTGTGAGGTTTTCCATTTTTTGTCAGATGTGTCTTGTTACTATTTCTAAATCTCCTTTGTAAACAAGTTGGTTTTCTTTTGATATTTGGGTAATGTGATAGTAGACTGCAGGAATTATGTGATCTTATTCTTTAAACTATTTTCTTATGCCCAGATCTTGCTCCACAGCTTAGTTAGGGAGTTTTGTTTAAGAAGGATAATTTAGAAGACTGAGGTTTGCTACTTGCTGTGAGAGTTTCAGCAAGTCCTCTCCCTTCCCTTGAGCCACGCTTTCCTCGTCTATAAAATGGGGCAATTAATAACCATACTACCTACCTTGCAAGGTTGTTGTGAAGATCGAGTGAGTATTTTGTAACCCTATGGTGCTTATTTGAAAAAAAGAAAAAAGAAAGAAAGAAACAGCAAAGAAATCCAGGATAGGACTAACGGAGGCAACAGTGGCTTTTCTGACCTTCCCAGATTCCTACTGGTTGTTCCATACAATTTATTTCTAAATCAAGAAGTTGTAGCTGAGTGTTTTAATTGTTACATAAAATACTCCATAATTTTTACATTAAAAAAAAAAAACACGTTTCACACAAAAAAAGTCAGATGTAAATAATTGGAAAAACATCAGTTTCTCATGGGTAGGCCAAGCTAATATAGTAAAAATGACAATTCTACCTAAGCTAATTTACTTATTCAATGCCATACCAATCAAACTACGAAAAAATAATAATAAGATGCATTTGGAAGAACAAAAGGTCCAGAATATCAAGGGAACTAATGAAAAGAAAGGTGGCCTAGCCATTCCAGATCTTAAATTGTATTATAAAGCAGCAATCATCAAAACTGCTTGGTACTGGCTAAGAAATAGAGTGGTGGATCAGTGGAATAGGTTAAGTATGCAAGACACAGTAGTCAACGACTATAATAATCTATTATTTGATAAACCCAAAGACCCCAGTTTCTGGGATAAGAACTCACTCTTTGACAAAAACTGCTGGGAAAACTGGAAAAGAGTATGGCAGAAATTAGGCATAGACCAAAATCTCACACCATATACCAAAATAAAGTCAAAATGGGTTCATGATTTAGATATAAAGGCTGATACTACAAGCAAACTGGGAGAACAAGGAATAGTTTACCTATCAAATCCATGGAGAACAGAAGAATTCATGACCAAACAGGAGACAGAGAACATTATGAAAAGCAAAATGGATAATTTTGCTTACATTAAATTGAAAAGTTTTTGCACAAAGCCAATGCAACTAAGATTAGAAGGAAGGTAGAAAATTGGGAAAGAATTTTTACAACCAGTCTCTCTGATAAGGGTCTCATTTTTAAAATATATAGAGAATTAAGTCAAATTTATAAGAATACAAGCCATTCCCCAATTGACAAGTGGTCAAAGGATATGAACAGACAGTTCTCAGATGAAGAAATTAAAGCCATCTATAGTCATATGAAAAAATGCTCTAAATCACTACTGAATAGAGAAATGCAAATCAAAGCAACTCTGAGGTGTACCACATCACATCTATCAGATTGGCCAACATGACAAAACAGGAAAATGATAAATGTTGGAGAAGATGTGGGAAAATTGGAACACTAATGCATTGCTGGTGGAGTTCTGAAATGATCCAGCCATTTTGGAGAGCAATTTGGAACTATGCCCAAAGGGCTATGAAAATGTGCATACCCTTTGACCCAGCAATAGCACTTCTAGGGCTACATCCCAAAGAGATTATACAAATGGGAAAAGAACCCACAGGTACAAAAATATTCATAGCAGCTCTTTTTGTGGTGGCAAAGAAGTGGAAATTGAGAGAATGCCCATCAATTGGGGAATGGCTGAGCAAGTTGTGGTATATGAATGTAATAGAATACTATTATGCTATAAGAAATGATGAACAGGCTGACTTCAGAAAAACCTGGAAAGACTTGTATGGTCTGATGCTGAGTGAAGCGAGCAGAACCAAGAGAAGGTTGTACACAATGACAGCCATGTTGTATGATGACTAATTTTGATAAACTTAACCCCTTCCTGGCAATACAAGGATCTAAGACATCTCCAGAGGCCTTGCAATGGACAATGCTATCCACATTCAAAGAAAGAACTATGGAAATTGAATTGCTAATTTTTTCTCTTCTGTTGAATTTTGTTTCCTCTTTCTGATGGTTCCTCCTATTGGTTTTAATTTTTACTTAAAACATCACTAATGTGAAAATATGTTTAATATGAATGTAAATGTATAGCCTATATCAGACTGTGTGCCATCTTGGGGAGGGTGGTGGGGAGGAAGGGGGAGAAAAATTTTGAACTCAAAAGCATATGGAAGTGATTATTGATAAATCAAAATAAATTTATATAAAAGTAAAAAAAAGTATTGATTTATTTCCCTTTGTCTTGAAATATTCATTGATAAATGTCTGGACTTGTTTAGCTGATCTGGAGGCCATCATCCTTTCTGTTATTAATATCTTCTCTTGTTAGTTTATCTCCTTTTGTTCAAGGTCTTCAATTAAATTTTAATACTCTTCAGATCCTTGCTAATTTCAGTCTTTTTTTCTCAAATTCCCCTATCACTCACTTTTGACTCCTTCCCCTTTGATAGTAGTTTCAGTTTGGGCTCAACTTCAAAAGCTTTCTTAGTCTTCGCAATTCACATTTCACAGGCTTCAATCTCTGCCTCAAGTGTTTTTGGTTTTGGGGGGTTTCGGGGGGGGCAAATGGGGGGGTGAGGGGGAAGAACTGGCCCTAACTAGATTATGTGCTTTTTACTTCAATTTAGTGGAGTACCACTGAGCCACACACACACGCATCCTACCTGAGTTCTCTGGCTAACCATTGTTGCTTAAGTGCCACTGCACCATTATCCCGACCCAAGCATGCTTTTTTGTCTTTTGATTTGGCATTGGATGATGAGGCCCTGAGTGAATACATTAAAAATTAAGGATTTGCTTTTTTTGCTGTTAGTTCACTGAATTATACCTCATTAGGACTTGTGGTGACTTAAACCATGTTGCCAGATAAAATCCCTTTACATCTTGTGCATAATTCCTATTTTGGAAAGGCTGGCAAGTTTTGAGAGGTCATGAACATTGGAGAAAATGTCTAGCCCTCCATCTTGTTGGTCTTGTGACCCTCAATTATCTCTTCAACACCAAATGTCCTGATGATACTCAAGACTTTCTCAATTCCCTCAGTTTCTTTTCTGCTCTGATTGAAGGATTGACTAGTAGAGCAATAGGGGGCTCAGAACTTAGCAAGTGACTCTCCATTTTCCAGCAGATTTTGTTTCCACTCCACGCAACATCATGCTGCCCCCTTTCCCCATTTCAGCTTCATTTTTATGTCATCTTCCCCAGTTAGTTTCTAAGTTCCTTGAGCGTAGGGATTATCTTTCTTTTTCATATTTGAATCCCCAGCACTTAGCACAATAGCTGACACATAATAGGCACTTAATAAATTTTTTTAAGGTAATTGGGGTTAAGTGACTTGCCTAGGGTCACATAGCTAGTAAGTGTCAAGTGTTTGGTCTGAGGCCAGATTTGAACTCAGGTCCTCCTGACTTCGGGATGGTGCTCTATCCACTGCTCCACTGTGCCACCTAGCTGCCCCCTTAATAAATGTTTACTGAATTGAAATGAATTGATGACTTTAGGGAAGAATATGTTAATTTAACAAGAATTTATTCAATTCTCAGATCTTCTTAATAAAGGTAATATCCTTCTGTCTCAGGACAAAGAGAAGACTTTGGAGAGGATGTCTCTATTTCTGTCAAAACCATCCATCACCATTCTTCTAGTGTCCCAGGTTCATACCCTTGGTATTATCCTCAACTCCTCATTTTCCCTCACCCCATATATCCAATCAATTGCTAAGTCTTGCTGTCCCTACCTCCATATCTTTCATATCTACATAGCTCACCTATATTCAGCAGAGTAATCCCAATTACTCATACAGCTGCCATCTTAGTTCAGACCTTCATCCTACTTCAAGTCTAACCTGACTCTAGTTTCTCCTACACAAAGACTGGGCAGACTAATTTTCCTTAGGCCAGACCTGATCATGTTATTCTACCCAATCAATTCCAGTGGTTCCTATAGACTCTAAGCAAATTCCTTGGAGCCATATTTTAAAGGATGTTCAAAGCTGAACAAAAGAATTTGCGTTATCTGCCTAATCTATCTAGTCATAAATAACTGGAGAAATATTCATTGCTTATGGTTAAGTTTTGACAATATAATAAAAATAACACCATCAGTTAAATTAATTTATTTATATAGTATTATATCTATCAAACCACCAAAAAATTATTTTTGTAAAGCTATAAAAAATAATAACAAAATTCAAAAGGAGGGGAAAAAATGGTGAGAACATCCATGGGATGTAGAAAAAAATAATCAGATCTGCCTCTTCTCTTTCAAGATATAACACAAACAACTTTCATACAAAGCCATTCCTGATTATCCCCAACTGCTAGTGCCCTCTCTCCCTAATAATCCTGTGTTAATTTCTAATTGTTTCATAACTTGTATTTGTACATAGTGTCTCTCCCCATAGAAAGAAAGGTCCTTGAGAGGAAAGATAGTCTCATTGTTTTAAATTTTAAAGACCAGGGCCTAGACCAGTTGCTGGTAAAAGCAGGTATTTGATGCCTATTGACTGATTGATTATTGACTCCAAATCCAGCACTCTAAACATCATGCAACAATGCCTCTCATCAAAAGCAACAGAAGAGAGAATGGCTGCTAAAGTCTGTGATAGCTTCTAGAGAAGAAATATTGAACATTAAAGTTCAGTAAGATTCTAACACTTAACCCTTTAGAATAATTACAATAGGATATTATCATGAGCAAGTATTATGTAGGGAAAAGTAAAGCCTCTGAATGCTTGAAAACCAAACACCGAAATATACTTACTAGAATAATTCATTGAAATTCCTGCTCTAAAAAATATATGGGGGGCAGCTAGGTGGCGCAGTGGATTAAGCATCAGCCCTGGAGTCAGAAGGACCTGAGTTCAAATGCGGTCTCAGACACATAATAGTTCCTAGCTGTGTGACTCTCGGCAAGTCACTTAACCCTGACTGCCTCACTAAAAAAAAAAAAAAAATGGCTATTTTCTACATAAATTGTGGGAGGTGTTGGGGCGAGACAAATGACATAATAACTAGCATTTATATTTTCTGGTTTACAAAAATCTCTATAAATATTATTTCATTATATCCATACCACAAACCTGGGAGGTAGGTGCTATAATTGTCCTGATTTTACAGAGAAAGTCACACAAAGTTTAAGTGACTTGCGCAGGGTCAAATACAGCTACTCAAGTGTCTGAAGCATTTTTTTTTTAACTCAAGTCTTCCTAATTCCAAGTCCTCTGCTCCATCCACTGCACACCTAGTTCCCTCTATATATCATCATAGTAGTATAACAAAAAATTGAACTCTTTGCTGAACACAATTCTCAATATGCCATTCCTTCATTCAACAAAGCATTCATCTATACTATGTATTTCCACGGCAGCATTAACCTATACAGTGAGATAACATTTAATAATACATGCATATTACATAATAAGTAAAACATAAATGTTGCAATATTGTACTTACCTAATCCTTTAGGAATAATGCCACTGCTATCAGCAGGATTAATAACCCAATAGTAATATTTCAATGTGTGCATTAGCTGTAATACTGTTCCAACTCTGCGTATGGTAGTGTAGATGGTAGCAGTTCCAATAAATTCAGCAGATAAATAGGTATACAAAGAAAGTTGAACCTAATAAATAATACGTAATATGAATGTCTAGGAATTAATGCAACTAAAAGGATAAAAATTAATAGATATTTGTTACAAATGTTCATTTTATTTTGGGTTAAATACACATACTTTTAAATATTAAAATTTAAATAAATTTGAACAAAATATTCAATTATTCCCCTAAGTCTCCTTCAAAATATTTGGGTAACTGTTTCCCATTCAATTTTCCTTTTATATGGTCTTTGTTCTGCTTTGGTTCTGCTATAATGCCTGAGCTATTTCCATTATATTGATCTATTAAAATTCATTTGAACATTCTCCCATGTTTGGATATTTTTTATTTTTCTCAATTTTTAAATAACTACAAATAACACCACTACATCAATCTTTGAAAAGATTTCTCCCTTTTTCCCCCCCTCAATAACTATTTGGGGGCATATTTCTATTAAAAGAATTACTGGTAAGAGTATGATTTTTTTTTTGGTAATTTTTAGTATTTACCACCAGATTGCTTTCCAAAGGATTCTACTGTTTTTCCATTCGACAACCATAACAGTACATGTGTTTCTATCAAACTCATGAATATTAAATTTAGTTCTTTTAATTTTTTTTGCCTACTTGAGGACTATGAGATGGTACCACAACCTTGTTTTAACTGTGCATTTCTTCGTTAATGAGGATGAGTTTATTTTAAATGACTACTAACACTAACAAGTTTCTTCTGAAACTGTCTTTGTTTCATTTGCTCCTTAAAGACTAGGAATTTATATAGTGTGTAATGAAAGTCTAAATCCTTTTCTCCACCAAAATGTGAAACTTTTTTCCAGAATATATTTTGTTAATTAGTAAATCAATCCTTCAATTTTTATTTTCTATACATTTACTGAAAACTGCTCTTTTGCAAATATTTGGTTGGACTCTGCTTCTCAAGTGAAGTTCTCTATTTTTTCTTAGTACCACATAGTTTTGATGATAATAGTTCTGTGATATGTTTAAAAGAGGTATATATTTTGTTTTTTTAGGATCACTGATCCAGTCAGTCAGTTTCATACATTTATTAAGCACCTACTACGTGCCAGGCATTGTGCTAAATGCAAGAGATGCCAAGAAAGACAAAAGACAGTCCCTGCTCTCAAGCAGCTCACAATATAATGGGAGAGACAACATGGAAACAAGCGTTTACAAATATGCAAATGCATATGGATGTGTGTACACACACACACACACACACACACACACACACACACACACACACACAGGATAAAATGGAAATAAAAAAAGAGGGAAGGCTCTATAGTAAAGAAAGACAGGGAAAGATGCCCAGTAGAAGGTAAAATTGTAGCTGGGACTTGAAGGAAGTCAAGTGGTGGAGATGAGGAGGAAAAGCATCCAATTCATTAGAGATGGCCAGTGAAAATGCCCAGAGTTGGCAGTTAAGGTATCTTGATCAAGGGAAAGCAAGGTCAGGATCACTGGATCACAGAGAGTTTAAGATGTAAGAAGACTAGAAATGAGGTAGGAGAGAGAGATTATGAAGGATTTTAAAAGACAAATAGAGAGTTTTATATTTCATCCTGAAGGTAATAGGGAGCCACTGGAGGTGCCTTTAATATACTGGAATCTGAGTGGGGAGAAGAGAGATATGTGACATAGTCAAACCTGAACTTCAGGAAGATGAAGACGGACAGGTGTGGGGATCAAATTTTATCAGGTATACGAATTAGCAGGCAATTGCAATAGTTTAAGTATGAGGAGATAGCAATGCCAGAGGTAAAAAAAGGGATATATATGAGAGTTGTTACAAAAGCAGAATTGACAGGCCTTGGCAACAGAATGGATATGGGGGATAACTGACAGTAAGTGAAGGATGACATGTAAGTTGCAAGCCAGTGAGACTGGAGGTTGGTGGTGGTGTAGACAATAAGAGAAAAGTTAGGAAGACAGGATCATTTGTAAAAGAAAGATGAGTTTAGTTTTGAATCTGCTGAATTTAGGGTGTCTCCAACAAGCAGCTAGAAATGCAAATCTGGAGGTGAGCAGAGAGGTTAGGGCCAGATTGATCAATGTGAGAATCATCAAGAAATGTGATAATTGAATCCATGAGACCTAATGAAATCAACAAAATAAACAGTAGGGGAAAAGACCTCAGGAGAGACCCCTGTGGAACATGTACTTTAGGAGGAATGAAGACCCTTCAAAAGAAATTGAAAAAGAGTGGTTGGACAAGTAGTAGGAAAATCAAAAAAGAGAAGTGTCCAAAAAAAAAAAAAACCTAAAGAAAAGAAAGTATCAAGAAGAGAGTGGATGACAGTTGTCAAAAGCTTCAGAAAGATCAAGAAGAATGAAGATTGAAAAAAGGCCATTAGATTTAGTAGTTTCAGAGATCATTGGTGACTTTGGAGAAATCAGTTCAGTTTAATAGTGAGGATGACTACAGAGAGTTAAGAAGAGAGTGAGAGGAAAGGAAGTGGAGGAATGTATTGAAGATATCTTTCCCAGGGAATTTTAACAACAAAATGGAGGAAAAATATGGGACAATATTCAGCAGGAATGGAGAGATTAAGTGATGGTTTCTTGTGCTTAGGAGAAACCTGGGCATTTTTGTAAGCAATAGAGGAACAGTCAGTATTCAGTGAGAGATTGAAGATAAGTGAGAGAGTGGGGATGATATAGAGGATAATCTGCAAGAGAAAACAAAATCAAGTGGGATTCAGAGTTGAAAGGGACCCTCAGAGACCATCTAAACCAATCCCCTGATTTAAGATGTTATAAAACAAATAAGTAATGTTCAGATATGTTCAAAGCATGTTACTTTTTAAATATTTTAGTATGTTTTATTTAACCTTAATTTTTTAACATTAGAAATAGATAATACCTATACTAAAAATAAACTTCTTTATTGAAACATTTAAGTAAAAAGAGTAAAATTAATAATATGACAATCTATAATAATAAAAATGATGAAATGTATATGACAAAAGACTAGAAGAACTTTTTAAAGATAGGGAGCAAGCATGGCTGGGGCCTTAAGGCCACAGGTTCCCCATCCCTGACTTAGACCAACATCCTCTGGCAATGCCTAAATACATCTTTTCCTCCTAATACCACACAATGTTGAGCATAAAAGTTACTTGACATGGAGTAGAACGCAGAGCACTAGCACCAAGCTCAGCTTCAATTTCTACATTAGTGTCTTGCACGTAACAAGTCACTGCACTTCTGGACCTCAGCTGGCTCATCTGTAAAGCAGATGGTGAAGCCCTGTCACCTCACAGAACCACTATGAGGACAGCCTCTTAAAATTTTAAGAATTAGAAGTATGAGGATTTAGAAAGAAATGGAAAACCCATTTCCAAACAAAGCAATCCAACTGACTTTTGAACAGCTCTCAGTGTTAGGAAGGTTTTCCTGATACCAAACCTACATTTGCCTCTTGGAAACTTCCACCAATTACTTCTAGTTGACCCCTGAAGCCAAAGAGAACAAATCTAACTTGCATTTCACAAAAGAGATAATAATACCTTCTTCATAGGCACTATAAAATTGGGTCAAAAGGCCTCAATTCCTTGAGGCCAGGAATTTTATCATTTTTTTTTTGTATCTCCAAGGCCTGTATCAATTCCAAGCACACAGGCATTTAAAAATGTTTTTAAAAGAGAAAAATGAATTGTACATTTATTAATTTACTCACTCATAAACACATAATTATGTTATACATTTTAGTTTCATTTTTAAATGTTTTTGATCCCAGAAACTTTAAGATAATATAAAATATTATTGTGAATTTTTTTCATTATATCATAAATAGCTAATGCTCATTAAGTCTCTAAATTGTATATGAAGATCCTTTTATAATCACAAAATAGCTTTACATACTGCTCCATTCTCTTCAAAGAACACTACTACAATTATTGCTGCTGCTGCCACCTCCTCCTCTTTATTTCTTCCTCAGATTGGTACAGTATTTTCAATTCCTTACAATGTTGCTATAGATGTTTTGGTGGTTGGACTTTTTTGTTTTGTTTTGTTTGTTTTCCTTTGTTCTTTCTTTCTTTTTTTTTTTTCCCAATGTGCTGGAGGAAGTACTTAAAATCAGATTTTCCTGACTTTGAGAACAGATCTGTATACACTAAACTCCTTGGTTTTTAATGAAATAGTTCCTATAAACGTACTCCTCATTTTACAAATATGGAAACTGAAGTTCGGAGAAGTTAAAGGATCTATCCGTGGTAACAGCAGATTTGTCAGCTGGTAACAGCAGAACTGGGATTAAAACCCACATTTTCTGATTTTAAGTTCAATGCTTTTTAATTTATCTCATGCAAGCCTAACACACTAAACATATTTTCTCTTAGTCCAAAGCAGTACAAATTTAAAAAAAAATACCTTCCCTTCCTTCAGGAAATGGAACTAGGTTGAAAAAGAATCTTTCAAGATATTTCTTCTTGATAGACAGTATGGCATAGCGGATAGAACATTTGTCTTATTGTCAGCAAGAACTGGTTCGAGGAGCAGCTAGGTGGCACAGTGGAAAGAGCACTAGTCCTGGAGTCAGGAGGACCTGAGTTCAAATCCAGCCTCAGACATATAATACCCACTAGCTGTGTGACTCTGGGCAAGTCACTTAACCCCAATTGCCTCACAAAAAAAAAGAAAAATGACCTGGGTCCAACCCTACCTGTGATACATACTGGCAGTATGACAGGGGTCAGACCACTTGATCTCTCAGTGCTCCTTGGCAACTCTCTAAGACTTTAAATCGGAGAAGAGTTGCCTAACTACTTTAGGAGAGTTAGATTCCACACTAGTAATCCTAAAAACATGGAAGAAATCACAATACCAGAGAAAAACAAAAGCCTTCAATTCTGAAAGCTAAAAATTACTTCAAAAGAAAATCATTTAACTTCATAAGTTAAAATTAAAAGGTTATTAGTATTTTTGTTTGGATATTTTAATTAGAGCAAATCAAAACTATATCTTAAAACAAAAGGAATATGAATAATATGAACCAAATACCTTCGCAGGGGTATGTATCCAGATGGCTGGGTTGAAAAGGATGTGATCACAAAGCTGCTTCAGTAATGGTGCTCCATGAGATAAACCATCAAGGTACTTTGCGAAGGACAAAAACTGTTCCAGGACCGCTCTGGTTATATGAACCCTGGATGACTAAAAACATAAAAATCTTGTTAGAAGTAAGTTTCTTTCCAGAATATCACGCTGGAAAATGTTGGACATAGTAAAAAAAAAAAAAATGATAAGGTTTTAGTCACATATTAATATAGTTGAGGGTTTTTTCATAATCCCTTTAGGCTCTATAATAAGAGTAGTTTAATTATTTTAATTTGGTCTGCTATTTAAAATATTCTATTTAGTTCCAAAAGATGCTGGAATCTAAAAAAAAATGTTTTTGAGGCAGTGTGTTTCATAACTATTGCATAAATTCTGTATATACATAATATACATCATACTACACTTAGTACAGTTTAAAAAAGTGAAATAAGAAAGGCAAAAACCAAGTTTCATTTTCAGCCTAGAGAACTAAACCGGGGAAAAATATTATGTGACTGAAGGAATCTCCCTAAATATGGGTTTTTATAATTAAATTAATATACACCTTAATAATTAGTGACTTCAAAGAAAAGGCAGGCATAGGGGAAGATAATAAAAAAAAAAGTTTGGAAAACATGGCTAAGGAGTGAAAAACAAGAAAAGGGAAAGGCTTATATACCATACAGAAGCACTGTCTATACAGTAAATCAATTAAATTCAATGAATATTTATTAAGTGCCTCTTATGTGCCAGGAACTGTGCTAAGGGTTGGGGATACAAAAAGAGGCAAAAGATAGTCTCTATCCTCATGGAGCTTAATATATAATGGGGGGAGACAACACAGAAATAAACATTTACAAAACAAGTTATACACGGGATAAATAGGAAATAATTAAAGAAGGGAAAACAATGGAGGGGTTGGGGAAGGTTTCCCGTAGGAGGGATGATTTTAGTTGGAACTTAAAGGAAGCCAGGGAGGTCAATAGTCAGAGTAGAGGAGGGAGAACATTCCAGGAATGAAGGACAGCCATAGAGAATGACAGGAACCAAGAGACAGAATATCTTGTTCCTGGAACAGCCAGAAATCCAGTATCATTGGATTGAAGAGTCCGTATTGGGAAGTAAGGTGTAAGGAGCCTGGAAAGGTAGGGGCTAGGTTATAACAGAGTTTGAATGCCAAAGAGAGCATTCTATATTTGTTCCTAGAGCAAAAGGAAGTCACTGGAATTTATTAGGAGGTGGGGCTGGTCTGGGAATGATCCAACCTGCATTTTAAGAAAATCACTTTAGTGGATGAATGGAGAATGGATTAGAATGAGGAGACACTTGAGGCAGGCAGACGCACCAGCAAACTATTGCAGAAATAAAGGTTTGAGATACTGAGGGCTTCCATTACAATGGTGGCAATGTCAGAAGAGAGAAGGGGGCATACTCAGGGAATGCTGCAGAAGTGAAATCATCAGGCCTTGGCAACAGCTTGGATATGAAGGGTGAGAGATAGTGAGGAATCCCAGATGTCTGCTAGGTTGCAAGCTGGAAGGACTGAAATGATGGTGTTGCCCTTTACAGTAACAGGAAAGGTAAGGAGATTTTAGGAGGAAAGATCATGAGTTCAATTTTGGATATATTAAGTTTAAGATGTCTACTGCACATCCAGTTCAAGATGTCTGGAAGGCAGCTGGAGAAGTGACACTGGAGGTCAGCAAAGACACTGATGTAGAAAAGGTAGATTTGAGAATCATCAGTACATGGTCAGCTTGGTGGTGCAGTGGATAGAGTACTGGCCCTGGATTCAGAAGGACCTGAGCTCGAATCCAGCCTCAGACACATAATACTTACTAGTTGTGTGACCCTAGGCAAGTCATTTAACCCCATTGCCTAGCCCCCCCCTAAAAAATCAAAGAGAATCACCACCATAAAAATGATAATTATATCAAAAATATTTTGAGAAGGTAGGTGATGAACATGGCAAGCATCAAATAACTTTTTTACAATGAATTTTACTATACTTTTAACAGATTTGAAATGAGTGGTTAATGATATATTCATTATTCCTGGATCCAAATTTGATGCATTTCTGAATCAAAATCTTTGCTCAAATCAATGCCAAACCAGAAGAATAAAAGTGAGAAAACAATCAATTGAGGGTAATCCTACCTGCCCTATGCAAACAACGTGTTGATACTGAAAAATGGACAAAAGAGCAACAAATGCACCTTTTCTGAAAGAAGTTAACCTAACCAAGGAGCCTACAAAGCATCTCAGCCAGCAAATATTTTATCTTCTTAAAGAGTACATAAATATGGAAGCTAAAAGCAATATAAATTTAGAATCTAAACTCTGGGCAATGAAAGATGAAACTGGAAAAACAAACAAAATAAATAGGAGAGATCTGTGAAGATTTTTTATGATAAGTACTTTACTGTATCGATGCCAAGGGAATTAGCAGATTTAGACCCTGAAAGCCTGCATGAGAAAACAGAAATAGCATTTAACTGGCCAAAACCAAGTATGTACAATGGAGGCACATGCTAGAGATGACAAAATTTTTAGGCTGTTGAGGAAGAGATGGATTATCAAAATACCTGAAAGAAGGTGAGCTATCAAATGCTTGGGGGGAGAAGGGGAAGGATGCTTCTATTACCAAAAACAAAACAAAACACATAAGTAAAACACTGAGAATATATCAATAACTTGTAAACTATATATGCACACTTTCTTATCTCTACCAAATTTTCATTAGAATAATCTACACTTTCATCAAAGGCATACATTCATAAAGGGTATGCTTGTAAAAGGTAATAGAAGGGCACAGACAAGATTCCACAAATGATATTCTATAGTAGACCACATATTTAGTCACAAAATTGACAAAAAGTTATGTCAAATACAAGATCCAATTATATTTATGTTCATAGTTGGTTGACGTGAGAAAAAAACAGTAAAATAAAGCCTTACAAGCCACCTTCTACAAGAAGCCTTCCCTAACCCCTCTAAATTCTAGGAATTTCCTTCTTTTAATTATTTCCTATTTATCCTACAGATAGTTTGCTTTGTGTATATTTGTTTGCATGTTGTCTCCCCCATTCTATTATAAGTCCTCCTCCAAGGACTATCTTTTTGCCTTTTTTTGTATGCCCAGGGCACAGAATAGAAAGACACATGCTCACGAAGGCATTTGATATGTTCACATAGGCTGTCCAGCAGAGTTTGAATATAAAATGGATTTGCTATTAAAAAGTAAGGTCCCTCCCAATATGTTCTTTTTCCAAATGACACTGTGCTGGATTATATCATGTCCTAGAACACTGCAAAGCTTTCTAATGAAATCTGTCATCCCTCAACAGGGTTCAGTATATCCATCCACACAGATAAACCAGTTAGATGAATACCTACTGTCCAAATTCTGATATGCAGTTAGATGGACAACCATAGTGATGGTTCTGTGTGTGTGTCTGTGTCTGCGTCTGTGTGTGCAAAGGACAGTGAACATGGACAATGAGGAGCTTGGTGCAAAATGGAACAGTAGAGGGAAAGTGGGCTGGACTACCTTCATGAAACTGCTCAGTACTTTCAACAACCCCAAGAGGCTCCCAGAAACAAAAACCCATCACTTTAATGTCAATATTCTTCTGGTATTCTTGTATGGAGACAAATCAAGGAAAATCAATCTATGAATAATTAAAATTAAAATGGGGGCAGGGGCAGCAACCCAAAAAAGTAAATAACTAGCATAAAGTAATGTTTTTATCTCATCTAGCAGTTTCTTCTTCTGGACTAGGAAAAAGAAATCTTTTGGCTATAGAAGAAAAAGTAGAAGGATTTCTACGGTAAGAATAAATTAATAGGAAAAGTTTTTGACAAAAAGTTAAATGTATTGGTTGATACTACTTTTGAAATCAAGGAAAGAGACAAAGGCCTAAAAATGGTTATAATTTAAAAATAATAAATACACTAAATTATGTAGATCTTAGGATTTCTTTTGTGCTTTTTTGTTTTTTGCTTTAAAAGATTGCTCAAAACACATCTGTCTTGATGTGTTTAAGTTGCTTAAGTATAACTTTCTACAAAGAAATTATCTTTGATAAATAACTAAGGAAGAAGGGAAGGAGAAGCAAGGTCAGTCAGAAAAAGGACAACATGACAGAATCATGATTCAAAAACGTCTTGAATAGTTGAAACCGAGATGAAATTTAACAAAGAAAAATTTTAAATGCTACACTTCAGTATAAATCAAGTGCACCAGTATGAGCCGAAGAGAAATGTCTTGACAGCAACTTACTACTTTCCCATTTTGCACTGGCTCATAGAAATTTATCATGTTTCTCTGAATTTCTCAGATTCAAGGTTTCCTTTGTCAACATGAGGTTTTCATGATCACTCCCTACCCCATTAAAATGTATTTTAAAGGTTAAAAAAAAAAAGCAAAACTATTCAATTACATTCATATACCACAAATATTTGGTCACTCCCCAATTACGGGGCACCCACTTGTTTCTAAAACTATCACACAGAGTTGGACTATAAATATTTTGTTTATATATGAAACCTTTCCTCTGCATTGACCTCCTTGGAGTATGTGACCAATGGTGGAACTGATGGTACAAGGGGCATGAACAAGTTTTCTGACTATTCTCACATAAATACCAATTGCTTCCACAACAACTGGACCACTTCACATTTCCACCATCAGTATATTAGAGTGCTTGTCTTCCTATGGTCTCTATTCCCATTAACTATTTCCATCTTTATCCAACATTAGAAATTTGATGAATGTAAACATCAGAGTTGTCTGTAATTTTCTATTTGTTAGTGATTTGGAGTTAGCAATTAATGATTTTGGCTATGGATAGCCTACAATTCTTTTAAAAACATTACGCCTTGAGCATTTTTCTATTTGGGAATGTCTTTTTCTCTTATATATCTGTCAATTTTTTATATATTCTGAATGGCAAAAATATTTAATGCAATCATTTCTCCATACTTTTAAATTCAGCCTTGACAGTAGTTGCATTGATTATGTTATGGTAAAAGCTTTTTAAATTTGTATCGTAAAAATTATCTACTTTGTTTCTGTGATGTCTTCTGTCCTGTCTTTGGCTATGAATTCTTGAAAGATGCCTCTTTCTAACTTTCCTATAGTATTTTTTATTATAGTACACTTTTTACATCTGGATATCTCATCCATTTGGAATTTTAACATAATACACTGCATAAAACACTAATCCTAAGCCTATTTTCATAGCCAAATTGCCTTACAGTTTTCACAGCAGATCTTTTCTAAAAAGATTTCTTTCCCCACTAATTTTAGTTCTTGAACTACTCTGTTAATAACCTCCAGGTGTTCATGGTTAATTTTTCCATTGACAAAAATTTAAATTTTAGTGACAGACCCACATATCACTATTATTTCCATATGGTTTGACATTTGTTTTTTCTTCTTTTATCATATATCTGTAGAACTACTATACGGTGTTTGCTGATTAAAGAGAAATGAAGCAAATTAAATTATTTATAAATTAATGTTACAATATAAACAAATGCTATTAAACATATGTTTAAGTACACTTTCCAACACCACAAATGACTTCAGCTCTTTTAACCAATGATCTTGAGCTCCTGTGGTTTATCTCCTAAGTCTCAAAAGTCACAGTTCAATATCAACTTCCAATCAAGCTATTTCTACTTACACACTATCAAGAATGAGGTTAACAATATTTACGGTAGTCTTCTGTGAAATTACATTACTCTCAATATTACTTCTTCCAATGCAAGTGAAACTAATAAATCAGTTCTTATCTTCCAGTTCAACGCATGATTTACAAACTAACTCAAAGGGGAAGAAGAATGCATCCTGACAGAAAAGGTAAGCAGGTTGACGTTCATCCAAATTAGGTTGTAGTGAAATAAAACTTCAGTACCATTTAGTGAACTCTCAATTTATGATTATATTTTCATTAATGAGGTTATAGAAATGGTAATTCTAATACTCAGTTTCTAGCACAATAAAGAGTGTAAATAAAATGACAAATTAGGTAATATATCCCATACATGCTTTGCTTGAACTATTTTTATATGCTCTCATGATTTCTTCAAATTTAGATAATCCATAAATGCTTTCACTCTAAATATAGAACTATTTATAAAATAATCATTGGTGAATACTTTCGCACCAAAGTAAAATTTAAATAGAGAGGAACCTTTCACTAATACCAAGTTACATACAAAAATCAAAACAAAAGAGACACAGGAAAGATAGAAAACTTCCTGGCAAATATAGAACAAATATTAAAAATTAAGCCTAAGTTAAAAGTATATGTAGCTTAATGCAAAAGTTTATGCATAAAGAATATATTAACATAACAATAACATAGAGGGAAAAGGGTCTCCCAAGTATTATTTACCTCGAGTATAAAAATGAAAATTTCAGAAAGTTAATCTTTTTATTTGATTTTATAATGAAAAATGTAAGAGAAAACTAAAACAATGAAATATTTTGGATATATTCTGAACAAAAATGTGTTTTAAACAATAGACAAGCTAGGTTAAGAACAGAAAAAGATAAACTGAAAAAGAAACTACACTACATGAAACATGAAATAAAGTAAATGAATTAAAGTTCCTTTGTGAATTTGATTTCCAAGATCCTTTACTCAAAACATTTTAATAACTTAAAATCCTAAGAGCACATAGCTCCAAATCTTATTTGAGTCTGTCTACACTGTAAAATGTGTGACTTTGAAAAGAATTACTTGCCTCTGGATAGAAAAGAACAGAAAAATAATTACAACTATGTTCTATTTTCTATATTTTTGAAGTTGCATAGTAAAAATCATTACTTACCTTCTCAAGTAGGTAACCAATGACTAGAAAGCCTTTTCCACCCAGCATCTGCTCTTGCATGGCCACTGAACTCTTCAGCAATTCAACGAGGAATGCCAAAAGAGTCGCACTGTATACAAAGTATAGTTATATAGATAATGAACAAAATTGGATTACAAGTTGATTTCTATTTATACTATTATTTTATTAGATAATAAAATAACATTCAAATCTAATATAAAGTTTATTTTTTCACATTACCTTTCATGAGAAACAAATATGAAAAAATTATACTTTATTCTTTAAGTTTCTATCACAAACTTATTTCATATTAGATTCCTCCTGACTGTCACAAACATAGGACTTTGACATAGACAAACTCCAAACACACAGTTTACAGACACACACAGACACACAGACACACAGACACACAGACACACACACACACACACACACACACACAGAGGTATACCCACTTTAAGCAAATCCAAACATGAAACTATGAATTTGTAAAAATACATTATCAGAGGTTGAATCCCTTTAGCAAAGGCAACACTAAAGGCCTACTTTAAAATTACAAAATACCAATCTAAACACATTAATATATAAGCAAAGACATAGGAAAACCTCTATTGTCTAAAATTGGATACACTATTAAAAGAGGTAGAGATCATATTATGTTACATTATATGCACATACATATGCACATACATGTCATATGTGCATTCATTTTAAGCAAAGAATATGAAAAAACTGAAAAGATTAAAAAATGAAATGATTAGGTTTCAAACAAATTAAGATGTACAAGCATGTAAATTCAGAAAAACCTGTATTCACTAAATTTCATCAAGAAATGACTTGACAAACTAATCAGAAAGAACAAACTTTTTAAGAAAGATAGTGGACCTAAAAATGTATTAGGATGAATTATGAATGTTTTGATCCTTTATGTTCATACCACAGAATTATAAAAATCAGTAATTTAAAAGGAAAGATGCACTAACATTCAGAAAATATCCTACTTACAATATTTTTTTAATTTCCACTAAATAGTACCAAAATGACATTCCATATATTTGAGTAAAAGAAGCTAATTAAAGTAATTTGGGAATTAATTTTAAGTCAGTAGTTAAAATATTTATGTCCCATAATCAACATAAAATAAAATTTAATTATAGGATGAAAGGTTTAAAATTATCCCAGAAATAAGACAAACTATAAATTTTACTTTACAGTCACCCTAAATAAGAAAACTTTTCATGTTTCTTTACAGTTATCATAGAAGGCACTCTGTTAAATTTGTGTTTCATTAATATTAATCATGCTCAAAGTCAGACCTACAATCAAGGATAGAATTAATGTCAAAATTAGAAAAATTATTAGAAAAGACAGAAAAGCTGATGATATATTTAATATGGGTGAGATAAAAATACTATCCAAAAATCAAAGACTCCTCTACCAGAAAATAAAGTTTTATATACAAGACAGCAAAAATATTAGCTGGCCCTACAATGTCAAACCACAAAAATTTAATTACTACACAATTTTGCAATTCCGTGATATTCTAGTAACTTTCTCTTTCAAAGTATTGATAAACTTTTCCCATAAAGACACAAATACTAAATAATCAAATTAAAGCTAATAAGGAATCACTTGATTTAAATGAAACAATCAAAAAGGCAAGGGCACTTTATGAGCGTTAGCTTCTTAAATTCTCCTGCACCTAACAATTCTGTCTGATTGACTGTAAAGATCAATAACACCTGTAGTATGTAGATTACATTATTTCCTAACCTATGCATGTAACTCAGAGAAATGTGAATTAGGGATTTTAAGGGCAGGAGGTAGAAGAAGGTGAATATAGTTCCTAAATATTAATATTTCCAAAAAGAAAGATAAGAAAAGCCTCACAATAGTCCATCAAATAATCCAAAAAAACTATATTGGTTACTAGAGATAACTCTCCTCTGCAGAATCACTATAAAATTACAAGGATATCATGGGTTTCCTCATTTTGTTTCATGACTAACTATCTCTTCAAGCATCCAATAAATTAAATCTGACCTCCAAACACCAAGGACTTTAATCACAAAGAAAAAAGCCATTGATTTCATTATCTCTTATCCCCAAATCTTAAAACTTAGCTAGCTGGAATTTTAAAAAACTTCAACATCAATTAAGTCAGCGACTGAAAGGACAATTGCATTTACTAAGTGAAATCTTTCAGAACTTACAGATGCAACCAATGGACATATTAGCAATACCATATCATTTAAAAGAACCTTCAAAATAGGTTAGAGTTGACACGGTGGAAGTAAAAGTAATTAGATGGCCATCTTCCAAGAGGAACATTTTCAAACAGAATTTAACAAACTTACCAGTAACTAAAATGCATCGGTTTGCTGCAGGGCTCACATTAAACTTGCAAAATTCTGTGTACTGCCATACAAAATTTCTCTCCATTCTTGCCTATTTCCAACTCCCCTAGATACAAAGGCAAATATAAAGGATACTTCAGCCCATTCCTATACTCCTACATACCACTTCCTGTCTAGAACACATCAGGTCATCTACTGAGCAACTAAATATATATACCAAAATAACAAGTATCCATGTCAACCAGAACTAATATAAGCATAATCTAGCATTCTGTTGAAAGGTATAACAATACTGGGAACTAATTTTAAGTCACATTTTATCTAAAACAAGCAAAAATGTATTAATTCTAATATTATAAAATTGCTAAACTTTTCAACAGATAGCACTATACTACAGGATACTCTTGAAATAAAAAGAATAAATTCTGCTTTAGGAGTGCCTTTTCTTCCCACCTACCTCTTAAAGAATATGGATGACATTGAAAATCTAATACTAAAATTTTCCTTAAGATTAATGAATCCTAAAATCCTTACCAAATTACAATTAATTTAAGAATAATATTTCTCTGAAATTTCACACTTTTAAAAGGAAGTTTCTTAGGAATCATCAAGACAGAATGACAACCCCCCCCCAACTTTCCTGTTTATTGCCTCTTTCTATAGCTTACTAGCCTATTATTCATAGAAACTATTACCTTCCTAGCACACATGCAAAATACTCAGAAAACATTTAGAAACTATGTATAAATACAAGTTCTTCTAATTAAACTCTGAGCTATATTTTGGCGCTACAAAAAACCTAATAAATGTGGATTCTTTAACAGTTACTTAGAAATTACTCATATAAAATTATTATATTGTTTAATATAATCACCAATGAGAAACGATTGATAAATTATATTCCTGGTAACCATAATCTCAAGAGCTTAAGGAAATGTTGACATTTTATTCATTACATGAAACAAAATACTGTGAAAGAAAGAATACATTTGGAAAACATTTTGACTTAAATAAGAATAAATCAATAAGGTCATTAGTAATATGAAGAAAGTTGCTAAAGGGCAGAAAGTCGGTTTAACTTGCTTTTTGTGTTGCAACTTGGAAGTACTATAAAGAAAACACTTCAACAAATGCTATTTAATTTTAAAATGTAGAGAAACAGCAAGGTGGATTCTGATATTTATGATTTCTCCTTTTTAAAGATACTTAGAAGTCACTTTTAAGGTTGGTAAAACCTACTAGCAATAGATAATTGATCAGTGAATTCTTTAAGGACAGAATAAAAACTTTCAAAGGGAATTCAAACACTATAGGCAAAAGGAAGAGGGGAAACACAATAATGCTTTACTTTGGCATACGCGGAAGGTCCAGTTAACTTCAGCACTAATAAATGCTTCAGAAAAATTGTTTGGTATTGAGAACATATTCTACTTCTCTACAATGTGACAATGAAATGATCTGAGGAGTCACCTGATGCCATCTATTCTACTCCCTACTAAGAGCAAAAACTCCTCCTAAATAAAGATGATACCAGCAATAAGAAAAAGTCAGCATGAAGGAAACCATTTTAGGTCACATTGAAAATAATTCTTCCGTAATTACTTTTATTCTTTGACAGTTCAATAATTAAAAGAATGACTTAAAACAAGTATTAATAACCCTAGCTATATGTGGTCCTCAATTTTATGAATACATCATATCGGACCATACTGAAGACGATTATCTTAAAGCAATTCACTACCAGAGGAAATACTTAATGCATGTGCTTTTGCTGTCCTTTCTTTAGACACATTAATGCTCCTTAACAGTAGAGATTATTTTTTTTCCTTTGGATCATCAGCACCAAGCATAGAGCCCGGCACAGATGCTTGGAGACTCTAAGTCAGTGGGGTCAAACTTAAATAGAAAGAGATCCCTACTGATCCCAATACCGACTTAGAAAATCACAAATTAACATTGTTATCGTATTGTATTTTTATTCATTTTCTTAAACATTTACCAATAACATGTTAATGTAGTTCAGGCTCAGTCAAGAGTTTTACAGGTAGAGGTAGCTAGGTGGCACAGTAGATAGAGTACCAGCCCTGGAGTCAGGAGGACCTGGGTTCAAATCCAGCCTCAGACACATAACACTCACTAGCTGTGTGACTCTGGGCAAGTCACTTAAACCCAACTGCCTCACCCAAAAAAAAAAGTTTTGCAGGTGTTAAGTTTGACACCTCAGGTCTAGGCCTTTCATTTCTTATCAGACACTTCAAGCACTTCAATCTAGAAATTTAAAGGGGACTGACTGACAAGGATTCCATGGTGGCTTCTCTTTTGAGTCCGACCATATACCAAATAGAATCCATGTTTCCGTAGCTGACCAAAATGGTAACAATCTATAAAGGTATATTGCATTCCTTTTGCCACTGCCAAAACTGAGAAAATCAAAACTTATACAATCTTGATGTTACAAATAGTTTTTTTGCATCTGACAAAAACATTTATTGATGTACACATGCCTGTTACGCTGACATGTAAAAGTCAGCTGCTTTAACATGATGAGAGCTTGGATTTTTGAAAGTTATTCTAAGGGAATCATAGGATTATAGAATGATTGATACATTAGTGCTGGAAGGGATGTTAGATATCCTTTATCCAACATTTTAAACTGAAAGGCTAAATAAGTAATTAAAGTCCAGAGGAAAGTGACTTGCCCAAAGTCATACTGTTAGTAAATGGTATCCCAGGTTCTATGATTCTAAATCTGGCATTCATTTCACTACTCCACAACTCTGGCTGGAAAAGTTTTGACTATGAGCACTACAGCATACTACATTCAAAGGCAAGCCTAGGCAGATTTAGAACTCAACACTAAATGACTGACCATAGGTAGTAGGTAAAAGGAGTTTTTTGGTTGCAATATGTTAGGTATCCTCGATTCACAAAATGACAACAGCATAGACTCTAACTCATAAAGTCCATATACTAAGGTGTGGAAGTGTCTGCAATCTGCATCAGTGTAAGGATATTCACGTCAATGAATCATGGATCACTAAGATCACATATGGAATACACAGGAGCTCCTACTTAGGGCTATTCTGCTCCAAAGGGCCTCATAGACAACAATTACTTCTTACTCCTTTGCTTCCCTCTACCCAAACCTAAATGCTTCCCTTATTACAACTCAGCTAGGCATTAGGAAAGAAACCTAAATTAAATTAATCCACACTAATGATAAATGACTCACATCTCACACTCTCTTAATCCTGCCATGAATATTTCCTTATTAATCCAATTTACTTATCAAGAAAATGTGTAGAGCTATTTTGGTGGGTAAGGATACATTACTATCAAAGTTCATACATAGGCCTACTCCACTTATTATACCCTGAGATAAAGGGGGGAAAATGCACCTTTCCTCTAATGGGCAGCCCAGGCCTCAATCTCCAGAAAAGATGCCAGTATGAAACGAGGAGTAGCATGAACGTTTATGTAAAAACCACAACCATTACCTGGCCGTTTTGCTACTCAAGTGTTTTTTACTTGCAGAAAGAGTCAGTGAATTCTTTCTATTTTCCCACTGATTCTTGTCTAGAATCTAAGAAGCCTAAATATACTTAGCAAGCAAAGGTGAAACATGAGGAGGAGGGGGGCTTCCACAACAATAAAAGGTATTGTTTTGACATAGGTTGAATGTGCCCCAGAACCTCAGTGATTGATCTGTCTTGGTGTCTAACATCTAGAGAAGTTGCACTTCTTATCTAGTGGATTTCAAAATGTCCAGACTATAGTTATTACCTCCTAGGAAGGAGGGGAAAGGAGCGAAGCCTGGCCACCAATAAATGGTTTCTTCCACACTGTGAAAGCAGGGTTCTTCAGGCTAACTTCAAGATGACATACTGCTCTATAAAGTTACCACATAGGATATGCTCTCTAGATTCTTATTTCTCAGGCAACCCGTAGTTTACCCCCAGGACTAGTACCTAATCTGTTCCTCTGTCTTTCTGGGAATTAAACTGTAGCTCGCTGAATGACTTTGGCAACATGCTTATTATCCTAGGTCACCAAACAATCAACTCTTATTAAAGCCATTTCCAACCACAGATCCAGGGTGCATTCCCCAGACTGGAAGGAAAAGAGGAATGGAATCACAATATTTTAGCTACATGTTTGGGCCCTTCTTCCTCCCTGAATGCCTTTGAAGAATGATGATAATACTGCACATCATATTATATATAACAGATCACTCATACTGTAATAAAGTAAGTAATAATTTAAGTATTTCAATATAAAAAACTAATAATTTTAGTATCCTAAATACAAAAATGAGACTAAATGAGATAAATTCTATTCAGTATGTCTAATCTTCATAGTTTTTGCCTCACGAAATAGTTATCTGATCAAAATGTTCAAAGCAAGAGCAGGAATGGTGCTCTTAACAGTGAAGAAAATACATATAAAAGGAATAAGCCAAGGTGGTACTATGATGAACTTTTAGGACCAAAACAAACAAACAACATCCCCCCCCCCAACCATTTCATTAGAATTTAAAAGGTAAACAAAGATACTATAATAAATGTTTGTGGAAAAACAGCAAAGTAGAAAAAAATAAAAGTACTGGCTCCAAAAAAGTCAAATAAAGCAAGTAGAAGTGATTAATAATGAAAACACTTTCATTAAATATTTTCATTAAAATATTTGCATTAAAATATTTTCATTAAAAATGAAAATAAGGAAAATCATTCAGGACTGAGGATATATCATAATAAAAATAGATGCTAAAATAAAGTTATGATTTTTAAAACTAAAAAATTAAACTAGGAAACTGTTACACCAACCTCACTAAAGAACCCTACCCCCCAAAAAAGGTTTAAAATGCACAATATAAAATCCAGGAGCACAGGTTATTAAACAATAATACGCTATCTAAGTTTGAAAATAAATCATGCCAAAAAACATGATTACTTTTTGAAAGAATTGTTAAATGCAGTGAATAGAATGCTTAATTTTAGAAAATAAGTTTAAGTTTACTAAATATTAATTTTATTTTAATTAATATTAATTTAAATATTACCTAAGTATCTGAATTTAAAGTTTGTATATGAGCACTATGATACTTAAAACTTCCTAAATAAGAGTAAACAAACAGGAAATAATGATGAATTGACTTAAAAGATAATGTACACCTAATTATTTACATGCTGTCTGTCCCATCAGCATGTGAGTGTCTATAGGGCAAGGGTTGTTTTTGCCATTTTTTATGTCCCTGGCAATTAACAGTCTGCCTAAGCAGAATTAATAAATTCTTGTTGACTGGCTCATTAACCATCGAATATGTAGATAAGTTCCTTCTTTTACTCAAAGTATGTATTCCTCACAGTTATTATATCTTAGTGAACTTTTGCAAATTTAGCTTTTTGATGATAATAATAATAATAATAATAGTTAACACTTACATAGTACTTACTATATGTCAGGAACTATGCTAAGTGCTTTACAATTATCATCTCATTTGATCCTGGCAATAACCCTGGGAGATAAGTCCTATTATTATTCCCATTTTACAGATAAGGAAACTGAGGCTGAGAAAGGTTAAGTGAACTTACCCAGGGTCTCACAGTTAGTAAATATGTGAGATCATATTTGAACTTAGGTCTTCCTGACTGCAAGCCTAGGGCTCTATCCATTATGCCACCTGGCTGCCTTATTTTAAATTCACTAAGTGAGCTGGCTATTTAAAAAAGACTTTAACATTTACACTTCTTAAAATTGAGAAATTATGCCTTAATTTCATCTGTTCTATAAATTTAGATTTCAGGATATTAAAAACAGGCTATCTTGATTCTAACTGAGTTTCTGTTCAATATGATAATCTATAATAATTTAAAGGATAGGGAAAATGCTAACCAAGAAGAACATCAGTAACCTTAAAATTAATGTCTTTGAGGGCCAAATAAAAGGCTACAGCTAATTAATACAACAGAACTATTACTAAATATTTTCTAGTCATTATATACAAATACACACATGAGTAATAACACAAATTATTTGATGCAAAATATTTCTCAAGGCTTTTCTGCACAATCAGCAAAAAAAATGAAGCAAGAATGAGTCAGGCTCAAATAATAAAGTAATATAACAAGACCTCTTGGCCAAAAAAGCTAGTGAAAATATTATATTTTAATGTTTCTATTAGATTAAAAGCTCCATGACAACATTCTAAATTTTTTATTCTCAACAGAAATTAGCATAGTGTCTTGCATATATTAGGCATACAATAAACATTTGCTAAGCGCATGCATAAAGGACGACATAAACATAAATGGAGCAAAGGTGTTAACTCTGCACTGTCTTCAGGTATTTTGTGGTAGAGGTTTTTTTTTTTACTTGCTTAATTCTATTTAATAACAAAATAACATAAAGCAAAGATATTGAACAAGACTCACAAGCAGTTATGCCAACCTCACCAATAGATAGGATACCAGACAAAGAGTAGCTTGTCTGGTCCCATCACTTATTTCCTTACTTTAGGCTTCTTACTTTTTCTTTCTTGGAGTTCTAAACTCTTCCTATCCTTACAAAACTTAGGACTTTAAAAAATATATTCATCTTCACTTGCATGTTTTATGCTATATGCACAGAAAATTCTGATTTGGACCATCAATAAACTATTCTAATACACACATATTTTGCGGAATATTTTTTTTCCTTTCCCCCCCAAAAAAACTGCTGTTAATAAGAAAACAGGTACAGAAAGGGGGAAATGAAGGGGAAATTTATGCATGTATTTATGACAAATTGTAGTTTTTTGGCCTGGTTTTGGCTAATTGGCCCAGACTCAGTTTTGAAGGCTATGGCCCCAATTATTGCTATGTATGTTGGAATTTACATTTGTTTGTGGCTAAACAGTCAATTCTTAATATTTTATTCAAATGAAATATTATTTGGAACCTAGGAAACTGATCTATTCATATAATTTCTAATAATCAGGGCTTTTCAAAACTTGGTAAGTCAAGGTTTCAGAGAGTTGTCATCCTCAACTCCTCAATCTCTCTCATTCCTTTATATCCAATCAGCTGCCAAGTCCTATCATTTCTAAATTCTTAATACTTCTTATATACATTCCATTCTGTCTTCTGATACTGGCACAACACTGGTGCAAGATACCCACAGCCCTCATGCCTAGGCTATTGCAAGCCTACTAGTTGATCTCCCTGCCTCAAATCTAACTGCCTCTTCTCAGTCCTTATCCTTCCTGACCTCTCTGCAATCTCTGACATTATCCATCACTATCTTCTCCTTGATAATCTCTCCTCTCTAGGTTTCCATGTCACTGTTTTCTCCTGGTTCTTCTCTTACTTGTCAGAACACAGATTCTCAATCTCCTTTGCTGGATCTTCATCCAGGTCACGCCTGTTAACCATGAGTGTCCCCAAGGCTCTGTCCTAATCCTCCATCTCTTCTCCCTTTATGCTATAATAATAAAAGCTAGCCTTTATAGAGCTCTTATTATGTGCCAGGCTCTTAAACTGTGCCAGCAAAAAGCACTGTACAATTATTATCTCTTTTCATCTTCACAACAACCCTGAGAGGTAGGTACTACAATTATTCCCATTTAATAGAAGAAGAAACTGAAGCAAAAACAAGTGAAGATGCCACACAGCTAGTAAATATCTGAGACCAGATTTAAACTCAGGTCTTCCTGACTTCAGGCCCCGCACTCTATCCATTAAACCACCTTTCAAACACCATCTCCATGTACGTGATTCTCAGATCTATTTGTCCAGCCCTAACCTCTCTTGACCTCTAGTCCCATATGCTGACTGCCTACTGGACACTGTATACACATAAATCTTAAACTCAACATATCCAAAACTGAACTATCTATTGCCTTTATGATAAAATATAAAAGCTTTAAATGCCCTCTCTAACCTGGT